>NC_139521.1:69997661-70087468 GCF_947247035.1 Vipera ursinii
CCATTTATCCATGGAAGGAGTGATCTTCAGCCCAAATTTTCCCAATTGGGTCCCTCTGGCTGTGTCGCGACTACAGGGTCTCGAATTCCCACTCAATGTGGCCCAAGAATAGACATTGCGTGGGGGATGCAGCCCGCCCCCCACGGATTTGGATGCTGGCAGGACTCAGGATTTGTGGCTAGAACTGTTCAACCGGACTTAAGTGGATGGGTTAGCAGGAATGAAGAGAATGTAAACTGTCAATGGATATGCTGAGAGGTAGAGATACAAGGAAGCCTTGAAAAAAAGGAAAGTCACGTCTTTACGTTTATTTTTACAAATAACTCCAGGCAACAAACTTATCCAACAGGATTTCCTCCTCTTATTTCCCCCCACAACAGCAACTGTGTGAAGTGAATTGGACGGAGAGAGAAAGAGAGACTGACGGACCCAGGGTCACCCAGTCTGCTTTCATGCCTAAGGCAGGACTAGAACTCACTGTCTCCTAGTGATTGGCTCAGTCACCCAGCTGGCTTTCGTGCCTAAGGTGGGACCTAGAACTCACCCCTTCTTGGGGATTGGCCCAAAGTCATTTGGCTTTCGTGCCTAAGGTGGGACTAGAACACACCCTCTCCTGGTGATTGGCCTAAAGTCATCTGGCTTTCATGCCTAAGGTGAGACTAGAACTCACCCTCTCCTGGTGATTGGCCCAAAGTCATCTGGCTTTCATGCCTAAGGTGGGACTAGAACTCACCCTCTCCTGGTGATTGGCCCAAAGTCATCTGGCTTTCGTGCCTAAGGTGGGACTAGAACACACCCTCTCCTGGTGATTGGCCCAAAGTCATCTGGCTTTTGTGCCTAAGGTGGGACTAGAACTCACCCTATCCTAGTGATTGGCTCAGTCACCCAGCTGGCTTTCGTGCCTAAGGTGGGACCTAGAACTCACCCCTTCTTGGGGATTGGCCCAAAGTCATTTGGCTTTCGTGCCTAAGGTGGGACTAGAACACACCCTCTCCTGGTGATTGGCCTAAAGTCATCTGGCTTTCATGCCTAAGGTGAGACTAGAACTCACCCTCTCCTGGTGATTGGCCCAAAGTCATCTGGCTTTCATGCCTAAGGTGGGACTAGAACTCACCCTCTCCTGGTGATTGGCCCAAAGTCATCTGGCTTTCATGCCTAAAGTGGGACTAGAACTCACCGCTTCCTGGTGATTGGCTCAGTCACCCAGCTGGCTTTCGTGCCTAAGGTGGGATCTAGAACTCACCCCTTCTTGGTGATTGGTCCAAAGTCATTTGGCTTTCGTGCCTAAGGTGGGACTAGAACACACCCTCTCCTGGTGATTGGCCCAAAGTCATCTGGCTTTTGTGCCTAAGGTGGGACTAGAACTCACCCTATCCTGGTGTTTGGCTCAGTCACCCAGCTGACTTTCATGCCAAAGATGAGACTAGAACTCACCGCTTCCTGGTGATTGGCCCAAAGTCATTTGGCTTTCATGACTAAGATGGGACTAGAATTCACCCTCTCCTGGTGATTGGCCTAAAGTCATCTGGCTTTCATGCCTAAGGTGAGACTAGAACTCACCGCTTCCTGGTGATTGGCTCAGCCACCCAGTTGGCTTTCATGCCTAAGGTGGGACTAGAACTCACAGTCTCCTTGATTCTAGCCTGGTGCCTTAATCACTAGACCAAACTGACTCTCTTATATTCCTGGAATATATATTAAACACAGCATATCCAGCTAAGTTTGACCTTGAACTTTTGTATGAGTGCCAGGTTGAGTAAAGCTATTCCAATCTCTTCGTTTTCCAGTTGGTATTTGCTCATTCCTCATGTTTTTGTGATGTAGAAAAATAATATTCTTAATTTGGGGGGGGGGGGGGAACCCAATATAGTATTTAACCCTTGATTGGACTTTCTTCCTTAATTGCTGTGAATTCTACTTTATTGGGATTTATCCAGGAATGGAAATCGTCCCCCATCTCCTGCAGCGATTGAAAAACTGGTGCCACAAACCAACAGCGCATCATAAATTTACTGACAAATTGATATTATTGAACACCTGGCCCATCCAGATATTGATGGACTCTTATCATCCTCCTTCCCAGCCAGCAATATCAATTGATATTAATATCAATTATGCCAGTGGCTGTCAAATACATTGGAAGAACATCAGGTGGTAGAGCAGCGGTGTCAAACTCAATTTCATTGAGGGCCGCATCAGCATTGCGGTTGCCCTCAGGGGGCCGGATAGGTATGGCCAGGGTGGGCGTGGCCTACTGGGTGGGCGTGGCTAGAGTGCATATGGCCTACTGGGTGGGTGTGGCCAGCTCTACATCGTTCACATCAAGGGTGCCTATGGGGTCCTGGGCAGGAGTGGGACAGATCTGGGGGTCTCTGGCAGGAGGAGGGTCTCTGAGCCAGGGCCAAGGCAGTGGGGGCCGTTCCCTCACTGTTTCCAGGATGGCTTCACGGGCCACATGAAACCACTTTGCGGGCCGGATCCGGCCCCTGGGCCTTGTGTTTGACATGTCTGTGGTAGAGGAATCAGAGTAATTACACATAAAGAAAATCATCAGAGACAACTTTAAAATACCATTTACGGTACATCAACATCTATTCATCATGATGATTATATATGTTATCCAGAGGGTGGATGGTTCTGGATATCGGTCACTTGAGAACTTGAGGGTGTCTCTCTATCCAGCTTCTGAAAGTCTCTTGAAATTCTACAGTCTTTGATTTGACTCCAGACAGCAGTAATTTCATCTCCCTATGAATAACTTTATCATTAAGGCTTCACGCAAGGAGAGGCCACAGGCTGAAAAAATTATTTATCTGATGGGAAATTAATTGGCATGTCAAGGCTGTTGATTGCTAGTGTCCCTGTTATCTCAGGCATTACTCACTCCGACATGCTTCTCCGAGTTGGTAAAATCCCAAGGGGCAGTCTGGCACGCAGTGGTCCTTCAGAAGCAGGCGATGGGTATCACGGCACCTCAGACAGATGCTCCCTCTGTCTGTTTGGAGATCTGCGATGCACAACTCACAAAGTGGATGGCAATCTGCTCGAAGAGGACAGAAATGATGGTAGAGTTCATAACAAGTCAAACTTTCTGAATGGTCAAAACAGAATCACAAGGGATGAGTTTTCATTCATTCAGCCAGTCAGTCGTTCATTCATTCAGTCGTTTATTCATTCAGTCTGTTCTGTTCCAGCCTATGACCGGCCCTGTTTGTGTATCAGGGACAACCCCTTTTACCTTTTTACAGTCAATAGGCTGGAAAAACCCAACCCAAATTTATTTACAGTTCAAACAAAAAAGCAATTAGAATAAATGAATCAAAATATCAAACAAGAGTTAAACAGAAGTAAACAAGAACAGACCAGGACTCTCTCAGAATGTCTTCAAACAGTTGCCTTCAGCAACCAGTCCTACCCACACCTTCCCCTTTTATTATCAGTCCCAAGGTGTGGCTTCTCACTGCCTTCTCCTCCTCTCACTGAGTTGCCTCATTGATTTTTTCTGCTCTGCTCTGCTGGATTGCCTTCTGCTTCTAGCGTCTCTGAACAGATTTAGCTGTGACTCTTCTGAGTCCGACACCTCGTACTCACACAGCTGGGCCTCATGAGGAACATGACTTGAGGGGACAGGCTGAGAGTCCTGCAGTGCATCAGAATCTTCCTCCGACACCAAAGGCTCTCCAAACCCCTCCTCCTCCTCCTCAGATTCATCGGACTCAGCTGCTGGGAGCACAGGCTGACACTGAATCACAACACTGTCGTTCATTCATTCAGTCGTTCAGTTGTTCATTCATTCATTCATGTATCCCGATTTTACAGATACTCAACTTTCAACAGTTCATTTAGTGACCGTTTGAAGTTTCAACAGCACTGAAAAACGTGGCTTATGACCATTTCTTACACTTACGATGGCTGCAGCATCCTCGTGGTCACGTGATTTACATTCAGATGCTTGAAAACCGACATAGTTATGACACTTGCAGTGTCCCGGGGTCATGTGATCCCCTTTTGCAAACTTCTCACAAGCAAAGTCAATGGGGAAGCCAGATTCACTTAACAACCGTGTTACTAAGTTAACAACGGCAATGACTGACTTAACAAATGTGGCAAGAAAAGCCGTAAAATGGGGCACAACTCATTTAACGAATTTCTCACTTAGCAACTTAAAAATGTTGGGCTCAATTGTGGTCGCAAGTCGAGGACTACCCATATTATTTTTAGAAATAATTCAAGGGGGAGGACATTACGGTCTTCAGCTTACAACCAAAATTGAGCCCAAAATTTCTGATCCCATGAGAGACAGTTGTTAAGTGAGTTTTGCCCCGTTTTATGACCTTTCTCGCCACAGCTAAGTGAATCATTGAACTTGTTAAGTTAGCAACAAGTTACTCACTGAAGTGAATCTGGCTTCCACGTCGACTTTGCTTGTCAGGAGGTCGCAAAAAGAGATCACATCACACACACACACACACACACACACACACACACACACACGGGACACAGCGACCGTCAATCGCCAAGGGTCTGAATTTTGATCACGTGACCACGGGGACGCGTAAATGTGAGAACTGGTCATAAGCTCCCTTTCTCAGTGCCTTCATAACTTCGAACAGTCACTAAATGAATAAGTTGTAAGTCAAGGACCTGTGCTATTGTACACGTTGTTGGTATGTTTTGCTCTTCAAAGAAGAAGCAATTCTGGCTCTTACGACAGGCCAGAGGACCATTTACCGGTAATTAGCAGGCTTCGGATTGGCTTTCCGCGCTGGCTTTCCATCTGTCTATCTGGCTGACCAACCAGTTGATCAAACAAGAGAGACACAGACTTCAAGGGATAGTTAGGACGGCAGGAAAAAACAACAACTGCAACCAGCCTGCCTTCCACCACTGAGCATCTGTGCATAGCGCCAGCCAGAAAGAAGGGCTGAGAAAGTATCTACAGACCCCTGACATCCTGGATACAAACTGTTTCAACTTCCTCCCTCAAGACAATGCTATGGGGTAATTGCACACCAACACAACTAGACACAAGGAAAGTTGTTTTTTTTCTCCAGGCCGTCACTTTGCTGAACAGCTGATTCCCACAACGCCGTCTTATGCCCTGGGATGTCAAACCACCTAGTAGGGCTGCATTGCTATTATCCTTCTCATCTTTCCTATTACCCTATTTTCTCGGCTTCCTATGACTATACTCATAAAGGAGAATATCTGTAGCTCAGGGTTGACGTGAGGGGTCCTTGGTGGTCTCTGAGCCTGGCTGTTTTTCTTGAAGACGTTTCATTGCCTTAGCACTGATGATGCTACCTAGTTTGGGTAATGAAACGTCTGCAAGAAAAAAACCACCAAGCTCAGAGAGCACAAAAGACCCCATCTTATGACTGTAACTTTGTTGTTTGTATTTTATGATCTATGTTGATTGCTTTTATTTAGTTATCCTGTTATGATTTATGTTGACTGCTTATTTACTGTAGTATCCTACGACTATCACGGAGTGTTGTATCTTATGATTTATTATGATTGTAGTTTATGATTGTGATCGGGATTTATCACTTGTTGCCTGTATGTACGCTGAGAGATTATGTACTGGAGACAAATTCCTTGTGTGTCCAATCACACTTGGCCAATAAAGAATTCTATTCTATTCTATTCTACTCTATATTCTATTATATTCTGTTCCATTCCGTTCCGTTCCACTCTGCTCTATTCTATTTTCTATTCTATTTTCTATTCTGTTCTATTCTATTCTATTCTACTCTACTCTGTGCTGTTCCATTCCATTCTATATTCAATATTCTATTCCATTCCATTCGACTCTTTATTCTATTCTGTTCTGCTCTGTTCTATTTTATTATATTCTGTTCTTTTCCATTCCATTCCATTCCATTCCATTCTATTCTATTCTATATTCTATTATATTCTGTTCCATTCCGTTCCACTCTGCTCTATTCTATTCTATTCTATTCTATTTTCTATTCTGTTCTGTTCTATTCTATTCTATTCTATTCTCTATTCTGTTCTATTCTATTCTATTCTATTTTCTATTCTGTTCTATTCTATTCTATTCTATTCTATTCTATTCTATTCTATTCTATTCTATTCTGTGCTGTTCCATTCCATTCTATATTCAATATTCTATTCCATTCCATTCTACTCTTTATTCTATTCTGTCCTGTTCCATTCCACTCTGCTCTACAGTATTCTGTTCTATTTTATTCTATTCTGTTCTTTTCCGTTCCGCTCTATTCTATTCTATTCTATTCTATTCTATTCTATTTCTATTCCATTCCATTATTCTATTCTATTCTATTCTATTCTATTCTATTCTATTTCTATTCCATTCCATTATTCTATTCTATTCTATTCTATATTCCATTCCATTCCATTCAACTCTATATTCTATTCTATTCTATTCTATTCTATTCTATTCTATTCTATTCTATTCTATTCTATTCTATTCTATTCTATTCTATTCTATTCCATTCCACTCTATTCTATTCTATTCTATTCTATTCTATTCTATTCTATTCTATTCTATTCTATTCTATTCTATTCTATTCTATTCTAATTCTACTCTACTATCAATGCAATTCTTTCACCTTCCACATCTGAGCTCTACTTCAGTGGATTGAAATCCTTCCCTACTTCCTTCTCTAACAAGCACAGCAAGCCGAGAGAGTGACAGCAAAATTTTCCCTTTGCCAGAGGCATTACACTGATTGCAAATACCCTTCAAAACATGACGCCCAACAGAGGCCTGAATATTAGCATCGCAGACTCAACGTTGCAAGGGCCAAGTTAGATCTCACCTCCAATCCCCTGTTCGATAAAGAAAGGCAAATTAAAGCATCCTGACAGATGGGATTGTCCAGCTTCAGCTTGAATGTATCTTCCTTTAGTAATTGGTTCTACTGACAAATTTTTCAAGGACATTAAAAAAAATGTCACACAGAAGAAGGCCAAGACCTATTCTCTATCATGCATGATGTAGGACACTTTGTAAGAAGCCATATTTTCAGAAGCAGTGGATGGAAACTAGTCAAGGAGAGAAGCAACCTAGAACTAAGGAGAAACTTCCTGGCAGTTAGAACAATTAACCAGTGGAACAACCTGCCACCAGAAGTGGTGAATGCTCCAACACTGGAAGTTTTTAAGAAGAGACTGGACAGCCATTTTTCTGAAATGGTATAGGGTTTCCTGCCTTAGCAGGGGGTTGGACTAGATGACCTCCAAGGTCCCTTCCTCCTTCTTCTTCTTCTTCTTCTTCTTCTTCTTCTTCTTCTTCTTCTTCTTCTTCTTCTTCTTCTTTTCTTCTTCTTCTTCTTCTTCTTCTTCTTCTTCTTCTTCTTCTTCTTCTTCTTCTTCTTCTTCTTCTTCTTCTTCTTCTTCTTCTTCTTCTTCTTCTTCTTAATAAAACTTAGCAACAGAAATTTTGAGCACCATTCTGGTCGTAATTTGAGGACCACCTGTAGTTTTAAGGAAACACATTCAAGGAACAGCTGGCCGAAAAGGCCACCTGGATTGAAATGTTGTTTTTTTTAACCTGACCACAAAAGAAAAACCCCACAGCAAACAGAGCCAGAGACTCTTTTGGGAAAAACTGTAAAGCATCATGTGCCCCATTAGTTAATGGAGCGTCGGAGTTCTTAATTTCGGGAAAAATCAATACTTGTATATCTTGCTGTAAAAATGGATACTTCAGAAGGAAGGGGATTTGAGCAGAATTCACTCCTGCCACACTTATCAGATCTGTTTGCACACACGCACACACCTTCAGATTATGACAGATGAAGGAACGCCAGCGAGATCTCCTGCATTTGCCCCACAGTACAACAATAATTTGCAAAAATCAGCTTTACCTGGAACAGCTTACATCCTGCAACAATAACCTTTAATACTAAACACCTGCTTATCCCAGGTCCTTGGGAAGGACTCGGTAGATGGATAAAAATAGCAAATCCCTTCCTAAAGATCTGGCTGACCACAACCAACCAAAATGCATTGAACTTGTATGTTGCCCAAATCTCAAAGACTCTGGGCAGCTCGTCACAAAATTTTATAGTACAGGTAGTCCTCAACTTGTGACCACAATTAAGCCCCAAATTTATGTTGCTAAGTGAGAAATTTGCCGAGTTTTGCCCCTTTTTACGACCTTTCTGCCCACATTTGTTAAGTGAATCACTGCAGTTGGTGAAGTTAGTAACCCGGTTGTTAAGTCAATCCGGCTTCCCCATTTAACTTTGCTTGCCAGAAGGTCGCCAAAGGGGATCACATGACACACCCCCCCGGGACACGGCAACCGTCATAAATACGAGTCAGTTCCCTAAGTGTCATCATTTTGATCATGTGGCCGTGGGGATGCTGCAATGGTTGTTAAGTGTGTGAAAAACGGGAGAATTACCATCAGAGGAAGAAATAATTTAAAAAATATTAGATTGTGCAGAAATGGACAGGCTTACTATGAGGTTGAAAGAGAAAGAAGAAACAGAATACTATCAGACTCGGGACTTTTTTTATCAACGGCTGGAGAAAAGAACAAAGGATTAGGAATTAAACTTGTATTAAGGTAAAGGTAAAGGTTCCCCCGCACATACGTGCTAGTCGTTTCTGACTCTACGCGCCGGTGCTCATCTCTGTTTCAAAGCCGAAGAGCCAGCGCTTGTCCGAGGACGTGTCCGTGGTCATGTGGCCGGCATGACTAGATGCCAAAGGCTCACGGAACGCGGTTACCTTCTCACCGCAGTGGTCCCTATTTTCCTACTTGCATTTTTACGTGCTTTCGAACTGCTAGGTTGGCAGAAGCTGGGACGAGTAACAGGCGCTCACTCTGTTACGCGGCACTCGAGATTCGACCTGCCAAACTGCCGACCTTCTGATCGACAAGCTCAGCGTCCTAACCCACTGAGCCACTGCATCCCTTTACCTTACCAGACCTTTAAAAGAGACTGTTAGCGCCTTTTCCTAATTTTATTAAGAAGCCTAAATTCTTGCGAACTGCAGCTGATGGATTGCATCAAATAAAGTGAGCCGCCAAACTGCCGACCATCTGATCGACAAGCTCAGCGTCCTAACCCACTGAGCCACCGCATCACTGGTATTAGTGAATGATAAACTCAGACAACACGTTGCCGAATAAGTACTACTGAATTGTATGGGGGGAAAATTAATAATTTTTTTTAAAAAAAAAGTGTGTGAAAAACGATCACTTTTTTTCAGGGGCATCGTAACTTTGAAAGGTCACTAAATGAACTGCTGTGAGTCGAGGACTACCTGTAAAATGTTAAAAAAAATAAATAGAAAAGCGACGACGAAGTGGTGCTCCCATATTGTTGTTCCTAACTGCTGAAGACAAGTTGCGTTGCAACATGTCCAAGACTCAAGAATGGGATTCATTAGTAGGAGAAGAAAACCTGACAGTTCCTACTTTCAGCAGCTCATTAAGCCCAGGGCTCCTGACCGTCTCCCTCAACAGAGATGTTTGAAAAGATTTTATGGGGGGGAAATAGGGTTTTACAAGACGCCTTTTGTATGCAATGCATGCGAGGGATATTCGACACCGAATGAGTCCTCCTTAACAGCGATTCAGAAAATTACAAGGGAAATTACGGCAGTCTGGAGGAGACGAAAGCACGAGGCTGCTGCTGTGTCCAGATTCGCTGTTGGACGTCTCCTCTCCTGCTAGAACTTAACCCCTCCCAACCTTTTCTTCCTTCTTCGTTTTGGAAGCTTTGTTTCTCAGCTGAATGACGAGACCAGGAGAATTTGTGTGCCTAGGGCCTAACCGTGAGTGGTTGCCTGTACCTGACATTAATCTGACCAAACCTTTGGTAAACAACAGAAATAGACCTAAAGGTTTGATTTCAGACATTTCCTCCCATAACCAATAACAATAACAATAACAACGATAATAAGGATAATAACAATGACAATGAAGATAACAATAACAACAACAATAATAATAAAAAGTTGGAAGGGACCTTGGAGGTCATCTAGTCCAACCCCCTGCTCAGGCAGGAAACCCTATACCATTTCAGACAAATGGCTATCCAGTCTTTTCCTAAAAACTTCCAGTGTTGGAGCATTCACAGCTTCTGGAGGCAGGTGGTTCCACTGGTTAATTGTTCCAACTGTCAGGAAGTTCTAACTTGCTTCTCTCCTTGATTAGTTTCCATCCATTACTTCTTGTCCTGCCTTCAGGCGCTTTGGAGAATAGCTTGATATTCTCTTCTTTGGGGCAGCCCCTGAGATATTGGAACATGGCTATCATGTCACCCCCCTCGTCCTTCTTTTCATTAAACTGGACATACCCAACTCCAGCAACTCCTCTTTATATGTTTTAGCCTCCAGTCCCCTAATCATCTTGGTTGCTCCTCTGTACTCTTTCTAGATTCTCAACATCTTTTTTACACTGTGGTGACCAAAACTGGATGCAGTATTCTAGGTGTGGCCTTACCAAGGCATTGTAAAGTGGTATTAATATTTCACGTGATATTCTAAGCTGGAATGTCTCTTTACACTACTGAAGGCCCCTGGGTGTTATTTGACTACAGGTAAGTCCTCCACTTACAAGCACCACTGAGCCGAAAATTTCTGCTGGTAAGTGAGACAGTTGTTAATTTTGCCCCACTTGACAACCTTTGTTGCCAAAGTGAGCCCCTGCTGTTAACAGAGTTGTTAAGTGAAACTGGCTTCCTCATTGACTTGGATTGTCAGAAGGTCGCAAAGGTGATCCATGTGAATCCCAAGACACTGCGGCTGTCGTAAGGATGAGCTAGTTGCCAAGCGTCTGGATGTTGATCATGTGACCATGGGGATGCTGCAATGGTCGTTAAGTGTGAAAACCGGTCATAATTCACACTGCCGGTGCAGTTGTAACTTTGAAAAGTCACTGAATGAACTGTTGTGAAGCTGAGTGCTACCTGCAAATTAGGTGAGTGAAACTGACTAGGATATGTACAGAAGCTCACGGAAGGAAACTAATCAAAGAGAGAAGCAGTCTAGAATTAAGGAGAAATTTACTGACTGTGAGAACAATTAATCAGTGGAACTACCTGCCTCCAGAAGCTGTGAATGCTCCAGCACTTATTTATTTATTTTATTTATTTTAATTCCATTTATATCCCGCCCTTCTCCGAAGACTCAGGGTGGCTTACAAGCTTAGCAGTAGCCTTCATTCTATGCATATTTGAAGTTTTAAAGAAGAGACTGGACAGCCATTTGCCTGAACTGGTATACAGGGTTTCCTGCCTCAGCAGGGTGTTGGAGTAGATGACCTCCAAGGTCCCTTCCAACATCATCATCATCATCATCATCATTTATTATTATCTGACAATCCAGTTTATATGTGTCTCACTACTCAATAATGCAAAAACGTTAAAAGGAGCTGCTCTGCTGTTGCCAGACTGTTACAAAGACAAATCTGGAATCTCAAAATGGATGGGAATGAAAGAAAGAAAGAAAAATCAAAGAAGAAGAAAAGAAAGGTAGAATAAGTAATTCTTTTAGGCAAACCTCACAGGATTACTGACAATGTAAAATGCACTATATTATCTCACAGTACAACTGGTTCCAGAGAAAAGAAATCAACTAATGCCTTTCAAAAGACCTTATTTTGGGTCTGTTATTCTTCCCAAGGATAGCGCTATTTTTCTATTGCTCCCTTCCTGCCAATTAAATTGACTTACGGCTTACCCGCTCTGCAAGATAATAATTGGTGTAGCTTCTGACAATTAAAATGTTTTCTCTTTCTTTTTTTGCCACTGGCTTTCTGGCTGCAATTGGTACAGAAAAAGAAGAATAAGTTTCTTTGAAGTCCTAATATGCAATGTTTGCCCTTAAGGGGGTGGAAAGGAACATTTCTGTATTAAACAAGCATCAATGACAGATTGAGTGACAGTTATAAAAATATATTAGAAATTAAAATTTCTCCATACGGTAGCGTACGGCAGTATTTATGTCAACCTCCTACTCCAATCCATCCTGGGGATGTTCCTAGACAATATAATTCAACCTGGACATTCTCTCCATTTTATTTCAAAACATTTGAAGAAGCTTCTGGTTGAGGAAAACTGATACATGTATTACAATACCTGAAGTTCTATGAATTTATGTGATGATAACTTCATTGTCACTTTTAATGTACACCAATCGGCATACATCAAAATGAAATTTCATTGCATACAGCTCTCAAAGGGTCACCACCTCCGATATATACTTCTTGTTCGTGGCCCGCTCAAATTTCACATTGTCCATTTTAGTCTCTAGGGAGTGAACGATGGCACACAGGACAGATGGAAATGGGGCTCCATGTGGATTAGCCCTCAAATTTGCTTGTATTCTGACAACCTCGCCTTCTTTCCTTTTTCTGATCCTGACTCTTCCACCTTTTCCTTATAGGGGCCTTGCTTCTTTTCGCCCCTGGAACACGCTGCTGCCGCCGCCACCGACTCCTCCAAAAGCCCCAACTCCCTTCCTCTGGGCCTGCCGACAGCCTCATCCAGTTCCTTCGCTCCATAAGCTCCAGGTCCTCCTCTGCCTCCTCTGGAAACAGCCCTGATTTGCAGTAGAATCCATCACTGGGCCAGCAGTCAGATCTTGCTGCTGGCAGAACAAATTCAAACAGCGCCAACGACTTTTAACGGTCTCACCAACAGTTCCAAAACAACTAGAAACTCGCCAGGCCAGCGAAGATTGTCGGTCGTATGTCGTATGTTACCTTAGTTCCACCATGTTGCTCAAACACATTAAAATCTTCCTGATCATGTGGCCTATAGCCCTTACTATCCCACCCAAAACTATTCGCCTTCAAGAGCCAATGCAGCTGCGGCCATTCCAGGCGCCGCCATCTTAGATGTGATAGCTACTTGCTATCATTAATCATTAATCATACCTAATGATGACTTTCAAAATGTGTTCAGACACTAAGATAGGTCAACAGCTGAGCTGGACAACATTCACTATACAGGTAGTCCTTGACTTACGACCATAGTTAAGCCCAGCATTTCTGTTGCTAACTGAGGCAGTTGTTAAGTGAGTTTTGCCCCTATTTTATGGCCTTTCTTGCCATAGCTGTTAAGCAAATCATTCTAATTGTTAAGATAGTCACACGGTTGTTAAGTGAATCTGGCTTCCCCATTGACCTTGTCAGAAAGTCGCAAAAGATAATCATGTGACCCCGGGACACTGCAACCGTCATAAATACGAGTCAGTTGCCAAGCATCCAAATTTTGATTATGTGACCATGCGGTCACATGTCCCTTATTTCAGTGCTGTTGTTACTTTGAACAGTCACTAAATGAATGGTATAAGTTGAGGACTACTTGTCAATTTAAAAAAAAAATTTCCACAACAATCCCAAGTCGAATCTTCGCCCTTGCACATATTATTGTTGTTGTTGTTAGTTGCGAAGTCATGTCCGACCCATCGCAACCCCATGGACAACGTTCCTCCAGGCCTTCCTGTCCTCTACCATCTTCTGGAGTCCATTTAGGCTCACGCCTACTGCTTCAGTGACTCCATCCAGCCACCTCCTTCTCTGTCGTCCCCTTCTTCTCTTGCCCTCAACCTTTCCCAGCATTAGGCTCTTCTCCAGTGAGTCCTTCCTTCTCGTTAGGTGGCCAAAGTATTTGAGTTTCAGCTTCAGGATCTGGCCTTCTAAAGAGCAGTCAGGGTTGATCTCCTCTAGGACTGACCGGTTTGATCGCCTTGCAGTCCAAGGGACTTGCAGGAGTCTTCTCCAGCACCATAGCTCAAAGGCCTCGATTCTTTGGCACTCAGCCTTTCTTATGGTCCAGCTTTCACAGTCATACATTGCAACTGGGAAAACCATAGCCTTGACTATACGTACTTTTGTTGTCAGGGTGATGTCTCTGCTTTTTAGGCACATACTATATATGAATACTATCCATTCTGCTGCCCATTATTGCTTGTCTGAATTTGCGCAGTTTAGATCTGCTATGGCTAAGCATGCAGATCCACTCAGTTAGGAGTAACCAGAGAGCAAAATCAAATCCCGGAACGTTTTAAACTGCAGAATGCTTGGAAGGAGGTGGAAATGCGATTCGGATCACATAAGCGAGGAAGGAAACTTGTTCAACATATTTTTTGGTTCATGGACAGTATACATCCCTTTTGGTTAAACAGAGCTTAAAGCACACAACCAAATACTCCATGCTATCAAATACTCCACATTGCATCCTTCCAGTCAACTCCTCCCCAATCTGCTCTGCTTGAACCCGGCTGCAGTTCCCACTAATATAAGAAGCACCAGCTTGGAGGAGAAGAGTCTTCTTTTCAACTGGGAATGTCAGAAACTCAACCCTGAGTGTTCTGTACCAGCCTGCTACCGGCCCTGCAGAAAAGGCAGGGACAACCCCTCCACAAATGGCAAGAGGCTGGAATACGCCTGCCAAATTTATAGCTACAAAAACAAACAAGACACGAACCAAGAAACAGGAGCTTAAAGAAACATGAACCATCCGAGCGGTTGCCTTCAGCAAACCAGCCCTCCCAGACATTCCCCTTATAAAGAGTTCAGGGCGTGGCCTCTCTCTGCCTCCTTCCGAGAAGCCCCATTGCCTTCCTCTGTTTACTCCTAATTGACTGCCTCCTGCGTCGGGCGTCCTTGAACAGGGCCAGCTGTGGGTCATCTTCATCCACGCTGTCAGGCTCACACAGCTGGGTCTCCGTGGTGACCAAGTGGGAGCGGCCTGGCTGAGGGCTATCATCAGCAAGATCTTCAACCCCCTCAGCAAGGTCTTCAACACCCCCGTCCTCCTCTGAGTCGTCCGACCCAACTGCCAAACCCACAGGCTGACCCTGAATCACAACACTGAGTTCCTTCTTGAAAAACACATTTAGGTGGGTCCCTGGTTCACTGATCGTTCAAGTTAGGATGGTACTGAATGAATGGTAGTTCTTATAATAGTATGTGGGAATGACCTTGGGAACGGGGCAAACGGATGCTACCTAGCGAGCTGTCAGAGAAGAGGATAAAAGGCAGCATAGCCCACAGCTACATAATGGGTGGAGTAAGTGGACAGCAGGAACAGCGCATCAGTCGGTAAAAGTGACAGCGGGAGAACTGTACTTTCAGACTTGCAGGATCCTGTTAATGTAGCTTTACAATAGAGTTGAATTAGCTTATTTGGACGTGTTTTCTGTTTGGTCTACTACGTAAGGCTGACATGTTTATGACCAGTCCTCATAATTATGGCTGTTACGACATCCCTGCAGTCATGTCAATGGGGAAGCCAGCAGGAAGTCACAAGTTTCAATCACACGAACTCCTTGCTTAATGACCCACACGGTCCTCACTTAATGATGGCAACTGGGACTGTTGGAACTGTCATTGCAAAGCAGCATGATCAAATGGTTTTTCAACTTACAACCCTTTCATTTAACAATGGGAGTTTCTAGTACTATTGTTAAGTGAACGCTGTCTCTAGCTCAGGGATCCCCAACCCCCGGGCTGTAGCCTTTTCAGAACTAGACTGCATGAGTGGCTGGCCAGAGTGGACAAGCGCAACTCGACTTGCATGAGTGGCGGGCCGGTGGGCATTTGCACGTATGCGTGCTGGCTCACCACTCGTGTAAGACAAACTGGGCACATGTGTGCTGGCCTGACACTTGTGCAAGAGCTGTGTGTGCATTCACAGGCACGCTGGCTCGCCACTCGCACAGCCCAGTTCTCCTCTCCCCCCACCCCACGCAGCCGGGCCAAGCTGTAAAGGTTGGGGATGACTGCTCTAGCTATAATATTGTTGCTGTCCTCTTTACCAATGCAACGTAACTCATCTTTTTTTTGGAAAAATGGGCAAACAATAATCAAAGACTAGGCTGCATTTACCTGCTTTTTTATTTTCTAAAAGATTTATATGAGGTTCAAAGATTTTCTGGAAATAAGGATGAGTCTTTGTTCTAAAGTACAGTAACTTTTTTTAAAAAAAATCTTAAAAAAACACAGTGCTTTGACTTTTTTATGCCTGATTCTGCTCCAAGAAAACCAAGTGGTATCAATGCTGGGGCAGAAGAGACAAATGAGCTATGAAAAATGATTTCCTGAGATCAAATAAATTAGTTTTCTAACCCAAAAGAAATACACAAGGAGTTGTGAAATAATGAACTTCAGAATGATAGTATCTGAAATCTTTTGCAGGTTATTTGTTTCCTATTGACTGGCTCTTTCTGCTTAAAAAAATTAAAAACTCTTTCGGGAGAGTCTGACATAAGATGTATGGGTTTATCAAGTAAAAAAAGATCTCCATGGAAAAGTCCTGAAGTCTCCCCATAGTTATGGACATCACAGCCACCCCACAGTCGCATCAATGGGGAAACCTGCAGGAAATCACAAATTGTAAATCCCATAAGGTCCTTGCTTAATGACCCATATAGTGCTTGCTTAATAATGGCAATCAGAACTGTTGGAACTACCATTGCTAAGGCAGGTGTAGATGACCAGGCTGAGCCCAAGGGAGGGGTCAAATGCAATCAGCCCAGGTTCGAATCTCGGAAGTGTGTGGTGGACTGATGAGAACAAATAAGTTTGAAATAGCTATCAGTTTCCCTTTAATTCTTTGTTAGCAATCCAAAAAAATTACATGTGTGTGAGTGTGTGTGTGTGTGTGTGTGTGTGTGTGTGTGTGTATTCATCTGCACTGCCTGGACTCCTGATTTCCTTCGCTTGTCTGCAGGGTTTATGCTTGTTGTCCTGACAGACTAAAACATGATGAAGTTCTTTTGAACAAATAAAAACAATTATGCTGGTGTGGATCAGCAAAATTGTACAACGCACCTGTAGCACATCCACCAAAAAAAGATACCTTGGTCCAGTTCCTCAAGAGAATATCCTCAGTACATTGAGTCTCTTTGTCAATATAAGCCACCTTCAAAAGTGTTTGCACTACAATCACTTCAGTTCCTACAAAGGTACTGGGAAATGCCATCAAGGTGTGTCAGGTAATAGCCAGTCCCAAGGTTGTACGCCCATTTGCAGCTGTGTGTCCAAACTGCTGGATTCAGATCAAGAAAGCCCGTGTCGGACCTGCCACCACTTAGACCTCTAAGTAAAAACGATCCAAGGCTCCATTTGCTGAGGAAGGAATAGGTTTATTGAAAGTCAAGTGTATTGCAGAAGTGAGAATCGTGTGCCAAAAACCTTTAAGTTCAACTTTTCTTTCCCTTAGCTACTTTCCATCACAGGCAGGATGTTTTCCTAACAGTCAATCCAGACACAGTATGGTATGCAGCTGGTATGCTGGGTGACCTTGAAGCAGTGTCTCAGAGAGACACAGTACTTACTTTCGTTTTCCCCACTTGCCGTCTTCCCCCCCCCCACAGGGTCCAAGGCAATCTGTCACCATAACGTAGCAAAGCACAAGCAAGCATAAGGTGGCAGCTGACAGCCTGACTACAAATCTGTACTTTGCCTCAAACGGAGCAATAAACAAAGCAGAAACGTCCAACTAATTCCAGTTCGGAATGAAGACAAAACTGCATTATCCTTGAACACCTCTGAGGGAAAGAAGCAGAGGGTTACAAATGTGGCAGGACCAAACAATAAATTGTGCTGCAAGTGGTTCAATATTTCTTGTGCACTTACCAGCACAGTGTCCCACCAGATTGAGGTATTGCTCTGTCTTGCAGGGGGTTCTGCATCTTCCATTGAGGAAAGAGACGTGGGGATGACAAGCTGCGCATTCATCATCACCAGGCCCACTGCACGTCTTACAAGAGGGATGGCAGGCTGGGAGAGACAGAGAGGCGATTACGAGAAAGAAATGTCAGCAACGGAGACTGATCGCTTTGATAAAAAGCAAAACTGTGATTCTGTAGCGGCCAGAACGTGGCTATGTGCACGCTTGGGTATTTGCCACAAATTTATCTAAAAAAACAAAAACAACAACCTATGGAGATGTTTCTTTTAGTTCTGGGATCTCCAAACCTGGCAACTTTTAAGACATGTGGACTTCAACTCCCAGAATTCCTCAGACAGCCCTGCTAGATGGGGACTTCTGGGAGTTGAAGTCCACAAGTCTTAGAAGTTGCCAAGTTTGGAGACACCTGCCTTAGTTGGGTCTAGGACAGGGATAGGCAACCTTGGCTCTTTTATGACTCGTGGACTTCAACTCCCAGAATTCCTGAGCCAGCCAAGCTGGCTCAGGAATTCTGGGAGTTGAAGTCCACGAGTCATAAAAGAGCCAAGGTTGCCGTCTAGGACAACTCACTGTGACCAATTTGCCATGGCCAACACACCATGACAAACTCACCATGACCAACTCACCACGGCCAATTCGCCACAGGGCAACTTGCCTCAGGACAATTCAACACTGTAATCATTTTTTTCATTCAGGTACTTTTATTATTGGTGACCATGCTTTCGTCAAAATTACTGTAACTCTTGCGTTTCTGGATTGACTTTCTTTCTTTTATTATTGTTGGCCATGCTGTATTTGTTGAATTGTCCCATGACGAGTTCTCCCTCGCAATGAGGGGATTCAGCTGGTTCGCACCACTTTGGCAGAACCGGTAGCTAATTTTTTGTTGCTCAGGCCCAGAATGGATTTCCGGAAATGGCATCCACACAGAGAACCAGTTGCTCACATATTTGAATCCCACCACTGGTCCCAAGGCTAATTGGTCATGACAAGTTGGCCACAGTGAGTTATCCCATTCTGGCCTTAGTTGGATCATTGCTGAAAACATGGCTATGTGCATGTTGGGTTATCTGTCACATATCTATTTTTTTTAAAAAAAAACTATCATTGAAGATGTTCTCTCCTTGGTTGCGTTCCATCTGTTGCTTCTTATCCTGCCTTCAGGCGCGTTGGAGAATAGCTTGACTCCCTCTTCTTTGGGGCAGCCCCTGAGATATTGGAGCACTGCTATCATGTCCCCCCTCGTCCTTCTCTTCATTAAACCAGACATTCCCAATTCCAGCAACCGTTCCTTCTATGTTTTAGCCTCCAGTCCCCTCATCATCTTTGTTGCTCTTCTCTGTACTCTAGTTTCTAGAGTCTCAACATCTTGTTTACATCGTGGTTACATGTATTCCTCAGTTGGATCATTGCTGGGAGTTTTCTACAACTTAGCTAAGGATACAAACACAATCTATCGATGCTAATTACATGACGTTTGAAGATGGCAGAGACGCTGTCTGTGGAAAGAGGGACTGTGCATGGCTGGAAAAGCAATTTCAATACAGATTGTATTTGGGTTGTTATTGTTTTGTGCTCCCAGGGGGTCTGCAGCAGGACAAATAACAGCAGGAACAAAGCTGTCCAATGTTCATTCTTCCCAGGGTGGGGGGAGTCAGATTCATTTTTGAAAATGAATTAGATCGTCTGGGCTAAATAGAGCCACAATATCTCCATTCTCGGGGAGGTTGCCTTTGGTTTGAATCCTTCCTCAACGGTTGCGTGATCTCACGGTCAGACAAGGAAATGCTGACAGAAAATATTTTCCCTCTGGCTTTCAATATCTGAATGTTTTATTAAGAATCCACACCTGCAAATTTAAGTCTGCAAAACAAGTGGTAAAAAGGAGATTGGATTTACATCTTGCTGGCATTTGGCTAAGCCAGGGGTGGGGAACGAACCTTGGCGCTTTTATGACTTGTGGACTTCAACTCCCAGAATTCCTGAGCCAGCTTGGAAACTCTCCCTTTCCCCTCAGCATGGCTGGCTCAGGAATTCTGGGAGTTGAAGTCCACAAGTCATAAAAGAGCCAAGGTTCCCCACCCCTGGGCTAGGCCTAGTAAGCTACAGACCTGGGCCCACATTACAGGTAGTGGTCGACTTACGACCATAACTGAGCTCAAAATTTGTGTTGTTAAGTGAGACAGCTGTTAAGTGAGTTTTGCCCCATTTGACGTCCTTTCACGCCGCAATTGTCAAAGTGAATCATTGCAGTTGTTAAGTTAGTAACATGGTGGTTAAGCGAATCTGGCTTTCCCATTGAGTTTGCTCATCAGAAGGTCGCAAAAGGGGATCACATGACCACGGGTCACTGCAACCGTCATAAATATGAACCGGTGGCCAAGCGTCTGGATGTTGATCACGTGACCCCGGGGCTGCTGCAACAGTCGTTAAGTGTGAAAAACGGTCATAAGTCGCTTTTTTCAGTGGCATTGTAACTTCGAACGCTCACTAAATGAATGCTTGCAAGTCAAGGACAGCCTGTATATGAGGGCCACAATATATGAAAAATAGTTGTTAATTTCATTCTGTTCCTCCTGCTACAAACTGAAATATAACCATCTGCCGAAAACATATGGACTCAGTTCTTTTCCACCCACAAGAGAGTTGTCGTCTAAATTAACTCCTATACGGCTATTTAAAACGAGCTTCCATAAAAACCTTTCTCTCCGTTTATTTGCAACACTTCTTCCTCCATAAACTTTTGGGAGTCTGTGTCCAACTCTAAATGGAAAAAAAAAACAGTAACACCAGTATACAGGCACGGAAAAGATTTGTCTCGCCTGTCGACTCAGCAAATAAGATTTTTCCTCGCCTGCTCCCCCCAACTCCTTCCCCTAGATAACAACAATGGACTCCGGCAAGCATTTTCCATTAACGAAATGGGGAAAGAAAGAAAAAAAAAAACCAACCCCAGAACTCACTTATCTCTTCAGCTACACGCAGACATTCCTCCGTACGTGCAAACTCAGCTCAAAAATGAAATGGGGAGATTAAGGTCTGCATTAGTCATAGCTTTGAAGTTTTCAAAGTTTGCTGTAAAGGAAAGTTTGGGTTCTTGCTATCACCCCAGCGCCTTCCCAGCGATCTTTGCTTTGCTTTTAAAGAGGATAAAACAGGTACTGAATCAACCTATGGGGTCGCTGGACTCATTAGCCTCCATGGCAGGGGTCCTCAACCTTGGTAAGTTTAAGACTTGTGGACTTCAACTCCCAATTCTTGGCTGAGGAATTCTGGGAGTTGAGGTCCACAGGTCTTAAAAGTTGCCAAGGTTGAGGACCCCTGCTCCATGGCATCTATTCTGCTATCCAGCAAAATTTGAGAGGCTGTTTCAGTGCCAGCTGACATGTGTCTACATGCAAGTTCCCATGATTCAGTTCTTGGAATCGTCAATTATTCTCTTGATGGTGACAGGGATCTACCTCTTATTCTGCACAAATGGCACTCAGTGGCAATCATAGTTTTTCATATTCTGATGGACTAAACAGTTGGGCGTTCTACGCTGCCAAACACTGTGTTATACATTTAATTTAAAAATAGGTCCAATGGACTTTAATAAGAAAAAACCTGGGAACATATGCATAGGCTTCTTAAGGAAATCTACTGTATGCCCTGATCTTAAGGATATACAGGTAGTCCTTGACTTATAACCGCAATTGACCTTGAAATTTCTGCACTGAACAACTGCAATGATTCACTTAACAAGGAAAGTGATAAAATGGGGGGGGGGGGGGCTCAGTTAACAAATGTCTCACTTAGCCAAAATGCTGTTACTAAGCAAGACATTTGTTAAGAGAGTTCTTCCCCACTTTGCAACCTTTCTTGCCACAGCTGTTAAGTGAATCACTGTAGTTGTTAAGCTAGTAACAAGGTGGTTAAGCGAATCTGGTTCCCTCACTGACTTTCCTTGTCAGAAGGTCGCAAAGGGAGATCACGTGACTCCAGGACACTGCAACCATCATCAATATGAGTCAGTCGCCAAGTGTCTGAATTTTGATCATGTGACCATGGGAATGGTTCAATAGTCGTGTGAAAATCGTTCATAAATTCACTTTAAGTGCTGTTGTAACTTTGAACGGTCACTAAATGAACTGTTGTAAGTTGAGGACTACCAATAGTTCTGTTCCAAAGGGATAGCTTGGTAGGTCCAAAAGCACAGCCTATGCCAGGGGTAGGCAACCTTGGCTCTTTTATGACTCGTGGACCTCAACTCCCAGAGGCTCAGCTTGGAAACCTCTCCCTTTCCCCTCAGCATGGCTGGCTCAGGAATTCTGGGAGTTGAAGTCCACGAGTCATAAAGTGACCTAGGCCTAGGCCAGGGGTAGGCCACCTTGGCTCTTTTATGACTCGTGGACTTCAACTCCCAGAATTCCTGAGTCGCCATGGCTCAGCTTGGAAACCTCTCCCTTTCCCCTCAGCGTGGCTGGCTCAGGAATTCTGGGAGTTGAAGTCCACGAGTCATAAAAGAGCCAAGGTTGCCTACCCCTGGCCTATGCTATAGAATTGCTGGCTGCGTCTAAGATCACCTTGCAGAATTGTGGTTGATTTTTCATATGGTAGAAGACAAAGCCAAAAGAGAAATCCAATACAGCAGGGGTCCCCAACCTCCGGTTCGTGGACCAATACCGGGCTGCAGCATGCCAGCAATCGGGCCGCACAAACAAGCAAAGCCCCATCTACGGGATGCAGGCAGCACACAAAACCACACCCCCTCCAGTCCGTGGAAAAAACTCTCGTCCACGTAACCGGTCCCTGGTGCCCAAAAGGTTGGGGACCTCTGCAATACAGTATTTCAGCCTGACTGGTCACTGAAGGAGAAGATGCTAAAATCACAAAATCATGTCGTGTGATGTCTTAGTTTAGCTAAGCAAAACTAGCTTGGAGTCACTTCAAGTTCTCCGTGACTGAAGAAATCACAAAGACCTGAAGTATTATTGTCAAGTAATAAAAGCCCCAGGGCATAAAAGAAAGCAAAATGAGGCTTGAACAAGTGTTACTTCAGAGAAACAAATCTAAAGATAAAATATCTAAGTAAATTTGTAGTTTTATAGGATTTGTCCAGCTGGGCAAAACAGCCAAGCAAATACAGCTAAGTGAGGTACACCTAAAATTTGTCAACCCAGTTTCTGTGGAGACTCTAAATCAGGCTGTATCAGCTATATTCAGATGTGGCCTTGGTTTTAAGTGCCTCAGATGAGAGAAGTGAGAATGAGTGATCTATACTATTTATAAGTAAATAGGCGATATGTTGGAGTATTTTTAATGTATCTTAAATATATTTGAATCATCGTTAACAGGGTGCTATTCCAAGCTGTGTGTTGTGATTCACCGTCAGCCTGTGATACCGGCAGTTGAGTCTGATGATTCTGAAGAGGAGGAGGAGGGGTTTGGAGAGCCTTTGGTGTCAGAGGGAGGCTCTGAGGCACTGCAGGACTCTCAGCCTGGCCCCTCCCGTCATGTTCTTCATCAGACTCAGCCGTGTTAGCACAAGGTATTGGACGTAGATGATTCACAGCTGGATCTATTCAGGGACGCTAGGAGCAGGAGGCAATCCAGCAGAGTAGAACAGAGAAAGGCAATGAGGCAACTCGGTGAGAGGAGGAGAAGGCAATGAGAAGCCACGCCTTGGGACTGCTGATAAAAGCGGAAAGTGTGGGAGGTGCTGGTTGCTGAAGGCAACCGTTTGAAGATCTTCTGCTAGAGTCCTGGTCTGTTATTCCTGTTTAACTCTTGTTTGAATTTTTGGTTTAACTCTTGTTTGCACTTTTGATTTCTTTGTAAATAAATTTGGTTGGGTTTTTCCAGCCTGTTGACTATAAAAAAGGGTTGTCCCTGATATTCAAACAGGGCCGGTCGTAGGCTGGAACAGAACACTGTGAGTCTTTTAATATGGATCAAAACCACCCCTCCACATTATGTCTTCTCTCTCTATAATTCCACATTTAAGTTACAAACCTCAATAAAAGATGCTCAGTAAAATAACCCTTTAGGCTGACCGACGGTGGGAAAAAGCATTGCAAATCTGAACTATTTGGAATTCAAAACATTCATCTTTCCAGTCTGAAATCCTTGCACGATGTTGGGGCAGTAGCCCATCTTTAAATACACAACAAATATTTCATATCTGAAAGTAGAGTTTCCACCCTCAAAACAGATCATTCTGGATTTGAGATTTTCTAAATTCAAATGTTTTGCCCATTCCATATATACCTTATCTAAAGAGAAAGATATTGCTGAAGGAATGGCATGGTTACACTCAGAGTAAAGACACAAAGTCTGCAATATTCATGAATTTAATTCATAGTAGCTGCAGAGGAACCGTGCTTCTTCTTCTTGGATTAAAATGTTAACAGTATTTTACATATCTTGAACATTGTCCATACAGATGGTTCTCAACTTACAATAGCTCATTTAGTGACCCTTCAAAGTTACAATGGCACTGAAAAGAGTGATTCAGTTAATAACTGTGGCAAGATAGTGCTCATAAGTCGAGGAATACTGTTGAAGGAAAAGTCTTCATCATGGTTCAGTCCAAGCCGGGAATAAACAACATGGCAACTGCTATAGAAAGAAGGTTACAGTTTATTGAAGAGGAGAGCCAGACAGGAAGATGGCTCTGGAAGAAAAGAGAGCGAGCACATGTAGGGAGTGGGTTTTTATACCCTCTGGAGCCTTTTGTTTGGAGTTGTTCCTGTGGCATGAATTTTGACCTGAATCTGAGTGTGCCTTTCTGGTATTCTGATGGTGGTGGGTTAATCCTATTAGGTCCCAAAGGTCATATCCTGCTTCCCTGTGGCTGATGACTCTTAGATTTTTGGTGTTGATTCTACGGATCTTTCTTCCTAATCCCAGTTTCCTCAATCCAGTCTTTCTGACAAGATGATCATCTGCATTTCTACAGAGTGGGGTTTCTGCTTGAGGGGGAGGGAGACGTGGGGCTGCTAAGAAAACTGGGCATGCTTTTCTGCCTCTTTAAGATCCTTTGAGGAAATATATTTTTCTGCCCTTTTAATATTTCCTTCTCGGGGAGGGTGTGTGACTTTCCACAATACCTTTATCTGCCAATGAAGCATGCCTTGGTTACAGAAAGTTAAGAAGACCTAAGAAAAGATTAACCAATTTACCAATCTACATTCACCCTGGTCAAACAAGATGCACTTAGGAAGTTCACAAGCTTGAAAGATGACAGTCACATTCTCTTTTCCAAGCAACCACTGCCTTAATTAGGATTTTTTTTCTTCCATTCACTCATGTCGGATCTTTGGAGACTGCCTGGTCAAGTCCCTGGCAAGATTTTTCAGAAGTGGTTTGCCATTGCTTCCTTCCTGGGGCTAAGAGAAAGGGACTGGCTCAAGGTCACCCAGCAGCCTTCCTACACAGAGTGGAACTGCCACAAAAAAGAGGGGGGGAGTCCACCTATTCTCCAAAGCACTCGAAGGCACGACAAGAAGCAATGGATGGAAACTAATCAAGGAGAGAAGCAACCTAGAACTAAGGAGAAATTTCCTGACAGTTGGAACAATTAATTGGTGGAACAACCTGCCTCCAGAAGCTGTGAATGCTCCAACACTGGAGGTTTTTAAGAAGAGACTGGACAGCCATTTGTCTGAAATGGTGTAGGGTTTCCTGCTTGAGCAGGGGGTTGGACTAGATGACCTCCAAGGTGCCTTGTAATTCTATTGTACTGGAAAATAGTGACATCTACCACCCATATGCAAATGGTAGACATCTATATTTACATATGGAGACCTTTCTTTCTTTTCTTTTTTTCCCAGTACCCACACACACTCCCGCGTTATCTATCAGGTACAGAAATGCTTAAGAGGCCATTTAAAAACAAAGGCAGAACATGCTCATTGCTGGCAAGATAATTCTTTTCTCAATGTCCCATTATTCTAATACAGATCATTGTTGTTAACTCTCTTCTGCCATCTGTTACTTATCAGTTTTCGGGAGCCTGTGCATATTTATTTGTCAGCAACACAAATCATTTTTAAGAAGCCAGCAGTAAAAGATGAGTCAGAAAAATACAAAGCCAAATCCATAGGTGGTTAATACCTTCACTAACAAACTGTCACAAAAGAGCAAGTAAGCATCTAAGTTCTACCAAGAGGAGAGGGGAGAAGTAAGGGAAGCCAAAACCTGTGCCAGATGTTTCAGCTACGAAGTTCAAAATTAAAAGTTGCCAACTGAAGACGGAACGTAGAGTCAATGTTAGATAATGCTGGAATTAGATGGTAGCCCAGAGTTGCTGGATACAAGACGGGCAGCAAATAAATCTCAAAAATGAAATGAAATAAATGAAATGAAATAATAAAATAAAATAAAATGGAAGGTAAGATAAAGTAAGGTAAGATAAGATAAGGTAGGATGGGAAGGGAAGGGAAGGAAAGACAGGAGAAGAGAAGACAGGAGAAGAGAAGAGAAGAGAAGAGAAGAGAAGAGAAGAGAAGAGAAGAGAAGAGAAGAGAAGAGAAGAGAGAACGGAACGGAACGGGACGGAACAGAATACTACCCCTTTTTCTGGGACAAACAAAATGGAATGTCTTACTTCTTGCCCATCTCTTTCATCACAACCTGCCTAGTTATCACCTAGTCTAGAATCCGGCATAACTATGAATGCTTTTATGGGTTCTAAGTCGAGGAGCCTCTATAGCTATGATGGAGAAAGATCTTTTGTTCTACTCTTTGATTATACTGCCCAGGGTTTCCACTCTGGACACTCACCATAGCAGTGGCGTTTTCGATGATACCATCCCTCTGGACACTCAGAGACACACCGGCCTTCGTGGAAGACTTGAGGGGAGTCACAAGCGGTGCAGTTCTCTGGAGACCCCCCCGTGCAAGAAAGGCAGGAAGAGTGGCACGCTGCGGTGGAAAAAAGAGAAAAGTGAGTTGATCAATAAAACTATACAGTTTTTCAAAGATGGCAGGACTTGTGGGTAGAACAGTGTTTCTCAACCTTGGCCACTTTAAAAGGTGTGGACTTCAACTCCCAGAATTCCCCAGCCAGCCATGGAACTCTGGGAGTTGAATTCCACATCTCTTAACACGGCCACAGTTGAGAAACACCAGGGCAAAAGTTCTAAGACCACACACTGCAGAAGACAGCAATGCACACCATCATCTAAACAACTGTCACAAGAGTCCAAGGGGAAGCTCTGTCATACCCAACATTAGACACAGAGTCTAAAGTAGAACATCTGTTCTACCAAAGTTCTACTTCTTTAATTTGACTTTCTTGGACTATTTTTTAATCATGAGAATAGCTGCAGGGGATTTTGCCACATATTCCGCACGGTTTGGTAGGAGCTTTTCCTGAACGCCAATCATCTTTAAAAAAAAATACTGCAGATTTTTTTCTCCTCAAATGCCCAAGGGCTTGAGCTGCAGGAGAGCAACCTTGAACTAAAAAAGCATTAGCTGTGATGGAATATAAGAGGATGGATCTCCAGGAGGGAAGAGATACATTCCAGAGGAGTAAGAAGCAACTTGCTCCAGATAGCATGTGTGAGAGATATCACAGGATATCTCTAATAGTTCCCTAATAGTTCCCAAAGTATAGGATAGATGCGGACAGCAGAGTCTTCAGTCTTGCAATATTTTGTCTGTAGGCATGAAACAATAAAGAACTCCGCTTGGAAGAATCGCCACGTGTCATTATTGGTTTTGGGCCTGACACAAGTAGAGCAAACATGAAATCCACATTAGAACATGTTATCTTGAACAAAAATGGACAATCTTACTGCAGCCAGGCCCACATCCATCCATCCATCTCTCTCTGTGTGCCATCTATCTATCTATCTATCTATCTATCTATCTATCTATCTATCTATCTATCTATCTATCCATCCATCATCTACCCATCCATCTATTCTCTATCCATCATCTCTCCATCTATCATCTATTATCTATCTATCCATCCATCATCTACCCATCCATCTAGTCTCTATCCATCTCTCCATCCATCATCTATCTATCCACCCATCATCTACCCATCCATCCATCATCTCTCCATCATCTAGCTATCCATCATCTATTATCTATCTATCTATCTATCTATCCATCCATCCATCAATCATCTACCCATCCATCTATTCTCTATCCATCTCTCCATCCATCATCTATCTATCCACCCATCATCTACCCATCCATCCATCATCTCTCCATCATCTAGCTATCCAATCATCTATTATCTATCTATCTGTCTGTCTATCTGTCTGTCTGTCTGTCTGTCTATTCATCCATCTATCCATCATCTCTCATTCTTCATTCATCCCATCATCTATCTATCTATCATCTGTCTCTTATCTATCTATCCATCCATCATCCACAGGACCAATTACAGATGTTGATGTGATATTACTGGAATGTGCAAGATTAATTTACCTCCCTTTTCTCCCATTTTGAGATGGAGGCTTAATCATAACACCTGTGTTAATCCTATCAGAAGTCACTCTTTTTACTATTGACAGAAAGAGAGGGAATGGCATGGTGGCCTAGTGGTGAAGATGCTCGCCTCTCACTCGGAAGGTTGAGAGTTCAATCCTAGGTAGCGGCAGATGTTTCTCTCTCAGGGCACAAAGAAAAAATATCTGCTGCGAACTCCGCGTGGTGTCAGGAAGGGCATCTGGCTAGTAAATGCTCTGCTCCATCCAGTCACTCTGATTCTACCCCAAATTAAGGGATTATAAATACAATAAAAAGGGAAAAATATTGACAGAAAGAGAACAAATTTGGTGTAATAGAGTTCTAGTCTTGCTTGAGGCACAAAGCCAGCTGGTTGATCTTGGGCCAGCCCCTCTTTCTCAGCCCTAGGAAACAGGTAATGGCAAACCACTTCTGAAGACCTTGCCAAAGAAATTGCAGGGGATTGTCCAGGCAACTGCCAGGAGACAAGACTGACTTGCAGGCACTTAATAAATATGCAAACCGGACAGAAGGCATGGAAGAGTTAGTTTCACTGGCCATTTATGATCCAATTTCAACTGCCTGATTTGGGACAAGGGGTGTCTCAGGCTGCCAAAGAGGCTATAGACAATCAGAGGCTGAAAAGCTGCCTTGTGGGGATATTTTATTTCTGATTTTCCTGCCTCAAGCAGAGGTGTGAATTATTTGGTCTGCAGACTCTCCTGCAGTCTATACAGCTGTGATCTGCTAGTCTCAGCAGCCTTCCTCCTCACTCCATTTTCCCCCAATCTATATAATAAGCAAATTTGTTGCTGTGGTACATATTCTGGGTACCAATGCTGAACTGGTGCTTTTAAGAGAGAATGCGATGTGGTGTTGTTAACCAAAAACCCTTGAGCACAACAAAAGAGTTCAGAGCTGCCTTTGAACGGGCTTTGCTTCCAATGAATGTCAGGACAATCTAAACCATTTGGGGGGGGGGGAAACAACCACTTTTTTATTAGCACTTCACGTGAAGACAGTTTATTAGCCTGCTCAGGGAGATGTTGCGGAGTTATCCGGATCTGCAGAATTCCAGTTTTCAAAGTGATTAGTATGAAGGCTGCTTCAGATTTGGAGCTCAGGGGTGTGAGTGTGTTTGTGCGTGTATGTGTGTGTGTGTGAGAGAAGAGACAATATAGCACCAGTTTGAGACACTTTAACACAGCCGTCTTTTCCTGAGATTGTACAGCTGCTGTAATGGACAACCATGTGATCCTAGGAAGAGATGCGGCTGCTTTAAAGAGTGTGAGATAATGGCTTTGGTTGCACTCCTATATGCTGTAAAGCAGAGGTCCCCAACCTTTCTCAGTTGACCGAAGGCAAAGGGAGGGGGAAACATTTTACGTGCACACGTGCGCAAACGGGTCTGCGAGCGTGTGCATGATGCAAACAGGGCAGTATTAATGCCTGCACGATGCAAATGGGGCACACCAGCGCCCGTGTGACACTCGCTAGCCCTGCCATGTTTTCGCCATGCGGTTTCCCATTTTCATCTCGGCCGTGGCACTAGCACAAGTGGGGGTGAGTGCGCGCACTGGTCAGCCTGATCCACGGCCTGGTGCCCACCAGGCCACAGCCCACAGGTTGGGGACCCTTGCTGTAAAGCAACTTCTTGGAACTAAATCCTCAGTACAATGATACCTCGGTATTCGACGTGAATCGATTCTGGGAAGCATGAGTACTAAAAACTAAAAATGCCAAACAAACCAGGTAACTTACCACACAACCCTTTGTTTTGGCCAAGGAGACCTTTCTGTCTGTCCCTTTTTCCTATGTCAGCCACCTTTCCAGCATGGCTGATTTCCTGTCTGCCCTCTGCGGCCGTCCCCCTCTTCCCTTTGCAGCATGTGGAATACCAAAGAAGCAACCAGTACCGGAACAACATTTTTGCATCAAATTGCATCGAGTACCAAATTCGACAAGTTTTGAAGCAGTCAAATACCCGAGGTACCATGGTATTATACAGCCACAGTCTACAGTGAAAATCCTACAGAACATTTCCACTTCACGGCAATGTATCAAATAATAATTCTCCGCACCCACCTACTCTTACATTCTCTATATCAGAAGAGCAACCCACAAGCCACCTCTAGCTGTCATCAGCCGTCAGATTACCTAGGTTTTAAAAAGCCCAAGAACACATTTATGTTTTTGGCAGCCTTCCTTTCTGCATCAGGAAAAAAAAGTCTCAAATTTGTTGCGGTAGGCTGCCCTGAAACCCAAATTGGTGTTGGGGTGTTCGAGAAATTCAAACCCAGCTCGTTCTCCGTGTTAAACGACTGAAGCGTCACCCTTCGCACAATTTGAATTTCTCTTTTTTTCACTATCAGCTTGGGACAGAACAGATCTTCGCTCACCTTTGCAAATCCTGCCTTCGTTGCTGTAGAACTGGGCCCTGCACTGAGATAAGCAGATGCCAACGGGCCTCTCCTCAAGGCTGGTGTCTGGTTGAAGGTTCTCCTCGGGGTTCATGCACTGCGTACAGTGTGAACGTTCTGGGCCAACACATGCCCTGCAGGATGAATGGCAACCTGCAGAAGAAGAGTCGGAAACCAAACAGGACAGGTACAGACTCCAACAGAGAGTTAAGACTGCAGAGAGAACCAGCCTGCCTTCCACACAGAAGACCTGGGCATTTTATTGCGTAGTAGTGCATAGGTCAGAAGGAGGGCTGAGAAGTTTATCTACAGACCCCTCACATCCTGGACATAAAATGTTTCAACTCATCACCTCAGGACGGTGAGATAGACAGACAGATGGATGGACAGACAGAGAGTAGATGGATGGATGGATGGATGGATGGATGGATGGATGGATGGATGGATACAGAGAGATAGACAGACAGATAACCTTTATCGTCATTACTGTGGGCACACTGGCACACATTAAAAATGAAATTCTGTCGGTTGCTCTCAGAAAGTGTACACATACACAACACACATATAAACATGCTATATGCAACATATGTATATACCTACACCCTTACATATAAATACATATAAATATTAATCACTGTCCATCTTGAATACGTAGCAGAAAGGCATTACATGTCAAAACAACTAGACAGAGCGACAATTTTTCTCCCCTAGGACCATCACTCTGCTAATCATCTAATTCTCACAGTGCTATCTAATGTCTCTGTGTATTTATCATATATCATGGCTGTATTATTATTATTTATCTTTCTTATTATTTTTTACTCTTCTCCCCTCATTGGTGGTGGTATTATTATTATTATTATTATTATTATTATTATTATTATTATTATTATTATTATTATTTATTTATTATTATTATTATCATTACTCTGTTGCTTTTTATTTACTGAGAGTTTCTGCACCAGAGACAAATTCCTTGTGTGTCAAATCACCCTTGGCCAAATAAAATACTCAATTCAATCTCAAAGGTGCTTTTTCAAAAGGCAACTGGACTGTATTTTTTCCTTGTGGAAGACATTTTGCTTCTCATCCAAGAAGCTTTTTCAGTTCTGAAGGAAAGGAATAGTGAAAAATAAGACAGTCCAGTGGCCTTTTGAAAAAGCACCTTTGAGGCAGCCATGATCTGGATGACTGAGAATCTCCACAGACATATTTGATACAATGTGAAATTCACCTTAAATGAAGCTCTCTCTGTGGGAGAAAAGAGATGGCTTCTCTTTTGGGAGACACCCTAGATCAGGGGTGTCAAACTGCCGGCCCGCGGGCTGGACACGTCACGGCGAAACGGCGCCCACCCCATCGCCGGCAATGGGGAAAAAGCTCCACTACGTCGCGGGTTTCAGATGTCTGCCCTAGATCCATATTCAATGCCCAATCTCAATGCCTTCCACATATACTGAGTTCAACTTCCACAATTCCGTCAGCTTGGCCATTCCTAGGAATCTTGGGAGTTGAAGTTTACCCAACTGGAAGGTACTTAGATCGTATCTAAGCTAGCTTTTTCCCCGCAGTGAAATGATGTCGGCTATAGGAGACGACCACGCTGAGCCCAAGGGAGGGGTCAAATGCATCATCAGTCTTCAATCTCTTCATGCCCATAAGAGATCTAAGTCCAGCCAACCTTGAATTCCGTTGACTCTTATCTACCTCCGTTAGTAGTTCAGATTCTTGTAGCTGAGCATTACCATGTAATAAATCTATATTCAAGTAAATTCTATTTGTCATCTCAATAATTCACCAATTATTAGAAAAATATCTTTTGTTATATCCTTCCAAATTATATAATATAAATCAATTCTAATGGCCAAGTTTCCTTTCCCTTAGACACCTAAAAGTTAAATATAAAGTCAATTTATATCTATATCATTACAACAAATATATTCTATATGTCATCTTAATAGTTCATCAATTATTAAAATAATGTCTTTTATTATATCATTCCAAATTCTATAATATAGTTCAGAGTTATATTCTAATAGCTTAATTTTGTTTTCCCTTCTTAACAATCTAAAACCTAAATATAGAATCAGTTTATATTTTTTAAAGAGTCCCCTTGTTCATTGAAATGAACAATGTAAGTTCTGTAGACAGGATAATTACTTTTTATTGAAATAGGGAAATGTGGGTTACTCGAAAATTAAGTTTTCTTTTATGTATCACAGGCTATTCTAGGATATTTTATTGAAATTAGGTAAAACTTAAAAACAGGATATGGATATGGATATGTATAAGTGAAAATATATTGAAAATTCTTCTAATTGATTATAACACAACAAATCTATATTCAATTGAACTGCCTGGAATGCTGTGCTTGACATTGGCAGCTGTTTTCTCCCATCTCCTTCCAGCACTCCTCTCCCGGCCCATCAACATTCTCCACATCACACAACCATTTCTTTTTAGGGGGTGTCACTGAACACCGGGAGACACTTTCTAAGAAGTTGTTTCAAGACAACTTGTCCAAAAGTGGCTGATCTGAAAAAGCTGCTAAAACAGGGCTTTTCAACCTTTTCAGCCATTGTACCACTTTTAGGATATGGCAACATCCGAGTACCACCAGTCGCCTAACAAGGTGTCAAAAACTTGATGACCAAAAAAAAAAAGGAAAAAAGTGATGAAGTGTAGGTAGTCCTCGACTTACAACAATTCGCTTAGTGACTATTTGAAGTTACAATGGCACTGAAAAAGTGCCCCCCAAGCCACAGCCGAGCAAGACACCTGCCTGCCCACCCACCCGGCGGCGCTCTTCCTCCTGTTGGACGCTTTCATTGTTGTGAGCATTTCTGTTGAGGATTGGCAGCAGGGGTGGGGTGGGGGGTTGTTTGGTTTTTATTTTCCCCCCTCTGCTGGGTGGTTTCGGTCACTTCACTTCACATGACCCTGGGACACTGTGACCATCGTAAAGATGAATCAGTTGCCAAGCATTTGAATGTAAATCACAAGACCCTGGAGATGCTGCAACATTCCAGCTGATCGGCGCTTCTTCTGGAGCTCAGCGCTGATCCTGGCGCTTCCGCTGAGCCCTGACAGCCCTGCAGCTCCAGCCGTCTCTCGCTCAGGCTTGTGCGGTGCTGCCACCGGTTCAGCTCATTCCCCTCCCCCGCTACTGCTTTTCTAGGATGGCCACGTACCACCTTCCAGGTGCCAATGTACCACAGGTGGTACCCGTACCACTGGTTGAAAAGCCCTGCGCTAAACGATTTCAGGAGGAACGAAAAACTTTCCAAACGTTGGAACCGCAGGAGAGGAGGAACGGGAGAGATTTTACTCGTTGACTACAGAGATAGGGAAATCTGGGTTACCTTGACAGAGGTTGTGGTGCTGATAAAAGCCCTCTCCGCAAGCGAGGAGACACTGGCCCTGGCGGAAGGCTTGGGGAAAGGAACAGGAGGTGCACTGGGTGGACAAAGGTCCCGTACAGCTGGCGCACGAACTGTGGCAAACTGGGAACGAAGACAGAAAGAAAATGTCAATCAAACTTTTCACGATTTGAATCTGAGAGCATTGTACCCCTTGTACCGCTTTTAGGATATGGCAACATCCGAATATCAACAGTCGCCTAACAAGGTGTCAAAAACTTGATGACCAAAAAAAAAAGGAAAAAAGTGATGACGTACAGGTAGTCAGTCCTCGACTTACAACAATTCGCTTAGTGACTGTTCGAAGTTACAATGGCACTGAAAAAAGTGCCCCCCAAGCCACAGCCAAGCAAGACACCTGCCTACCCGCCCAGCAGCGCTCTTCCTCCTGTCTCAGGTTTTCATTGTTGTGAGCATTTCTGTTGAGGATTGGCAGTGGGGGTGGGGTGCAGGGGTGTTTGGTTTTTATTTCTCTCCCCCATCTGCTGGGTAGTTGCAGCAGGTTTGGGTCACTTCACATGACTCTGGGACACTGTGAGCATCATAAATATGAATCAGTTGCCAAGCTTCTGAATGTAAATCACAAGACCCTGGAGATGCTGCAACATTCCAGCTGATCAGCGCTTCTTCTGGGCTCAGCAGAAGCGCCAGGATCAGCATCGAGCTACAGCTGGAGCCTGTTGCTAATCCTGGCGCTTCCGCTCAGCCCTGAGAGCCCTGCAGCTCCAGCCATCTCTCGCTCGGGCTGCAGGAGGACAGGCTGGCCAGTGTGTGCCACCGCACCTTGGGGGGTGGGTGGGTGGGGGAATGGTACGATGCCGCGCTGCAGGCGCAAAAACAGACGGCACTGTGTTGCACAAGAACGGGGCAGGTCTAGAGATTATTACGCAAGTGTTAGCCCCAACCCATTTGCGTCATGTGTGTGCTCATGGCCTTGAGTGTGTGCATGCACATGCGCATGCACTCACACACGTGCATGTAAAATGCTTCCCCCTCCCTTTCCCTCCTGTCCGCTAACGGAGAAAGGTTGGTGCCCTCTGTTCTAGTCCAACCAGCCAGTCAAGATAGAACTGCTTGTAGTGGGGCAGAGTTGGCCTGCAGTACCGCCTTCTAACCACTGCCTTACTATGGCTCTTGTGTATGGATTGGCTCCTCCAGAAAGCTCCCTCCAACCTCTATTCCTGTATCAAATGCTATTGAACCAGACATGCCAGAAGACTCCTGTTTAGAAGCAGCTCATCAGTATTCCAGAAAGACTTCAGCAGCTGATTTAAGCAAAAGATCTATTTGTTATGCAAAACAACAACACTAAACAGCAAGCCAGCTTGTTTTTAAATAAGATTTCCTACTCCCTGACCATTTAATACTAGCGCTGATTTCAATGAAACTAAAAAGCAAGAGTCATGTAGTCTTCACAAAATGAAGCATGAAACATATATATATATATATATATATATATATATATATATATATATATATATATATATATATGTATGTATGTATGTATGTATGTATGTGTATATATATATATATATATATATATATATATATATGTATATATATATATGTATGTATATATGTATATATATATGTATATATATATATATATGTATATATATGTATATATATATGTATGTATATATATATGTATGTATATATATATATATATATATATATATATAGAGAGAGAGAGAGAGAGAGATGAAGAAGAAGAAGAAGAAGAAGAAGAAGAAGAAGAAGAAGAAGAAGAAGAAGAAGAAGAAGAAGAAGTTGGAAGGGACCTTGGAGGTCATCTAGTCCAACCCCCTGGCCCGTCTCTTCTTTAAAACTTCCAGTGTTGGTGCATTCACAGCTTCTGGAGGCAGGTTGTTCCACTGGTTAATTGTTCTCACTGTCAAGAAGTTTCTCCTTAGTTCTAGGTTGCTTCTCTCCTTGACTAGTTTCCATCTGTTGCTTCTTGTCCTGCCTTCAGGTGCTTTGGAGTATATCTTGAGTCCCTCCACTTTGTGGCAGCCCCTGAGATACTGGAACACTGCTATCATGTCACCCCACTTCATATTGAAGTGATTGTATATATATGATGCATACATACACACATATATATACATGTAGTCCTCGCCTCATGATCACAATTGAGCTCAAAACATCTATTGCTAATGGGATCCTTGTATACTATACCAGAAGGTATAGTATAGGTGGTACCTTCTCAATAGTAGCAACTGTGAGAGGGATCTCGGAGTCCTAGTGGACAATCACATAAATATGAGCCAGTCGTGTGCTGCAGCTGCCAAAAAAGCCAACACAGTGCTAGACTGCATTAACAGAGGGAGAGATATCAAGATCATGTGAAGTATTGACACCACTTTACAAGGCCTTGGTAAGGCCACACTTGGAATACGGCATCCAGTTTTGGTCACCACGATGTAAAAAAGATGTTGAGACTCTAGAAAGAGTACAGAGAAGAGAAACGATGATCAGGGGACTGGAGGCTAAAATATATAAAAAACGGTTGCTGGAATTGGGTATGTCTAGTTTAATGAAGAGAAGGACGAGGGGTGACATGATAGCAGTGTTCCAATATCTCAGGGGCTGCCACAAAGAAGAGGGAGTCAAGCTATTCTCCAAAGCGCCTGAAGGCAGGACAAGAAGCAATGGAAGGAAACTAACCAAAGAGAGAAGCAGTCTAGACTTAAGGAGAAATTTCCTGACAGTTAGAACAATTAACCAGTGGAAGAACCTGCCTCAAGAAGCTGTGAGTGCTCCAACACTGGAAGTTTTTAAGAAGAGACTGGACAGCCATTTGTCTGAAATGGTATAGGGTTTTCTGCCTTAGCAGGGGGTTGGACTAGATGACCTCCAAGGTCCCTTCCAACTTTATTATTATTATTATTATTATTATTATTATTATTATTATTATTATTATTATTATTATTATTATTATTATTATCATTATCATTATCATTAGGAACTGCTAGGAACTGAAATTGAGCAATAACTGGAGGACAAATGTTCAGTGCTCCAACCTATTTACAACAAAACCCCAAGAATCTTACCTCTGCATTTGTGAGAACCATCTGCATAGTAGCCATAGGGACATTCTGACATGCAGTTACCATCAAGCAGAACACGGTCTGAAGCACAGGATAAACATCTCAGCGGGTCCGGATAACATATTTCACACCCTTCATGGCAAGCTGGTAAAGAGGAGACTCCAATTACCAATAAGTGAAAGTCAAGGTTTCCCCTTTCCACTCATGTCTGACTCTAAGGGGGGGGGGGGCGTGCTCATCTCCATTTCTTAGCCAAAGGAGCCAGTGTTGTCTGAAGACACTTCCAGGGTCATGTGGCTGGCATGACTATATGCTGAGGCACACAGAACACTGTTATCTTCCCACTGAAGTGGTACCTATTTATCTACTTGCACTTGCATGCTTTCGAACTGCTAGTTGGGCGGGAGCAGCGGCAAGGAACGGGACCTTTCCCCACTGTGCAGAGCTCAGGTCTTGAACCCAGGCTGTCAACCTTCCGGCTGACAAGCTCAGCATCTTTAACCACTGAGCCATCCCATCATGCAGTACTCGGGTCTTGAACCCAGGCTCTCAGCGTTCCAGCTTTTTAGCTGTTGAGCCGTTGCATTCCACTTAGATGAAGGAGAATATTTGTAGCTAGGCGTTGAAATGAGATGTCAAGGTAATGGTTTAGAACAGGGGTGTCAAACTCGCTACATCACGGAACGTGTTGCAACGTATTGCGACTTTCCCCCCATTGCTGGCAATGGGGTGGGCGCAGTTTTAGCATGATGCAATCGGCCCGCGGGCCGGCAGTTTGACATCCCTGATTTAGAAGCTAACCAACTGGTGTAAGATGTATGATGCAATGATGAGAACGACTCAGCAGGATCTAAGTCCCTTTAAGAGCCAGCTGGGTCTGTGTCCCTTTAAGAGCTTTCTATAAAAGGGAAGGCTCAGCAGATGTGTCCTCTCTTTTCTGTTTCCTGCTGTAACTGCTGTGTGTTAGACAGTGCTGTATTAACATGGGTATGTATATTGTTTCTGGTGTATGATATTGTAGATAATGCATGATAAACCACCACTTAATATAGAGCACTGTTTACTATGTTTACTCCTGCGTTATCTCAGCACAATAAAACTGCGCATGCTCTGACATGAGAGGCCCTTGGTGCCTTTTGAGCTTGGTTGTTTTCCTGCAGACGTTTCGTTATGCAAACCAGGTAACGTCATCAGTGCATTGATAATGCTACCTAGCTTGGGTGACGAAACGTCTGGAAGGAAATAACCAAGCTCAGAGAGCACCAAGGACCCCTCACACCAATTAGGGCAGGGGTGTCAAACTCGCAACGTCACGTGACGTGTTGCAACGTATCACAATTTTTTTCCCCATTGTCGGCAATGGGGTGGGTGCGGTTTCGGCATGACGGATCCAGCCCGCGGGCCGGCAGTTTCACACCCCTGAATTAGGGTGTTGAGTTTACCAAGACAGGAAGGAGAAAAGTCCAGGCTCTCGGTGGACAGAGGCAGAAGAGGGGGGGGGGGAAACACCAGAATGCATGCTGCAATGCGGTGGTGCACATTGTTCCTTGCAATTGCTGAGCCAGTAGATAAGAGCCGGTCATTAGGTCATAATGTCAGAACGCACATTTTGGTGTCATCCGAGTTAGGAATATGGGCAGAAGCAATGGATTAGTTACTGGACTACCGCAGACAATTTAAACTTGAAGGGTTTCGAAAAGGGGGGAAGGCATCCCATCCCCAGTGTTGCTTGGTCAGCCACATTTGACAGCTTCCTCTCATGGCTAAACAGCTGTAAAAAAAATAGGAGATATGTGGAGCAAGATATGGAATTCCTATGCCTTTGGAATTTGGTCCAAGGACCTTCTTCTCCACAGCGCTTCATCCTCGGCTAGACAGAATCCACGCCCACTTCTCTAAGTCTCTTAAATAAATAAAATAAATAAATAAACCTTTATTGTCAAAGTACAACATGTGTACATTGAGATTAGCTGAGCCTCCCCCCCCCTGTGCTCTCTCCCCCCCAACACACAGTGACAACAAACTCTCCATCCCACCACACCATGTGAACCAACTACACCACACACCGGCCTCCAAAGTCAATTCTGCATAAGATTATGTCCCATTTAAAAGCCTAACAGCCCACGGATAAAAGCTATTTTTCAGCCTGTTGGTATGGCTGGCTATACTCCTATATCTCCTACCGGATGGTAGGAGAGTAAAGAGATACCGTCCAGGGTGTGAGTCATCCCTGAGAATCTTCCTCACTCTTCCAAGGCAACGAGCCCTGGCGATGTCATCCAGTGGTGTCAGGGAACAGCCCACAATGTCTTGTGCTGTGCTCACTACCCTCTGTAATACTTTCCTGTCCGCGGATGTCAGACCAGCGTACCAAACCACAATACCATACGAGAGGACGCTCTCTACAGTAGACCGGTAAAAGAGGGTCATTAGCTGTTGTTCTACCCTGTTCTTCCGCAAGACCCTAAGAAAGTGAAGCCTCTGTTGGGCCTTTCTAGCCACCTGAGTTGTGTTAACTTTCCAGGTCAGATCTCCACAGAGATAGACTCCCAGAAATTTAAAGGAGGAAACTCTCTCCACACAGTCCTCCCCGATGTAAAGTGGGGCAGGTTCCTCCTTTTTTTCTCCGGAAGTCTAACACCATCTCTTTCGTCTTGCCGATGTTTAGGTGCAAGTTGTTGTTACTACACCATATGGATAGTTTTTGTACCTCCGCCCTATATGCTGTCTCATCCCCACCTGTAATGAGACCCACCACAGTTGTATCATCTGCAAACTTGATTATCGCAGTGGATGGGTCACATGATACACAATCATAAGTGTATAAAGAGTACGGGTAGGGGCTAAGCACACAGCCCTGTGGCGTGCCGGTGCAAAGCTTCAGGGGGGTGGACAAAGCAGAGCCGACCCTCACTGTTTGTAACCGATCCCTAAGAAAGTCTTGAATCCAATCGCAGATGGCGGGGGAGAATTTCAATTCAGTCAGCTTCTCGATGAGAATGCTCGGCAAAATGGTGTTGAAAGCCGAGCTGTAGTCAACAAAAAGCATCCTGACGTAACTTCCAGGTCTCTCGAGATGACTTGCTACAGAGTGTAAAGCAGTAGCTATGGCATCGTCTGTCGACCTATTTCCCCTGTAGGCAAATTGTGGAGGTAAAAAAGTGCTGGAGAGCAGGGGCAGATGGGAAAGTCTTCCCCCTCTCAGAGTAAGACCACTATGAATGCCCAGCAGCCTGAATGATGCATTGACTTGGATGATGCAAAACTGATTTATTTAACAACATTATTTTCATGGAGCTATAGAGGTAGTCCTCATTAAGCACCTGACCTGCTTAGCAAAAGCCTACAATTATGATGATGATTAAAAAAGTAACTTTCTAATCGCCTGCACTGACAACTTTCGCAGATCTGTAAAGCAAAGGAAAGTTGTAGGAGGATCATAAGGACAGCTGTAGTTTTTTTTCTTCCTTCCTTCCTTCCTTCCTTCCTTCCTTCCTTCCTTCCTTCCTTCCTTCCTTCCTCCCTCCCTCCCACTTTTACTTTACTTTACTATCAAACTTGTATGCCAAAAGTGACAATAACTGCTTAATGAATTTCACTTAATGAAATTGCCAATCCTAATTGTGGTCACTAAAGAAGGACTCGCCGTATATTCAAAGGGAGGAAGCAATATTTTGTTTGTTTTTGCAGCCAAGGGCCATGTTTTAAAATTTAAAATAAACTTGGCTAGTTCACAGCTGCACATGGCCTCCAAAAGTGAACCAAACCAAAATACTCTGGGATGGGGGATTGGGAATAAAGAGACAAAATGGGCACTTTAAAGCTTCTAAGAGGTATAAGGCACTCATTGTATCACTGGCCCCTTGTACTGTAGTTCCCATATACTACCCCAATTGCTTTGGAGGGTGGTGGTGCTCGAAGCATATTTAGAAGAAAACTAGGAACATCTAAGGGACGCGGTGGCTCAGTGGGTTAGGACGCTGAGCTTGTCGATCAGAAGGTCGGCAGTTTGGCGGGTCGAATCCCGAGTGCCGCATAACAGAGTGAGCGCCTGTTACTCGTCCCAGCTTCTGCCAACCTAGCAGTTCGAAAGCAGGTAAAAATGCAAGTAGAAAAATAGGGACCACGACGGTGGGAAGGTAACAGCGTTCCGTGCGCCTTTGGCGTCTAGTCATGCCGGCCACATGACCACGGAGACGTCCTCGGACAAGCGCTGGCTCTTCGGCTTTGAAACGGAGATGAGCACCGGCCCCTAGAGTCGGAAACGACTAGCACGCATGTGCGGGGGAACCTTTACCTTTAGCTTTCTTAGGAACATCTGGAGGGGATTTTTTAAAAAAATCAAAATAATAGCTGCAAAGCTCTGGTGTGTTTTTTTTTAACGTGCATTGCAAATTCTTAACATCATTTCACCTATTTTAGTGTATTTTTACAACCGCTGGGGACAGGACCCGATTTCAACCCTCAACAAACGTAAAAAAAGAGGCTCAGAACAGTCTCTCTAGGGAGGCAAAGGTAAGGGGCAGTCTTACATCTGAAACAGCATTTCTCGCTGGGATCCTTACAGGTAAGCTAAGGAATATAAGGGCTGGAGTGTCTTCAGGAGGAGTGGGAAGGTTAAACGAACATTAAGAGGGCAGCCACAGCCCTTAATCAAACCCCGGTTCCTTTTTTTATATTTGTGTTACACCTGCAACACACACAAACAAAGGAGCAGGGTTTCAACTGTGCAATCACAGGCACTTCTTTATATTTTATGTATGTATACACATACACACACACACACACACACACACACACACACACACACACACACATATCCATCACAGATAGTCCTCGAATTACAACCATTTGTTTAGTGGCCATTTGAAGTTACAACGGCACTAAAAAAAAGTGACTTAGGACCGTTTTTTGCAGTTAAGACTGTTCCAGCATCCCTTGGCAACTGACTCCTATTTATGACGGTTGCTGGTTCCCAGGGTCATGTGATCACCTACTGCAACTTCCTGATGAGCAAAATCAGTGGGGAAGCCAGATTCACTTAACAACCGTGTAACTGACTTAGCCACTGCCGTGATTCAGTTAACAACCGTGCCAAGAAAACTCACTCAATAACTGTCTTGCTTAGCAGCAGAAATTTTGGGCTCAGTTGTGGTCGTAGGTTTGAGGACTACCTGTACTGGGCGCTGCTGGAATGTATGGGGGGGGGAAATTCATTTATCCTTTCATTGATGCTGTATGAGGGTGAGTCCCCAATGGCTCTGCCTCTATTAAAATTCCCCAAGAGGGCTTGAAAAGGAGTGGCGTTTAACACCAAATATTTAAGCTAGCAGGTGTGGCCCTCTTCTGCTAATAAATCCACCCTTAACTCCAGATATTATTATGTTTGCTGTCTGGTTAAACAAAGTTTTCCCTCAGAAGAGTGACTATGAAGTTAAAGGAATGCCTCACCCTGAGGCAACGGGGAAGTGGGCGAGTCTGCTGTGAAGAGATCGGAGGCACTATGAAAAACTCTTCAAAAAAGGGTGGTTTCATATATTTGGTGCGTTTGTTGCTTTCTCTCTTCCACAGACACTCACATACACACATACAGGTAGTCCTCGACTTACAACAGTTCATTTAGCGACCGTTCAAAGTTACAGCGGCACTGAAAAAAGCAACTGAAGGACCAATTTTTCAAGACCTTTGCAGCATCCCCGTGGTCCCGTGACGACAATTCAGATGCTTGGTAACTGACACATATTTCATGATGGTTGCAGCGTCCCGGGGTCACGTGATCCCTTTCTGCGACCTTCTGACAAGCAAAGTCAATGGAGAAGCCAGGCTCACTGCCACGATTCACTTAACCACTGAGGCCCAAAAGGTCATAAAATGGAGCACAAATCTCACTTAGCCAATGTCTCACTTAAGCAACAGAAATTTGGGGCTCAGTTGCGGTCATAAATCGAGGACTACCTGTACTCTCAACAGCAATGGAGGGAGGGGGAAAGCTTACACACACACACACACACACACACACACACACGCACACACAGAGCCAAGATTATCACCCCCCCATATGGGGTAAACAGCTGCATGGATCTCAACAGCTGTCCCTGCTTATAGGTGAAATAAAGACTTTGCACACAATGGGGGTGTCTCTTACCTCTGCAAACCCCATCCATAACGTAGAACCGCTGTCCGCAATTAGCCACGCACGTGCCTTCCAGTAACACAAGAGACGGGTCTTGGCAGCTGGAACAGTTGTTTGCCGTGGGACCCCGGCACGTAGCACAGGATCCGTGGCAAGCTGGAGGCAAAGGAAAACATTTCCAAGTCAATTAGAGCCTCTCCTTTACTGTGCTCAGCAGGTATCAATTACTCTTAAAGCTCAAAGAAGACCACCTAGCTAGATTAAGGGGGAGAGGAGAAGAAAGCAAGGAGAAGAGAGATTCAGATCTGGAAAAGGGGATCGTAAGTGAATTGGAACACTACAAAGAGCGTCTCCAGACCCACTCTAGGAAGAAATCCGTGCAGCCATTCTCCTGATGGCCAACTGATAGTCACAACCCCTGATAAACAGCCATTCCTCCAAGATTATTCATGCCCGCATCACTTCCTGTCTTGATTATTGTGCTCTCCATGGGGCTTCCCTTGAAAAGCTTCTATTGGTTCAAAATGCAGCGACCCACATGGTTCTATACAAGCTTGGATTTGCGGATATATCACCTCTCTTATAGATGCTATATTGGCTGCCGATTTGCTTCTGGGTCCAATTCAAGGTCCTGGGGGGCAGCGTGCCCCCTTGAAAGCCCTACATCATGGGTCCCCAGCTTGCAGCCTGACAGTAGGCCGTAGGCTGCTGGCCAACAGGCTGCGGGACAGGCTGGCCAGTGCGCGCATACACCTCTACTCGCGCTAGCACCGCGGGGCTCAAAAACAGGATGCCACACCTCGCAGGGCAAAAAACAGGCCGCTGCCGCACCTCAGGATGTGAAAACAGGCCGCTGCTGCACCACAGGGTGTGAAAACGGGATGCTGCCGTGCCTCGGTGTGTGAAAACGGATGCCGCGCCACTGTACTGCACGTAAACTGGCCAACGCCGCACCTCAGGGCACAAAAATGGGATGCCACTGCATCTCAAGATGCAGAAACAGGGCACTGTGCGGAAGAACGGGACAGGGCTAGCAAGTATCACGCAAGCGCTAGCCCTGCCCCACTCACGTCATGTGCATGCTTGCGGCCCCATACACGCGTGCGTGCGTAAAATGCTTCCCCCTCCCTTTCTCTCCAGTTCGCCAACCAAAAAAGGTGGGTGACCTCTGCCCTACATGGCCTGGAGCTAGGTGATTTGAAGGCCTACTCTTTTCCCAGTTATATTTACCTGACCCACCAGAGTGGGGAGGCAGGGGATGTCAAGGTCCCCTCCCTTAAGCAGCTCCATCTAGTGCTGGGGTGTCAAACTTGCAACATCACGTGATGTGTTGTGACATATCGTGACTTTTTTTCCCATTGCCAGCTATGGGGCGGGCACAGTTTCGGCATGACGCATCCGGCCTGCAGGCCAGCAGTTTCACACCCCTGATCTGGTGAGACCAAAAAGAAAGGCCTCCCCTGTGATGGCTTCTTCTCTGTGGTACATCATCCTTGCAGAAGTAAGATTGGCCCCCACTTTGACACGCTTTCAAAATGCCCTGAAGACATGGTTTTGGGAATGAAATATATGTAACCCAGGATGATGTTGCGGGATCCAATCAGAATCGGTCACCGGGACCAAAGGTTTTGTCTTCCGAGGTTTTGGACTCGTGCTGGACCCCGTCCTGAGGGCGCTTCTCTCTGGCAGCGTGTGTGCTGTGGGGTATTTATCGTGCTTGTTGTAAGTGGCTTTTTAGATGTTGCTTGAGGTGTGTTGATGCCTGGCTATTAAGTCGCTGGTTGTTATATCCATGTGCTGCCAAGCCCTCTCCTCCTAAGTACTTGATAGGCTGGTGGTAAATCAGCACTCCTGTTGACTGACGAGGGGCCTGTTTCCCAGGCTTCATTCTCAACTTCCCTGGCTTTTTTGTGCCTGCTCGTCCAACAATCTTAGTACCTGCAAAATTGAATGGGTGTCCTTGTTCATTGCAGGCTGAGGCTCTTAATGAGTTTGGGTCTCCTTGTGTTCCTGCAATCTGGTGGTTAGATGGTTACATGGTTTTGGCAACAGGCCTGGGGACCTCACTGTGATATGGAGCCCATCAACTGGTTGGCCTGATTCTTGTTGCTGGGGATGGGGGGTGATTGTTTTTTGTATTGGGGTTTTATTTCTGTAAGCTGCCTGGAGTCACCATGAGGGAGGAAGGAAGATGGGTGGATGGGAGAGGAAGAGAGGGAAGGGAGGAGAGGAGAGGAGAGGAGAGGAGAGGAGAGGAGAGGAGAGGAGAGGAGAGGAGAGGAGAGGAGAGGAGAGAGGAAGGAAGGAAGGAAGGAAGGAAGGAAGGAAGGAAGGAAGGAAGGAAGGAAGGAAGGAAGGAAGGAAGGAAGGAAGGAAGGAAGGAAGGAAGATGGGTGGATGGGAGAGAGGAAGAGAGGGGAGGGGAGGGGAATGAAGGAAGATGGGTGGATGGGAGAGAGGAAGAGAGGGAGAGAGGGAGGGAGGGAAGGAAGGAAGGAAGGAAGGAAGGAAGGAAGGAAGGAAGGAAGGAAGGAAGGAAGGAAGGAAGGAAGGAAGGAAGGAAGACGGGTGGATGATGGAGGAGGAGAGGAGAGGAGACGAGAGGAAAGGGAAGGAAGGAAGGAAGGAAGGAAGGAAGGAAGGAAGGAAGGAAGGAAGGAAGGAAGGACTTTTTAAAATTTTCTGTTCCTAGGCATTGTGCACTTTAAACCAATGCCCTCTTGATTAACACACTAAATACTTCTGGTTTTTAAAAATAGGTTTGAGGGCCACAAAAGGCCAGCTGGCCAAAATCAATCCTTCAGCACTCAGGCCCAGGAGGAATGAAGAGTGACTCTGAATATACCGAAGGGCCAAGGGACAGTTTCTGTGTGTTTCCTGGAAAGGTTAATGCAGTATCTCCTGCTGAATGTCATTCCATGAAATAAAGGGAGATCACAGACTGCAGGCCATATTTAGAAAGCCGAGGGGGAGAACAAGGAAATTTTATTTATGGCACTTGTAATGATTGTGGCATGTTAAGTCCTGTGCTGCCAGAATTTACATCAGAGCTTTTTTTAGCTATTGTTTTTTTTTTTAAAAAAAATTAATTATACCCCTGCTCATCCAAATGTTCTAAACTTTATTTTTAATTCCCCAGCCAGGCACGTATCTGCTTACGAGAGAGGCAAAATATCATCCTGACTTGGTGTGAGGGTGAGGGATATAACCCACCCCACCCACCCACCCCATATAAATTCATAGATGGTAGGAAAATCCTAAATTGGTAATTTACAACCAGGATCAGTAATTTAGTAGTTTACCCTCTGGCTCTACAACAATAAATTGTGAAAGTGGGGTCAAAGTGAAACATCACTCCATTGCAATCATGCTAAACTTATGATTTTATAGTCTTGGGGGGGGCACTCAAATCTGGCTGTTTTATTAAAGCTAAGCAGATTTCAGTCTAGGCAGCATCTGAACCAAAGGCCTCCGAGGGTGATTTTTACACAGGTTGCCCAAAAGAGAAAAAAGATAATAAGATCAGCCACAGAAGACACAGCAAATGTCTCCAATGAAATACTACAACACTTTAAAAGCAGAATTATTAGCAGAAATGGCGTCTAGCCAGGGTTGCAACCAGGAAAGCTATTAAGCTTCTGTACCATCTAGGTTTGGCTATATTTCCAAGTGTGTTTATTTATTTGCTTTACAGAGAGAAATACAAAACACGGAGAGAAGGAGGGGGAAAAAAGCAAAATATATGAAAAGAAAACCCAATAACGAACTTAATAAAAAAAACCAACAGAGAAATAAAACCAGAAAGAAGGCAGAAACTATTGATTTTGGGCAGGGGGTCTTCAAATTTGGCCCTTTTATGACTTGTGGACTTCAACTCCCAGAATTCCTCAGCCAGGCACAATGGCTGAAAGTCCCCAAGTCATAAAAGGGCCAAGTTTGAAGACCCCTGATCTATGGCATAAAACACATATCCATCAAATTTCAAACAAGTTTCTAAACCTGCATTAACGAGCATAAATGACGATTTTTGCAAAACATCCTTAAGTCGATGCCAAAGGAAAACTTACCCAGTCATTTATTTATAGATATATGAGGCTGAATTTTTTTTTAAAATTAATTTGTTGGGTTTGTTTGTTTGGCTCCCCATCTTGCAAGCGTTACAGGTAGTCCTCAACATATGACCACAATTGAGCCCAACATTTCTGTTGCTAAGCGAGACAGTTGTTAAGTGAGCTTTGCCCCATTTCATGACCTTTCTTGCCACGGTTGTTAAGTGAGTCACTGCTACTGTTAAGTCAGTAACACGGCTGTTAGGTGACTCTGGTTTTACCCGTTGACTTTGCTTGTCAGGAGGTCGCAAAAGGAGATCACATGATCCTGGGACACCACAGCCGTCATAAATATGAGTCAGTCGCCAAGCATTCCAATTTTGATCATGTGACCATGGGGATGCTGCAACAGTTGAAGATGCGAAAAATGTTTACAAGTTATTTTTTTCACTGCTGTTGTGACTTCAGTCACTAAGTGAACTGTTGTAAGTTGAGGACCACCTGTATTGATTGATTATGCCATCCAAGTGTCAGAGCATGCACCGTCCTGTTGCACTGAGATAACCCATTAAACAGTGGTTCATATTAAATGGTGGTTTATCTTACACTAGCTACAATATCACACACCAGGAACAATATACATACACGTGTTAATACAGCAGGATCCAACAAACCACAATTACAGCAGGAAACGGGAGAGAGAGAACGCAGCAGCCAAGCCTTCCTTTTATACAAAGGCTCATAAAGGTACAGAGACCCTGCTGGCTCTTAAAGAGACATAGACCCTGCTGAGTCATTCCCAACATTACATAGTACATCTCACATTACATAAGCTGGTTAGCTGTTAAATTATTACCTTGACACAAAGCCCTGTGGACTCTTAGCTTGCCCACTGATGTTGCTTGTCAGAAGGTCAAGCAAAAAGTGATCACATGGTCCCGAGATACTGCAACCGTCACTTTTTTCACTGCTGTTGTAACTTTAAATAGTCACTAAATGAATGATTGTAAGTTAAGGACTATTCTGTATTCTGGGTGATTAATGACAATCCAGCAAGACAATATAATGAAACTTCACTCAACAAAACCAAGGGAAAGAGTTAAATTGTTTTAATGAAGGAGTCAATAGTGACCTACTGTCACCCCTAGAGGGTAGACCAACTTAGGAAACCAATGTCACATGGGCCTAAAACTCTTTTTATTAGAATGGCTGTAGTAACAAAATATATTACAGCTATATTCCCTCTTTCACTTCTATCCTTCTCTAATATTAGGATTCAAATCAGTTTTTGATATAAAAGCACCTTTAAAATCAAATCCCTTCCCTACGCTAACTAAAGCTCAAACCTTAGTCGCCTCAATCTGGTCCAGATTAAAAAAAAACTGCAGGTAGTCTCAATTTATGTCAAGCCACTTAGCAGTGGGTTCACTTAACAAATGCAGCACTTATGACCGTCACAACATACGACGGTAATGGGCAAGCCCCACTACAGTCGAACGTTGAGGATTACCTGCACGGCAGTGTTTTAAAGGCAGGTATCCGGAAACCAAATCAAAGGCAGTTTCTGGCCTTGTCGCCGTCACAAAATGAGGCAGGTGATGGACCACCAAGGGAATGGCAAAAGATAAAGGGGGGGGGAATGTAGAGGATGTGCTTTGTGAGATATGCTTGTTGGGAAAGTGTTCTTGCAAGTTGCAGGTCCTAAATTGTGGCACACCTGCATTCTGTAAAGAACAAAAGGGCGATGAAGATTTATGGCGTCTTCCACCTGCTTGCTCAAATGCCAAACTTGATGGATTGACCGAATTGCAGAGTTTACAGTGTGCTCAATCTACAAGATTCTTGATGATGTATTCTAAACAAGCAAACACAATAGCTTGCAACAGTGAAGAATATCTGTAGCTCGGGGTGTTGCTGAGTAAAACTGAATGAACCTTTATTGTCAAAGTTCAACCATGTATACATTGAGATTGGCTGAGCCTCCCTTCGTGCCCCCCCACACACAACTCACACTGACAACAAACCCACCATCTTGTTACACCATGTGAGCTAATTGCACAACACACTGAGCTCACAAGTCAATCATACATAAAATTATAAAATTATTTCCCATTCAAGAGCCTGACAGCCCATGGATAGAAGCTGTTCTTCAGCCTGTTGGTATGGCTGGCTATACTCCTGTATCTCCTACCCGATGGTAGGAGAGTAAAGACATACCGACCATTTGTTAAATGGGTTTTGCCCCATTTTATGACCCTTCTCGCCACATTTGTCAAGCAACTCACTGCAGTTAAGTCAGCAACACCGTCGCTAAGTGAATCTGGCTTCCGCATTGACTTGGCTAGTCAGAAGGTTGCAAAAGGGGATCTTGGGACACAGCCATGGTCATAGATATGAATCAGTGGCCAAGCATCTGAATTTTGATCACATGATCGTGGGGATACCACAAAGGTCGTGAATGTGAAAAAACAATGGTCAGTCACATGTTTCAATGCCGACGTAACTTTGAACGGTCACTGAACAGACTGTTGTAAGTTGAGGACAACCTGAATGTGCAACCCGTGGTTTGAGAAAGGGTCTGTAGCCTTGATTAGGAGACTCACACCCCTCAGCTGTTGCAGCCCTGCCGAAGATGTGAGTCTCGCTCTGTTGCTCAATTCTAAGATGTGACGTTTTCTCTGTGTCTGAACCCCAAATCTAAAAGCACCCATGGACTTCATGAATAACAATTGAGTGGTTAATGTTCCCTACAAATCTCCAGTTTTGCTCTTTTTATTAATTAATTCACAGTTCTCTGAAAGAAATATCTGTCAAGGAAGAAAGAAGCACAGCAAATTGGTTTGCACGATCACCTTCATTTTAGAAGAAAGCCTGTGGGGAACACAGGAAGAGGTGGAGGGAAGGAGAGAGAAACAGGTTAAGAAACGCCACAAAGTGGCTTCAGGTCATGGAAAAAAGAATCTTCTTTACAAGAGGAAACCTAATTGTAACTCAGGCTTTTTCTTTTCCGCTTCTCTTTGTCAATCTACCGGTTCAATCCAAGCCTCAGTAGTCTGTCAGTCAGTCTGTCTGTCTGTCTGTCTGTCTGCCTATCCACCTATCCATCCATCATCTACCTATCCATCCATCCATCATCTATCTACCTATCCATCATCTATCTATCCATCCATCTATCCATCATCTAATCTATCCACCTATCCATCCATCATCTACCTATCCATCCATCCATCATCTATCTACCTATCTATCCATCATCTATCTATCCATCATCTAATCTATCCACCTATCCATCCATCATCTACCTATCCATCCATCCATCATCTATCTACCTATCTATCCATCATCTATCCATCCATCCATCCATCCATCCATCATCTAATCTACCTATCCATCCATCATCTATCTATCCATCTATCCATCCATCATCTAACATACATCTATCTATCATCTAATCTATCTACCTATCCATCCATCATCTATCATCTAATAATATATCTATCTACCAATCTATCCATCCATCATCTAACATCTCTTTATCCATCCATCCATCCATCCATCCATCTAGCTATCCATCCATCACTTATCATCTAATCTATCTATCTATCTATCTATCTATCTATCTATCTATCTATCTATCTATCCATCCATCCATCCATCATCTATCATCTAATCTATCTATCTATCTATCTATCTATCTATCTATCTATCTATCTATCTATCTATCTATCTCAGTCTGAAGAGCAGGAACCCCCTGAGTCTCTATTCCTCCCATCCCACAAAGATCTTTAAAATGTAACTCCTGGACCAGACATGCATCCATTGAAAGGGATTCTGCGAGTCACCCTCTGGAGTTGCCCAGATACACTCAGCAGTAAAAGAAAGAAGCAACAGCCTCTCCAAAAACAATTCAGAGAAAGAAATTAAAACATTGCATCTAACCATTTGGTCACATAACATAGCCCTTCAATGCCCCCAGCTACCTATAAATACCTTATTATTATTATCTTTTTAAAATATACATTTCAAAACGTTATTGTGCTATATGGTTGGTTGGAGGGCGGGCTGGCTGGTTGGTTGGTTGGTTGATATAAGTGATGATAGACAGACAGACAGACAGGCAACTATTCTGTGTACTAGCAATTGAGACCGGAGGCCATGCATAAAATGTTAGGTTCATGCCCTTGGCCCTCGAAAAGTTGCCAATAAAACAACTTGGGAGGGGTAAAATGTTTCTTTGAAAAATATTCTAAATCAAGAGAGGGAAGAATACGGGTGAAAAGCTGTGAGAGCATTTTGGAATAAGCTGACTTGAGTTTTTGATTCTCAACAGGTTAACTGTAGCCGTTATGGAATTATTCTTTCACTCATCTAAATTAAACTGCTGAATTGTAAAAAGATAAGAGCTGACCAGAAGACTTTTGCTGAAAGAATGGGAACTGAGTTTGGTTCCTGAATATATATATATATATATCTATGACTTAGGTTTTAGGCTATGCCTACGGGAGGGAGGGAGGGAGGGAGGGAGGGAGGGAGGGAGGGAGGGAAGGAAGGAAGGAAGGAAGGAAGGAAGGAAGGAAGGAAGGAAGGAAGGAAGGAAGGAAGGAAGGAAGGAAGGAAGGAAAATGTTTGACTGCAAATTTGATGCTTGAGTTTGATTGGACGATTTTTGCATCGTTATTATTTTAAGCAATTTATTTGAATATCTTCTAGCAGCAAAGTGCAGGTACATTTTAACAGAAACCGAAGGTAATGGCAAAGTGGTAAATCACCACCACACCTTGTACATATTCATGTGGAAAACAGTTTGCCTGCAATATCTCTTTCTGTTTCCAGGCCGGGTTCGGAAATGTGGTAGAGATGTCTCTTTGTTGGATAATAATTAATAATTATTTCCCAGAATTGCAGCCTTCTTAAAAAGTACGTGGGTGCTGGGTCAATTATCTTTTGTTTTCACGCAACATCAAACGGACCGGGCGGTACTTAACCGTTAGTTTGATCTGCTTCTTTGCTGTTTGGGCCTCAAGTCATAGAGAACTTGGAATAGAGAAAGGGGAACGTATGAGTTAGGAGTCCTTTCTGAAACTCAGTGCTTTGTTGTTGGCTTTTTGTCGCTGTGATGGAAAGGGCAACCAAGCAGAATTCAGCCAGCTGCTGGAACTCCCCAGAGAAAAGATGAGAGGAAAAATTCCCACGCATACAAATAGGGATGCAGGGAGCTATAAAATCGGTAATAAAATGAAAGCCGTAGCTGTTTTCCAGATGACTGGAGGGAATCACCGGTTACATTTCAAAGAGGAGTAAGAAGAAGAAACGTAAAAGACAACAACGGAACCCAAGGCCTATGGACGAGTGTACAGGTAGTCCTCGACTTACGACCGCAATGGAGCCTGCCCATCCTGTATAGCACGAGTCGTAAACTGGGTCACCCATGTGACCGACCTGATTTGACGACCATTTTTTTTTTGTTAAGCGGGGGTTAAGCGAACCAATGGTTCTCCGTGAACCGCTTCTGCCGAAATCCAGACGTAACTTCCTGATTTTGGTGAAACTGTTGTAAAATAGGAGGATGCTGCAAACGGTCATAAATGGAGGTTGTTTGCCAGGTGCCCAACGTGCACTCATGTGACTACAGGAGAAGTGTGTCGGCCATTAGAACTTTGAGACCAGGTCATAAGTAACACTGGGGAGGTCCCTCATTACTTTGAGCAGTTGCTAAGCAACCGACTGTAAGTTAAGTCGAGGACTACTTGCCACCTCATCAAGGTTGACTCAGCCTTCCATCCTTCTGAGGTAGGTAAAATGAGGACCCAGATTGTTGGGGGCAATTAAGCTGACTTTGTAATAATGCCGCTTGGGGTGTGTGTGAAAGCCCTAATAAGCAGGCATATACATAGAATGAAGGCTACTGCTAAGCTTGTAAGCCGCCCTGAGTCTTCGGAGAAGGGCGGGATATAAATGGAATAATAATAATAAAGAGCCCTTCTTTTTAATATATGCAAACTGAACTATACATATATGAACTACAGACCCCTCACAACATGGACATAAACCTTTCCAATTCCTCTCCTCGGTACTCTTGTTACAGGGCACTGCATGACAGAAGAACTAGACATGGAGAGAGTTTATTCCATTGTGTCATCACTCAGCTAGGCACATAAATACCCCAGGCATTGTCTTACGTCTAAGAGTATTTACCCATGTAGTAGGGCCGTACTACTATTATCCTGCTTATCTGTTCCACTGTCTTCTCTTATTGATATAATTATTATGATTATTTTGATATTATGATTAATTCACTGTTTTGCATGAACACCAAGAGCTTATGAACAGAGACAAATTCCTTCTGGGCCTATCACACTTGGGCAATAAAGTCTTCTCTTCTCTTCTCTTCTCTTCTCTTCTCTTCTCTTCTCTTCTCTTCTCTTCTCTCCTCTATTCTATTCTATTCCTAATAATTCTTATTCTGTTCTGTTCTATTCTATTCCTAATTATTCTCATTCTATTCTATTCCTAATTATTCTTACTCTATTCTATTCTATTCTATTCTATGCTATGCTATTCCTAATAATTCTTATTCTATTCCCAATAATTCTTATTCTATTCCTAATAATTCTTATTCTATTCTATTCATAATCATTCTTATTCTATTCTGTTCTGTTCTATTCTATTCTATTCTTAATTATTTTCATTCTATTCTATTCCTAATAATTCTTACTCTATTCTATTCCTAATTATTCTCATTCTATTCTATTCCTAATTATTCTTACTCTATTCTATTCTATTCTATTCTATTCTATCCTATTCTATTCTATTCTATGCTATGCTATTCCTAATAATTCTTATTCTATTCCCAATAATTCTTATTCTATTCATAAGAATTCTTATTCTATTCTATTCATAAGAATTCTTATTCTATTCTGTTCTGTTCTGTTGTTCTGTTCTATTCTATTCCTAATTATTCTCATTCTATTCTATTCCTAATCATTCTTACTCTATTCTATTCCTAATTATTCTCATTCTATTCTATTCCTAATTATTCTTACTCTATTCTATTCCTAATAATTCTCTAATTCTATTCTATTCTATGCTATTCCCAATAATTCTTATTCTATTCCCAATAATTCTTAGTCTATTCCCAATAATTCTTATTCTATTCTATTCTATTCCTAATTATTCTCATTCTATTCTATTCCTAATAATTCTTACTCTATTCTATTCCTAATTATTCTTACTCTATTCTATTCCTAATAATTCTCTAATTCTATTCTATCCTATCCTATCCTATCCTATCCTATCCTATCCTATCCTATCCTATCCTAGCCTATCCTAGCCTAGCCTAGCCTAGCCTAGCCTAGCCTATGCTATTCCTGTTCTTCATTTCCCTTCAGGTTACTTTAGTTCGGCGCGCAAGTGCCAAACTGGCATCTGGTCTCTGGCTTTGCATCCTGAAGGTTAATTCGTGCATCGTGCAAAGTGCCACAGAAGCGGCAGATGGAATCGCTGTTCTCATTTCCTAAGCGCTGCGGATACTTGACGTGACGGTTTCAAAGGCAGCGAAATGTTTCCTAAAAGGGAAGCTTCCCAAACGAAAAGGAGATTCCTGGAAAAGCCTGGCCAGTTTGGCTCGACAGCTGTCCTAAAGATGCTCGAATCTCTGTGAATCGTAACTTCTCAATCAGCCAGCCTTAACGGCCTCTACGCCTGATTATAGTCTTTAAGGAGACACTAAAGGGAACTGATCTGGCAGATGGACAGCCCGCTTCTCATTCTTCCTGCGGTGAACATTTGGTAATGGACCTGAAAATGTTTAGGTAGAAGTGTAGAACTTGTAAATCGAGAGGGAAGCAAGGGAATTATTCAGCACAGAATTGCAGAAGTCCCAACTACATGCAGGTCACCTGCTTTTTTTTACAGGTAATTCTTGACAATAGGATAGGATAGGATAGGATAGGATAGGATAGGATAGGATAGGATAGGATAGGATAGATTTGGAAGGGATCTTAGAGGTCTTCTAGTCCAACGCCCTGCTCAGGCAGAAATCCCTAGACCATTTCAGATAAATAGCTGTCCAGTCTCTTCTTAAAAACTTCCAGTGTTGGAGCATTCACAACTTCTGGAGGCAACTCATTCCACTGACTAATTGTTCTCACTGTCAGGAAGTTTCTCCTTAGTTCTAGGCTGCTTCTCTCCTTGGCCTGTTTCCATCCGTTGCTTCTTCTCCTGCCTTCGGGCGCTTTGGAGAATAGCTTGGCTCCCTCTTCTTTGGGGCAACCCCTCAGATATTGGAACACTGCTATCATGTCCCCCCTCGTCCTTCTCTTCATTAAACTAGACATCCCCGATTCCAGCAACCGTTCCCTATATGTTTTAGCCGCCAGTCCCCTGATCATCTTTGCTGCTCTTACCACCTTTCATTTAGCAACCATTCGAAGCTACAAGAGCACTGAAAAAAGTGACTTATGACCGTTTTTCGCATGACCATCGCAGCATCCCCACGGTCGCTTGATTACAATTCAGACGCTTGGCAACTGACTCATCTTTATCACGGCTGCAGTGTCCTGGGGTCATGTGATCCCATTTTACGACCTTCCGACAAGCAAAGTCAACAGGGAAGCCAGATTCATTTAACAACCATGTTACTAAGTTACCAACTGCAGTGATTCACTCAACAATGGGGCCAAGGCGACTTCCGGTGGCGGCGCGGCGCCGAAGACAGCCTTCCCGGGCTGCCCGCGGCTCAGCTGTTGTTTTTTCGCCCGAAACAGCGCCGATCAGCTGTTCGGGCGAATTTGAAGCCCCCTCCTCGGGAGAAGAGGAGGGGGTGAGCCCCCAGGTAGGGGTCGAGTTCTCCGGAGCCGCCTGAGCTTGCAGCTTGGGCGGCTGAAGGATTGAACTCCCCCGTAGCCTGGGCTGCTCCCAGCTGGCCAGCGCCTCTGCTCCTGACTTCTCGGAGCAGAGCCAGGCGTCTGCGACCACCCCTGCCTGAAGAAATGACTATGGATTAAAGGAGCAGGCAGAGCGGTACAAGAGGAAAAGGTGAAGAGGATTATTATATTTTACTCTCCAGCTTGATGGACTTTTTTGGATTTTAAATCTGAAGTGAAAGTGCGTCACAATTGGGAAAAGATGGCGGCTAAACCACCCCCTAAAACTCTTCGGAGTGCTGGAACTTCTCCGGTGCAACAATCATTACTGCAGGTGTTGCATCCTCCTGATGTATTGACATCAAAGGACTTACAAGATGCTCTTGAAAAACACACCCAGGTAATTTTGGAATCAATTAATGATAGATTTGCACAGATGGAGGAGAAATTGGAGAAATTGGAGGAGAGAATGGAGGAGAGGATGGAACAGAAGTTCAGAGTGATGAAGGTAGACATCTTGTCTTCAGTGTATAAAGTGGCTGGATGTGTGGAAGAATTGGAGGAAAAGCTAGAAGATTTGACTCAAAAGAATGCTATATTAGAAGCAAAAGTATTGGAGAATGAAGACAAAATGGATAAGGAACTGAGTCTTGCTCAATATTACCAGATGCAGTTTGCCATTAGAATTAGAGGCTTAAAGGAGAATATTAAGGAAGATCTAAAGCAGCTGATTTCTGAGGCTTTTGAAGTAGTATTGAAACAGCCAGCATCTGAAATAAAAGGAGGCATGGATAAAGTGTTTCGTGTGAATTCATGGATTGCTAGACAGAGAAAGTTGCCTAGAGATGTGGTGGTATATTTTGCAAAAAGGGAAATTAGAGATGAAGTTATACGAGCTGCTTATGATACTAAAGTTGTGATTGCTAATCAAGAAGTTTTGGTCCTAAAAGAAATTCCTCCAAAGATTTTAAGGAGAAGGAAGGATTTTACATTTCTTGTGCAAGAGCTCAAGCAACGAGATATAAGGTTCAGATGGGAGATCCCAGTTGGGTTGATGGTGACGCACGAAGGTAAAAGGTACCGTCTGGTTACTGTGATGCAAGCGCGTGATTTCTACAATAATGTTTTAAAAGCAACGCCATTAACACTTCTGGAAGCTGAAAAGGGATCTGGAGAAGGAGTGCATCAAGAGGCCGAAGATGGTCAGATTGAAGACAACGGTGTTGGAGGAGATCAAGATACAACTTCGTCGGATGATCCTATAGAACAGAGGGTGACGCGTGCTGCTGCAAAACGATCTAAAAAGAGAAAATAGCAGGATTTGCAGAAGTCTATGGAATTTTTACAATGTATTTATAGTCAAGTAATGGGAGGTGGGAAAAGATTTGGGTGTAGACGCAATATATTTTTATATGTGGTGGTTTTGTGGAAAGGGTGAGGTTTTTTGGATTAAAGTTTGGTGGAATATACAGAAGATTCTTAAATGGAGGTTAAAGTTTTGTTCGCAATCTTTTTTTTTTTTGTTTGGAATAATTATAGATGTGGCACTGGAAGAGGAACTGCTGATTACAGAAGAGTTGACTTTAAAGTTTTCTGATTTGGTTGAGGTGGCGAAGATTTTGGTTAATTTGAAAGATTATTTGTAAGAATGTTATATCATGTAATGGACAAAATGGATGGAGTCTATTTAGGATAAGTATAGGGTTAAGAAGTATTATGTAGTATTTGAATAACTCTTTTTTCCTTTTTTTCTTTTTCTTTTTTTCTTTCTATCTTGGGGTTTTTTTCTTTTTCTTTGTTTTTAATATATATTTAATATTATTAAGGTTTGTTTTATCCTATATAAGCTAGAGAGTGTTTCTTTTTCTATTTTAGTTTTTTATATACATTTAATATTGCTAAGGTTTGTTTTATCCTATATAAGCTAGAGAGTGATGGATTTTAGAATTTATAGTTATTAGTATATGGTTGTTTATGTTTGCTTTTTTTATATACCTTGTATTTAGCTCTGGGAAGTCGGGGGGGGAGGAGGGGAGGGGGGGAGGGAGGGGGGGAGGAGGGAGGGGGGGAGGGGGGGAGGTAGGGGGGGAGGAGGGAGGGGGAAGGGGGGTTTTTTAAAGGAAAATTGTATCTTAAAACTTTTCAATAAAAAAAAAAAACAATGGGGCCAAGACAGGTCATAAAGTGGGGCAAGATTCACTGAGCAGCTGTCTTGCTTAGCAACGGAAATTGTAGGCTCAATTGTGGTCGTACATTGAGGACTACCTGTACTTGGAATTTCATATTATTAAAAACAGAATGGGAGAGCCAGTTTGGTATAATGCTTTTAAAGCATCAGGCTAGAAAACAAGAGATGCTGAGTTCTAGTTCTGCTTTAGATGCAAAGCCAGGTGGGTGACCTTGGGCCAGTCACTCTTGCTGAAGCCTAGGAAAGATGCAACGGCAAGCCACTTCCAAAATCTTGGAAGAGTGCTGCAGAGACTAGTCCTGGTTGCCACCAAGAGTCAACAGTGACTCAAAAGCAAAGAAAAAAAGAAAAAGGGAAAAAAAAGCTTGAACCCTTAACAAACACCCTCTGGCAAACTTGGGCCAATCCAGAAAAATCAGGCAGAAATCTATCTTTTCCTCCTGCAGACTATCGCAATATTGCAAAATTTAGCATTACAATGAAATGCTTGTGGCTGTTTCAGAGGCGTATGGCTCTCCTTTCTGTGACGCCATTTCCACTGGTGAGTTTTCACGGTAAGGGCAACCATTTTAACACACTTGCGGTTGAAGCTGTCGAGTTTTAGTTTTTGTATTGCAAGGTGATCCAAGGGCTTGAGAATTATGGCTGCCTTTCCTAATGCCCTTCATGGGTGGAAAAACCCTCTGAACACAATGGAACTGAATTTAGGGTAGCTAAGAACCACTCGCTGGAAGTGACCAAGTATGGGGATTTCTGAGGAAGAAATGGTGAACTGAAGATGGCTCCCTATGCCACAAGATAACGAAGAGTAATCAGCTCTTTATAATTCATCTTTGGACAAGGAGGGACTTGAGATCACTCACGAGTGATCCAGACAGTTGCTCCTCACAAGGAGATCACAAGACAGTGGTGTCAACCTCCAGCTCCAGTATCCGAATAAAAGTCCAGGATTATTTTCATTTCTGAAAAGCTTACTGTTTACTGAATACGTGGCATGGTTATGGCGAGGTAAAACTAACTCTTAAAATCCCAACGCATCAGTCCATAGCATATAACAATGACTTTCCCAGCTAACCCCCCCAGATGTCCACGTAACTCACATAAACAAATTCTCTTTGTTATGGGAACCGTCTGCCATCTTCTTCACACCTACTAGAAAATCCTTGAAAGTTTTCCAGACTGCCAAATCTCAGCAAGCTTCCGTAGAACTGGAGAGGTTTCGTTTCTCTAACTAATCCATTCAAAAACAACACTTCCCTTCACCCCTTACTCTAATGGCAAGATGAAAAAGAAGGGGGGGGTAGCTGCCAGATTTCCACTCTTGACCAATGGTCTCTGGTGGGTTTAGAGCAAGGGTCCCCAAACCCCGGTCCGCACAAACAAGGAAAGCCACATCCACAGGATGCAGGCAGCACACAAAACCACACCCCCTCCGGTCCGCAGAAAAACCTCTCTCCATGTAACTGGTCCCTGGTGCCCAAATGGTCAGGGACCTCTGGTTTAGAGCTCTGAAAGGCAATAGCCATCTTGTTCAAACCATGGTCAGCTTTTCATTTTCTAACCACATTTGCCAATTGCTTGCTAACAGTTTTTTTTAGCTATTTGGGAATCTGGACAAGTTTTGGAGAGCACCAGGTGAGTTTCCTTCAGTCCTTAATAGAAGAAGTTTAAGGTTTATTATTTTTTTTAACAAACAACAAAGGGATGACTTGAGGATTGATTCTGGAAAGTTACAAATGGACTGATTTGAAATAAGGGTTGAAATTAATTATAAGAATCTTCCACGTGGGGAAAATGCTTTTGTTTTTAATTTTTAATATTTTTTTGGACCGCAGAGGGATTCAGAAGGAATGGAAGATTACAATTAAAAGATGCATGAAATAAATAAATAAATAAATAAATAAATAAATAAATAAATAAATAAACCTTTATTGTCAAAGTACAACATGTGTACATTGAGATTAGCTGAGCCTCCCCCCGTGCTCTCTCCCCCCAACACACAGTGACAACAAACCCTCCATCCCACCACACTATGTGAACCAACCACACCACACACCGGCCTCCCAAGTCAATTCGGCATAAGATTATGTCCCATTTAAAAGCCTAACAGCCCACGGATAAAAGCTATTTTTCAGCCTGTTGGTACGGCTGAATTTGACTTACTTACTTATGCAGAATGGAGCAAAATATTTTAACACTGAGGATATTTGAAGCATAGTTGTAAACAATGGACCCAGAAATTAATTTTAAGAGTGTTTGCATTATTGATAGACTATTTTTAAAATATGTTATGGAAGAGGAACAGGTTTTATCAGACCATTGATGCTGATCTGAAAAGGATTTTAAAAATGACAGGCTTAAGAAAAAGTTCTTCACTGGATATACATATGAAGCTGGCTGATGTCTTAGTAATTTAAAGGGATATAGAAATAACAAACTAAGAGATTGATATGGATAACTTTCCTTTATTGGATTTAAAAAGGACACTTGTTAAAGTTCTGGGGGAAAATTTTTTTTGATAAGGGACAAAGGAAATTTTTTTTAAAAAATCAACTCCTAGGATATTTGAAGGATTAAAGATCAAGATTGTTAAAAGTGAAAGGAATATGAAGTTGTTTTATTTGATCAAGATTAAAAGAGTTACAAGTTCTTAATGGATTTTTGGCATCAGGACTGAACAATAATGAGGCCTTAAGGATTTATTTGTAGATGGGATATAGGAAGAAGCGATTATTTGTTGCATTTTAGAAGAAGGTGTTAAATTACTAAAATTATTTATACTTGTGATGAAGGAGGAAATCATTTCTTTATATTTCTTTTTTTTTAATATATTCATATATTTTTTCTTTCTCTTCTATTTTTCTTGCTTTTTTCTTGTTCCTTTTTGGCTTTTCTATTTTTTTTATTCATTTGGTTAGTTTGTATTACTTTTTTATCCCTGTAACTGCAGTGTTTAATAAAATTATTATTAAAAAAAGGAATTGACAAACATGGGACAGTATTGAGCACAATATTAAAAATGAGCCAATCTAAACTTGAGCCTTGGTGGAGCAGTGGGCTAATGCCTCCTTAAGTAACACCAGCTGCCTGCAATTAGTGCAGGTTCGAGTCCCACCAGGCTCAAGGTTGACTCAGCCTTCCATCCTTCCGAGGTAGGTAAAATGAGGACCCAGATTGTTGGGGGCAATAAGCTGACTTTGTAAAAATGCCGCTTGGGTGTGTGTGAAAGCCCTAATAAGCAGGCATATACATAGAATGAAGGCTATTGCTAAGCACATTGGTTTGTGCTTTAAATTGCAAGCCGCCCTGAGTCTTTGGAGAAGGGCGGGATATAAATGGGATTATGAAAAAAAATTGACATGAGCTTTCACTGTTTTCTGTCTCCACTCCTGTTGTGTCCAGGCATAAACCACGGCTTCTTTATCTTACCCCTTCTCCCCTCAGCCCTTGCCAAAACCCATTTGAAATTCCTAGGATGCCAGAAGCCTCCAGTGAAAGCGAGTTATCTCTGCTCAAGCTTTTGCAATCTTTTGAAAACTCAAGCCAAAAGAATTCGGGCCAGCCCAGCCAAAGGCCACGGTGAGTCCACTGTTCAAATGCAAGGAGACCAAATCTAATCTTTTTAGCACGGCTGATAAAACGGCTGGTGCTAAACGAAATGATGAATGGTGGGGTCTCTTGACACCTACCCACCCACACTCTCTTTTTCTCATGGCTGGTTTTTAGTAGCACTGGATAGCTTTGGAATAATTTTAAAAGAGGCTAGCGCTGACTCGATCCGGGCTTTCAAAAGGTTCTTTCCCTTAATGGAAATCATTTTGGTACTAATTAACTTTTTTTCCCCCATCTAAATTAACTAATTAATTTTCTTTTCATCCCCTCAGGATGAAAAGAAAGCTACAGGGCATTGCATGCCAAAACAACGAGACCCACAGAAAGGTCTTATGCTTGTGTCATCACTCTGTTGAACAGTATATTTACCCACGTAGTATGGCCGCGTTACTTTTGTGCTTCTCACTTGTTCCACTACCTTCTCTTATTGGTATCGTTACTATGATTATTATTGTTTTGATATTATTATTATTATTACTTTATTGTTTTGCATGTGCACTGAGAGCTTATGCACCAGAGACAAATTCCTTGTGTGCCTTTAACACTTGGCTGATAAAGTATTGCATTAATTCTACATTCTATTCTATTCTATTCTATTCTATTCTATTCTATTCTGTTCTGTTCTGTTCTGTTCTGTTCTGTTCTGTTCTGTTCTGTTCTATTCTATTCTATTCTATTCTTATCACATCCTATCCTATCCCATTCCATATATTCTATTTTGTTCTGTTCTGTTCTGTTCTGTTCTACTCTACTCTACTCCATTCCATTCATCCATCGATTCTATTCTATTCTATTCTATTCTATTCTATTCTATTCTATTCTATTCTATTCTATTCTATTCCATTCTTATCACATCCTATCCTATTCTATCCCATCCCATCCTATTCTATTCTATTCTATTCCATTCTTATCACATCCTATCCTATTCTATCCCATCCCATCCTATTCTATTCTATTCTATTCTAATTCTATTCCATTCCATTCCATCCCATTCTATTCTAATTCTACTCTACCCTACTCTACTCTATTCTGTTCTATTCTTATCACACCCTATCCTATCCCATCCCATCCCATCCCATTCCATCTATATTATTCTATTCTATTCTATTCTATTCTATTCTATTCTATTCTATTCTATTCTATTCTATTCTATTCTATTCTATTCTATTCTATTTTAATTCTACCCTACCCTACCCTACCCTACCCTACCCTACCCTACTCTATTCTATTCTATTCTATTCTATTCTATTCTATTCTATTCTATTCTATTCTATTCTATTCTATTCTATTCTATTCTATTATCTAAAGAGAATTTAGGGAAAGGTGGGATAGGCTGGTTTTATTAACCACTTTAAGCCAAGCCAGATATAGAAGCTCCAACATTGAGTATTATGCTAAGAATTTAACAAGGAAGCATGTGGACTTTTGCATTATCTTTTCTTGCTATTTCATTCATTGTTATTCAACCTCTCTTTTACCTCATTGTTTCTGTTCAGAGATGGGTAGCGTTCAGATTACCTAACACAAGATATTTCTTACCTGTGCACTGGAGAGGTCCCGGGAAAAACCCTTTCCCACATGACGTCACGCACTGGTCATCCTTCAAATGCAGCAAAGCTTGGCATGAAGTACATCCAAACTTATTAGTACAAGTCGAGCACATCTCTTTACAAGCTGCCCGAGGCAGGGAAGGAAATAATAAAAAAGAAAAACAAAATTGTTAAAGAACTGAGTCGGATTTGATTTCCTCTGAGTCAGATCTTTGGGATCCACGATGCAACTTTGCAGTTGCTGATCAGGGATTTCAAACCACCCCCAGGTATTAGAAACGGTTAAAAAAAAGAAGAAGATAATTTATTGCTGACAACCCAAGTGTATATTGAAGATTGGTACAGCACACTGGTCTATGACCGCAATAAACATTGATTTGATTTAACCAAAGTTAGACCATCCGTTATTGTTGCCATTCTATCAGACTTTTGCGAGGATTCGCTTTCCCGATTATGCTGTTTGTTTTAAATATTTTATTCTGGGCTTTAATATTCTCCATGTATTGCTATGTTTATTGTTTGGAACTGCCTGCCTTGGGGAACTCCATTAGAGGAAAAAGACAGCAGTAAAAGGGCATTTTATAAAGAATAATTTTATCAACTTTAACACTCGGAAGCCACGGGCATCTTTTGAAATGTCTGGGCATCATCTACAAAGCCAAAAGCTTCAATATCACACAGCAAGCTGGAGGCTAATCTTACCTACGCAAAGGCCAGCATCTGGATAGAAGCCAGCCCCACAGCTGTCAACGCAACGCCCGTTCAGAAGAAACTTGGTGGAGTCTCGGCAGGCGTCACAGTGATCAAACGCCTGGCTGCAGGTCAAGCAATCAGGATGGCAGTGGCCTGTCATGAAAACGAGACTTGATTTGGGGTGAGGAAGTGCAGGGTGGGCTCACCTGCTCAGGTAGAAGGATGCTTTTTGCTACATGGCAAAAAATAATAAGAAGACAAGCAAACCTCTTCTCTACCAGGTCAGAGCCCGGTTGAAATTGATGATGATTGTCTTATGATTATGATCATGATTTATCGCTTGTTTGTACACTGAGAGCTTCTGCACCGGAGACAAATTCCTTCTGCCCCCAACCTCCGTTCATTCCGCCGGGACCTGAAGACCTGGCTCTTCGAGCTCTCTGGCCCAGGCTGAGAATATTTTTAATTTTAATTTTAACTGGGTTTTAATTTTCTCAGGGTTCTATTTAATCGCTTTTAATTTGTTTTAACGTTTGTATTGACTGTTTTTTAAATGCCCTGTAAACTGCCCTGAGTCCTTCGGGAAAGGGCGGTATATAAATCTAAATAAATAAATAAATAAATAAATCACACTCGGTCAATAATGAATTCTACTCTAGTCTGTTCTATTCTATTCTGTTCGGTTCCGTTCTGTTGTTAAGCGAGGACTACTTGTACTTGCACAATCCACAGCTATACAGTTAAGAGGTTTGTTTGTTTGTTTGTTTGTTTGTTTATTTATTTATTTATTTATTTATTTATTTATTTATTTATTTATTTATTTATTTATTTATTTATTTATTTATTTATTTATTTATTTATTTATTTAATTTGTATACCGCCCTTCTCCCGAAGGACTCAGGGCGGTGAACAGGGCAATACATATTAAAAAACAAGATACAAAAATTAAAAGCGATTAAACAACAATGCCCATGAATAAGTTAGTACACATTAAAAAGTTAAAACAAATTTATAAAACCCAACCCCATCCCATCAGGCCAGGCCAGCTTGTTCAAAAAGGTAGGTTTTGAGATCACGCCAGAAGGAGCGGAGGTCAGGCGCCATCCGGAGCTCGACCGGAAGATGGTTCCATAAATCCGGCGCGCCCACAGAGAACGCCCTCCCCCTGGGGGCTACCAGTCGGCATTCTTTGACCGGTGGCACCCTGAGGAGGCCCTCTCTGTGGGAGCGTACTGGGCGGAGGGAAGTTGACGCCAGCCGCAGGTGCTCCCCAAGGTATTCCGGACCCATGCCATGTAGGGCTTTGTAGGTCATTACCAACACCTTGAATCTCACCCGGAAGACAACTGGAAGCCAATGCAGCTCGCGGAGCAGAGGTGTAACATGGGAGTGTCGGGAAACTCCCAACACAACTCTCGCGGCTGCATTCTGAGCAGGGGGCCTTCAAACTCGGCCCTTTTACGACTCACGGACTTCAACTCCCAGAATTCCTCAGCCAACATGCCTGGCTGAGGAATTCTGGGAGTTGAAGTCCGTGAATCGTAAAAGGGCCACGTTTGAAGACCCCTGTTCTTGAGCATACTGTCACTTAGAAGGGGCCCTAGTACAAGTAGTCCATGTCTTAAGCAGGCTTTCTGTAGCGTACCACAAAAAGTGAGATTGGACTGGAGAGCTCTCAAATTAAGGTTACCTCTGCTCAGAACATACTTGTAGCAGGTAAGCTGATTTGATCTTCAGCTTCCAGCTGCAGTCAACTGACTTATCACCTGCCAGAATTACTGTAAGGCTTATTTCCATAACCAATAAAGGAGAATAATTTGTAGCTCAGGGTTGAAATGAAGGGTCCTTGGTGCTCTCTGAACTTGATTTGTTTTATTGCAGATGATTCATTAGCCAAACTAGGTAACATCATCAACGCTAGTCCTAGCAGTACACTGATGATGCGCCTTAGTTTGGATAACACGATGTCTGCAAGAAAACAAGCAAGCTCAGAGAGCACAAAGGACCCGTTACTTATAGAAACAACATAGTAAACGAAGTGTCAGGCCCAAGCCCCAGTGATAACACAGGGAGATTCACTCAAGTCCAGTTCTGTATTTGCTTACACTTAAACAGACAGAATCTTGCCAGGCTAAAGTTATAACCTTCCAAACTAACAGACGTACCCTATTTCAGGGTGCAGTTACTCTGAACCTTTTTCTCACCCCACCATCCAATTCAGGACTGTACAGCCTCTTGTCTTGGACCCCTCTCTGGAATTAAGAAGAAACTTCCTGACAATGAAGTTCAACAACAGGAGTAGCTTACCCCCAGAAATTGTGGGCGCTCCATCAGCAGAGATTTTTAAGAAGAGACTGGACATTCACCTGTCTGAGATGGTGTGGGTTCTCTTACTTGAGCAGGGGGCTGGACTAGAAGACCTCCAAGGTCCCCTCCAGCTCTCTTCTATTCTATATGCTACCTTCTCACTGGGAAGCCACAGTGCCTCTGTCAATATTCCCCCCCCACACACACACACTCCTTCATCTTTCCATTCCATCCCAAGAAGTGGATTATATCTCCCTGAAGTCAAGCTTGAGCTCTGGGATCCTCACGGATACGTCTCTTTAATTTTCTTGGCTGGGGAATTCTGGGAGTTGAAGTCCACGGGTCTTAAAAGTTGTCAGGTGGGACACCCGTGCTTTAAAAACCAAATGCTTTTAAACATAAAGACCCTCTTCTGAGTTAAGAGAATAAACAAGTTAAGACTAGACATCTGAAGAGCAAACCATTGTTTCGCAAATACCTGGCTTGCATTGAGGGCAACACTCTCTTTGAACAGCAACAGGCACACTTCCTGGGGGACAGGTTGGACAAGACCGAGAATAGCAGATTACTTTAGAGTCCAAACACTCGCATTCCCGGCACAGGCCTTCTTTCCATTTTTCTCCACTCTGCATGAGAAAACAATAAGGGTTGAGATATATATCTATATCCAGGGCTTTTTTTCTCATAGAACGCCCAGAACGGAGTTCCGGCACCTTTTTTGGATGGAACCTTGTAGGGTAAGCAAGGTGGGTTGTATGACATGTGTGAGTTCTGGCACCTTTTACAAAAAAAGCACTGTCTATATCTATATCTATATCTATATCTATATCTATATCTATGTCTATGTCTATGTCTATGTCTATGTCTATGTCTATATCTAATCTATATCTCTATCTCTATCTATCTATCTATCTATCTATCTATCTATCTATCTATCTATCTATCTATCGCAGTTTTCCAATCCAATTAACTATTATTCAGTCTTCTGAGCAGCAAGAAGCAGCGTATATCTTCACTTTTTCATCTTTTTTTTTAAAGATCCTCACAACCACCCTGCAAAGTGGATCAGGCTGAGCGATGACAGCTGGCCCAATGTCCTGGCTGATTTTGGATCTGAAATTACACATTTCATCAGTCTATCTCAAAAATTTGTATGCTGTTGCTTTTATGGATTGGGTGTGTCTGTACTCGCGCACGCACGCACGCATGCCTCAGCATGCTTGGTCCTTTATTATGAAGTTTGACAGATAAACTATTTAAATAACGTGGGGGGGGGGGGTTTAAACAAAAAAGCCCTATTCCCGAAGCCATCACACTACATTTGCTCTCTGTTTAGAGTTCTTTTTCAACAGTTGAACTGCAACGAGTAAACAAATTTACAGCATCCACTTTCAGAAGGCCTGAAAGCCGTTGAAAGAATAATTATGGGGCTTTGGGTTAGAGAGACAGTTGTGCAACCGATTACATACCTTAATGGGAGTAAGTTTCACTGAGCTAAGTGGGGCTTAAGCAGGGATAAATAACTGGAAACTCTGGCTGGCGATGCCTCACAAAACACAAAACTCCCAACCTCCTTCGGGAAGGGCAGTAAATCATACGAACACAAAAGTTTGGCCATCCAACGTCCCAAAGATGCTTTTTCAGGAGGCAACTGGACTTCGTTTTTTTTGTTTGTTTGTTTTATTTTTATTTTTTTTATTCCCATTTATATCCCGCCGGTTGGATTTGCACAACACACTAAACCACAGAAAATGCCAAGCATGGTTAATCTGAAACAAGCAGAGCCTCTTATGAGAAGGCAACTTGGCACACCTGGCTACCTACAGGCAGTCCTCGATTTACGACCGCTACTGACTCCCAATTTTCTGCTGCAAAGGGAGACATTTGTTAAGTGAGCGTTACCCCATTTTTCGACTTTTCTGGCCACGGTTGCTCAGTGAATCACCGCAGTTCTTAGGTTAGCGACACGGTTGCTAAGTGAACCTGGCTTCCCCCACTGACTTTGTTTGTCAGGAGGTCGCAAAATGGCCCCAAAATACTGCAACTGTCATAAGTACGAGTCAGTTGCCAAGCATCTGAATTTTGATCATGTGACCATGGGGACACGGCAAAGGTCCTAAGTGTGAAAAATGGTCATAAGTTACTTTTTTCAATGCCATTGTAACTTTGACTGTTGTAAGTTAAGGACTATCTGTATGCTGTGTGCACACAGCTTGCAGTTTTCATTTTTTTTCTTTTGTGGTGTTTTTTTTTTTTGCATCACCATGTGAACCAAGGACACAGAACAAGGCCCCAATCAAGTTAGGAAATTCAATATTTTCAGACCACTCAATCTGCATCATTTACACTTCAAAGATATTTTCTTTTTTTCTGGGCTCCACGCAAAGAACTGAAAGTGAAACTCAGCAGAATACAGGGTGGCAGAGAGCAGATTTCACAGAATGAAACTAATCACCTTTGTAGATTTGTGAGTTTGCCTCTCCCAGGCCAGTAAGCCCCACAAGTTAAAATTATTTACTTGCTCTCCTGGAGAAGCAGAAGCTGCCTGCTTCAGGCTGCTAGCACAGGATTGTAAAATAGCATTGCACCACAAAACAGAGGGTTCATACTTAGGGCTGAAACTGGCACGCTTAGCCCTACGATTGCATCTGTCTGCAAATCTCCAGATTCTAAAAACATACGTTCAAGTGACAGATAGCTAAGCTGCCCTCATCTGTGAAAAGTTGAAAAGGAAAGGCAGGGGGGAATGTTATAATTTAGACAACATTGATTCCCTGTGTGTGGTTGCATCGACTGCACCGTTCGTAGGCATTCAGTTGTACAAATGCAGCCGCTACCATCATTATTCATTGGCTCCAAGCTATTATAAGGTAGCAAATTAACTGAGATAAGAGAAGTCCTGTAAAAAAATTATTAAGCAGCATAAACCCACTCAATCAAACCAGCAATTGAGAGGAAACTTTTCAAATATCTCTTTAAGACCTCTGCCTGTGCCTTGGAGAAGATTAAATACAGCTAGTCCTTGAATTACAACCATTTGGTTAGTGTCTGTTCAAAATTACGACGACACTGGGGAAAAAATGACTGCTTTTCACACTCATGATCGTTGCAGCATCCCCATGGTCCACACGATCAAAATTCAGACGCTTGGCAACTGACTCATATTTACGACGGTTGCAATGTCCCGGGGTCACCTGATCCCCTTTTGCGACCTCCTGACAAGCAAAGTCAATGGGGAAAGCCAGATTCACTTAACAACCGTGCTGCTCACTTAGCAGCTACAGTGATTCACTTAACAACTGTGGCAAGAAAGGTCGTGAAATGGGGTAAAACTCACTTAGCAGGTGTCTTGCTTAGCCAAGGAAATTTTGGGATCAATTGTGGTCGTACATCGAGGACTACCTATAAATAGTCAATCAGGTGGGATAGTCCGGGTTTGGACAGAAAGATGCAATAAATGACCATGGGAGGTATTTTAGACTTGTATTAAAATCCCTTAATCCAATGCTTTAAGATATATTAAAATTTCCATAATACTCAGCCTGAAATTTTCTTTGGACTTGCTGACTGGAGCTGATAAAAAGTCAAAAATCTTTGAAGGTTGAGAGGTTGAGGAGATACCTACTTCTGCACAAACTACAACCTTGTAGTGGAAATGTCTACATTTGCAAGATGTCGGTGTCCACTGATCAACATGGACTTCATGCTTCCATGTTACTGAATATTTTTCTAGCCAACGTCTACCTTGGCAACTCTTACATGTGTTAAGTCCGCAAGCTACTTACATCTTTGGTATATTCTTTGTAAACACAGGAACCGCCTCTTGAAATGCATTCAGGGCAGCACTTGCCTTGTACATGAAATAATTCTTCACCCTGCAGAGAAATTGAGCATTTACAACGAGATACCTAGAATCAGCTTTTTTTTTTTAATGACACCGAGAGAAGAGATGGGGAAGCTGGTCCATTTTTTTCCCCCCTGGAACACAGCCTTTAAAAGCCTGTTTTATCAGCCTCGTTCCATCACGAAGTTCCCTTCCAAAAAGATAAGTATCATTGTGGCTGTATAAAGACTGCACACAAACTCTCCTTGAAATGCCACTAGGTCAACTCACGGGAGGAAGTGGAGAATCCAGTTTCACAAATTGAATTGTATCTTGCTGGAGATTGCGGTTTGCTTCTCTGCCTCTTTTGCACAGGACAATATCTTTCCATGAAATACTGTAGGGCAGAGGCCCCCCAACCTTTTGGGCACCAGGGACCAGTTCCGTGGAGAGTGTTTTTCCATGGACTGCAGAGGCCGTGGTTTTGTGTGCTACCTGCATCCCACGGATGGGGCTTTGCTTGTTTGTGCGGACCGGTTGCTGGCATGCCGCGGCCCAGTACTGGCCCACGGACCGGGGGTTGGGGGACCCCCTGCTGTAGGGTGCTAAACTTACAGCACCTAAATCTTCGATTCACACAACCTCACCATGAACCTTCCATAAAGGTTCAAGATCTGTTTCCAGCGTGTACATCAGATCATGGATCTGATAAGAATCCGGGTCTAATTAGAAGTAACAGTAACCCGCACAGCAATTTTTTTTAATTTAATTTTTTTTAAAAAAACAAAATGTCTGTACCTCCCACTTCTCTGGCCCGTGCTATGCAGTTTGGAAGTTATGCTACAGAATCTGAGTTAGGGACTAGAGTCTTAGCCTTACAAGGTCTCATTTTGCCATACCCATCTTCATAGATTAACTCGTTTCTAAGATTTCCTCAATTCCTCATCTTACACAATCCAGACTTCCACAAAGGGTTAGGACAGGAGAACAGAAGAGAACAGAATAATAAGAGTTGGAAGGGACTTTGGAGGTCATCCAGTCCAACCCCCAGCACAAGCAGGAAACCCTGTTATCATTTCTGACAAGTCCTTGTTCAGTCTCTTCTTCAAAGCCTCCAGTGTAACTTCTGAAGGCAAGTCATTCCGTTTGCTGATTGCTTTCACTGTCAGGAAATTTCTCCTTATCTCTGGGTTGCTTCTCTCCTTGATGAGTTTCCATCCGTTGCTTCTTGTCCTGCCTTTCAGTGCTTTGGAAAATAGATTGACCCCCTCTTCTTTATGGCAGCCCCTCGAATATTGAAACCCGGCTATCATGTCACCTCAGTCCTTCTTTTCACTAGACTAGCCATGCCCAGTTCCTGTAAACATTGGTGGAGCAGTGGGCTAATGCCTCCTTAAGTAACACCAGCTGCCTGCAATTAGTGCAGGTTCACATCCCACCAGGCTCAAGGTTGACTCAGCCTTCCATCCTTCCCAGGTAGGTAAAATGAGGACCCAGATTGTTGGGGGTAATTAAGCTGACTTTGTAATAATGCCGCTTGGGGTTTGTGTGAAAGCCCTAATAAGCAGGCATATACATAGAATGAAGGCTACTGCTAAGCTTGTAAGCCGCCCTGAGTCTTCGGAGAAGGGCGGGATATAAATGGAATTAAAATTAAATTAAATTCTTCATAATGTTCTAGCCTCCAGTCCCCTAATCATCTTTCTTGCTCTTCTCAGCACACTTTACAAAGTCTCAACATCTTTTCTCTTTATAATGGAGTGTTCAGAACTGGATACAGGCTATAAGCATTGGTTCACCTCAATGGAAAGGCCTAGAACAGTGATGGCGAACCTTTTAGAGACCGAGTGCCCAAACTGCAACCCAAAAGCACACTTATTTACCGCCGGGTGCCAGGTGGGACGTGGCCCACTGGGTGGGCGTGACTGTGGTGGTCATGGCAGACTGGGTGAGTGTGGCCAAAGTGGGGCGTGGTCTCCTCGATGTCGCTCGTGGGGAGGGATGCCTCTGGGGGCCGGGCAGGGTTGGAGGAGATCCAGTGGGTCTCTGCCAGGTGGGGCGGTTGTCCAGAGGCTCGTCCTGCGGGGTGAAGCGAGGCGAGGCAGGGTGGGTATGCCAATTGCCGCGGGGCAAGGCGAGGTGAGGTAGGCGCCAGGGCAGCTATTGCCTGACACCATCAGCCCCCCCCCCACAGAGGCCAGCGAGCGCACGGGGGCCGACGGTGTCCGTCAGCAGCCACAGCTTGCTGGCTCCTCAACCGGCGCACTCTGGACAGCTAGCCGACAGCTGAGGAGGCAATGCAGTGCGTCCTGCCCAGGAAGAGGAGAGCATGCGAGGCCAGGAGGGACGGGACAGGGGGGGGGAGGGAAACCAGCTGTGCCGGGATGCATCCAGCCACATGGGACCTTGGGCAGCTGGTTGAAGAGGGATGGTTGCCATCTCCGGGACACAACACGCGTGCCCACAAAGAGGGCTCTGAGTGGCACCTCTGGCACACGTGCCATAGGTTCGCCACCAATGGCCTAGAAAGAAATGCTACAGGAGCCTGTTCTTTTACCTGACAGTCCCTGGGTCTCCCAGTTCACTTAAATTGATTGCAGGTCTCCAATTTGACCATCCTGTAACTGACTTCACTTGCTCAAGTCAAAAAGAGGCCCTGATCTCTCTCTCTCGCCTCGTAAAAGGGTCACAATCTCTCTTGAACAAGCTACTCTTCTCATGTGAAAGAGGACAGTGTTCGAAACCCTCTGAGAGGGCTGCTTGACTTCAAGCAAACGGACAGAAAATGGCTTTTCCCAGGCGGCCCGAAGAAGGAATTAGTTAATCATAGAAGGTTTTTACAAAGCAGTGCCTTGATGTCAGGGAAGGTGTGGGGTACTTTAATGTTTTCAGGGAGTTGGGGTCATCTTCTTCTAGATTTTATCAGACGCTTAAAACACTCCTTCTGAACAAGGGATTTTATTATTTTTTTTAAATTTTAATTCCATTTATATCCCGCCCTTCTCCGAAGACTCAGGGCGGCTTACAAGCTTAGCAGTAGCCTTCATTCTATGTATATGCCTGCTTATTAGGGCTTTCACACACACACCCCAAGCAGCATTATTACAAAGTCAGCTTATTGCCCCCAACAATCTGGGTCCTCATTTTACCTACCTCGGAAGGATGGAAGGCTGAGTCAACCTTGAGCCTGGTGGGACTCGAACCTGCACTAATTGCAGGCAGCTGGTGTTACTTAAGGAGGCATTAGCCCACTGCGCCACCAAGGATCTCGGTGTCCTAGTGGACGATCTCTTAAATAGGAGCCAGCCGTGTGCTGCAGCTGCCAAAAAAGCCAACACAGTGCTAGGCAGAATTAACAGAGGGATAGATTCAAGATCGCGTGAAATGTTAATACCACTTTACAACGTCCTGGTAAGGCCACACTTGGAATACTGCCTCCCATTTTGGTCACCACAATGTAAAAAAAGATGTTCAGACTCTAAAAAGAGTGCAGAGAAGAGCAAGAAAGACAATTGAGGGGCTGGAGGCTAAAACAGAGTCTCTGTTAGGCTCTGTAGCAGCTGTAAATCTTTCTGAGCACAATTCTCATGCATCCTTCTGTAGCTAGATTTCCTGACACGAACAGGGTAAAGTTACAAGAATTCTAGCAATGAAACTTTTTTTCCCATTTGAAGCCACTGATTTTGTGTGCATTAGGGCAGGGATGTTTTTGATTTTCTTTCGAACAGCTTCTTTGCTCCAAAATCCAGATAATGCAATCCTAGGTTGCATTAATCTAGAACAGGGCTTTTCAACCAGTGGTACAGGTACCACCTGTGCTACGTTGGCACCTGGCAGGTGGTACGCGACCATCCTAGAGAAGTGGTAGCGGGGGAAGGGAATGAGCTGAACCGGTGGTAGCACCACACAAACCTGAGCGAGAGACGGCTGGAGCTGCAGGGCTGTCAGGGCTAAGCGGAAGGGCCAGGATCAGCGCTTCTTCGGAGCTGTCAGGGTTCAGCGGAAGCGCCAGGATCAGCGCCAGACTCCAGCTGGAGCTCGGCACTGATCCCGGCGCTTCTGCTGAGCCCAGAAGATGCCCTGATCAGCTGGAATGTTGCAGCATCTCCAGGGTCTTGTGATTTACGTTCAGATGCTTGGCAACTGATTCATATTTATGACGGTCACAGTGTCCCAGGTCATGTGAAGTGACCAAAACCTGCTGCAACCACCCAGCAGTGGGGGGGGGGGTAGTAAAAAACAAACAAACACCCCCACCCACCCACCCCCGCTGCCAATCCTCAACAGAAATGCTCACAACAATGAAAACCTCAAACAGGAGGAAGAGCGCCGCCAGGCGGGCAGGCAGGTGTCTTGCTCGGCTGTGGCTTGGGGGGGCACTTTTTTCAGTGCCATTGTAACTGCAAACAGTCACTAAGCGAGCTGTTGTAAGTCGAGGACTACCTGTACTTCATCACTTTTTTTCCTTTTCTTTTTTTTTTCTTTCTTTTTTTTTTGGTCAAGGTTTTGACACCTTACTTACTTACTTACTTACTTACTTTATTAAATTTGTATACCTTGCTAGGCAACTGGTGGTACTCGGATGTTGCCATATCCTAAAAGTGGTACAATGGGTGAAAAATTTAAAAAGCCCTGATCTAGAATGAAGATCATATAAAGTACCAGTACCACTTTACAATGCCTTGCTAAGGCCACACTTGGAATCCTCCATCCAGGTTTGGTCACCACGATGTAAAAAAGATGTTGAGTCTCTAGAAAGAATGCAGAGAAGAGCAACAAAGATGATTGAGGGGCTGGAGGCTAAAACATATGAATAACAGTTACAGGAACTGGGTATATCTAGTTTAATGAAAATAATGACTAGAGGTGACATGCTAGGAGTCTTCCAATATTTATGGGGCTGCAAACCAAGAAGAGGGAGCCAGGCTGTTCTCCAGAGCACCTGAGAGCAGGACAAGAAGCAACGGATGGAAACTAATCAAAGAGAGAAGCAACCTAGAACTAAGGAGAAATTTCCTAACAGTGAGAACAATTAACCAGTGGAATGGCTTGCCTTCAGAAATTTGGGTGCTCCATCACTGGAGGCTTTTAAGAAGAGACTTGTCTGGAAAGGTATAGAGTGTCTTGCTTGAGCAAAGATTGGACTAGAACAGACGTCCCCAACCTTTTGGGCACCAGGAATCAGTTCCGTGGAGAAGGTTTTTTCCACGGACCAGAGAATATGTGTGGTTTTGTGTGCTGCCTGCATCCCACAGATGGGGCTTTGCTTGTTTCTGGAAACCAGTTCCTGGCATGCTGCGGCCCGGTACCGATCAATGGACCGGGGGTTGGGGACCCCTGCACTAGAAGATCCCTTCCAACTCTGTTATTCTGTTGTTCAGTCTGAGAACCAGCTACCGTATTTCAGTATCTGGCCCTGATGTTTCCAGCAGCTTGATTTTTTTTTTTTTAAAAAAAGGCCACTTAAAAACTTTCTGAATAAGCAAACCATAGAGATAACTTGGAAATGGGAGTCCTTTCCTTACCTTTGCACAGTCCACTTTGGCACACTTTGCCTTCCGACAAGCCACCTGACCCCCATCACAGCTACAGAAGTTGCAGTCTGTATCATTCCACATGTCATTGTGGTATTTGAGGGTGCCATTGTGCACACAGCTGCCCTTGGAAAGGGCACACTCTTCACAACATTTCCCAGGGCGACGCACTTTTTTCTCCTCCTGAGAAGACAAAGAAAAGGGCGGTCAACTGATTTTCCAAAGCACGAGAAGGCAAGACAAGAAACAAAGGTTGGAAACCGATCAAGGAGAGAAGCAACCTGAAATTAAGGAGAAACTTCCTAACAGTCAGGACAATAAACCAGTTGAACAGCTTGCCCTCAGAAGCTGTGGGTGCTTTATCCAAGGAGGTTTTTAAGAAGAGACACTAGACCCGTGGTGGCGAACCTATGGCATGTGTGCCACAGGTGGCACGCTGAGCCCTCTCTGTAGGCACGCGTGCCATCGCCCCAGTCCTAAGCCTTCAGCTGGGTTTTATAAAACCTTTTCACTTTAGGCCTCCACCGGTGTATGCAAAAAAAAAAGGTTCAATCAATCAATCAATTTCAATTTCTCGCAGGGAAAAAAAAAGATCTCGCAAAGTTGGAATTGATTGATTGAACTTTTTAGTCCCACCCAGTCTGCCATTACCACTGCAGCCACACCCACCCAATGGGCCACACCCACCCAATGGGAAAAGTTGAGGGCAATAGAAGAAGGGGACGACAGAGAATGAGGTGGCTGGATGGAGTCACTGAAGCAGTAGGCATGAACTTAAATGGAGTCCAGAAGATGGTAGAGGACAGGAAGGCCTGGAGGAACGTCGCGATGGGTCGGACACGACTTCGCAGCTAACAACAACACCCAATGGGCCACGCCCATCCAGCACCCAACGATACATAAGTGGGTTTTGGGTTGCAGTTTGGGCAGTCGGTCTCTAAGAGGTTCGCCATCACTGCACTAGATAGTCACATCTGAAATGGTATAAGTTCTCCTGCTTGTGTAGAGGGCTGGACTAGAAGACCTCCAAGTTTCCTTCAAGCTCTATCCTATCCTATCCTATCCCATCCCATCCTATCCAGTTTTGGTCATCACACTACAAAAACGATATTGTGACTCTGGAAAAAGTGCAGAGCAACTAAGTTGATTAAAGGCCTAGAGATTAAAACATAGGGAGAACAGTTGCAGGATTTAGCTATGGACAGTCTAGAGCAGACCTGTCAAACACAAGGCCTGGGGGCCGGATCCGGCCCGCGAAGTGATTTCACGTGGCCCGCAAAGCCATCCTGAAAACAGTGAGGGAACGGCGCCCACTGCCTTGGCCCTGGCCCAGAGACCCTCCTTCTGCCAGAGACCCTCAGTTCTGTCCCACTCCTGCCCAGGCCCCCATTGGCACCCTTGATGTGAACGATGTAGAGCTGGCCACGCCCACCCAGTAGGCCATATGCACTCTAGCCACACCCACCCAGTAGGCCACGCCCACCCAGGCCATAGCCACCCAGCCCCCTGAGGGCAACCGCAATGCTGATGCGGCCCTCAATGAAATTGAGTTTGACACCCCTGGCCTAGAGAAAGAAGGACTAGGGGGGACATGATAGCAGTCTTCCACTATTTGAAGGGCTGCCACAAAGAAAAGGGGGTCAACTTATTTTGCAAAGTACCAGAAGACAAGAAACAATGGAAAGAAACCAATCAAGGAGAGAAGCAACCCGGAATTCAGGAGAAACTTCCTAACAGTGAGGACAATTAACCAGCGGAACAGCTTGCCACCAGAGGTCGAAGGTGCTTCATCCCTGGAGATTTTAAAGAGGAGACTGGACAGCCACTTGTCTCAAATGATATAGGCTCTCCTTTTTGAGCAGGGGTTGGACTAAAGGACCTCCAAGGTCACTTCCAACTCTATTCTAATTAGAAGGTTTAGGAAATGTGGTAGAAAATTCCCAGAAAATCTCCCAAGTTTTCCGCTTAGGAATTACCTTCTGACAATTCAGCGTGGGGCAGGACTTTTGTAAAACATCTGGATTCTCCTCGGTTACATACACAAGTGGTGCAGGCATCTTTCTTCCACTTTTCCCATGCTACATAACAAAGAAAATTATGTCAACTACGGGTACTCCTTCACTTACAACCATTCTTTTAGTGACTATTCGAAGTTACAACGGCTGTAAAAAAAAGTGACTTATGACTGTTTTTTCACATTTATGTCTGTTGCGGCATCCCCATAGTCACTCGATCAAAATTTGTGGGTCTGACAACTAGTTTATACTTATAGATGGCTGCAGTGTTCCGGGGTCACCTTTTGTGACCTTCTGACAAGCAAAGTCAACGGGGGAAGCCAGATTCACTGAACAACCATGTTGCCAACTTAAGAGCTGCAGTGAATCACTTAACGACTGTGTCAAGCAAGGTCGTAAAATGGGGCAAAACCCACTTAACAACTGTCTTGCTTAGTGTCTATGGAGTTTCTCAGTCATCTAGGTCAGGGTTTTCCCAAGGTTGCTTTTTCAAAAGGAAACTGGGGTTTGTTTTTCCTTGAGGAAGAAGAAGAAGAAGAAGAAGAAGAAGAAGAAGAAGAAGAAGAAGAAGAAGAAGAAGAAGAAGAAGAAGAAGAAGAAGAAGAAGAAGAAGAAGAAGGAGGAGGAGGAGGAGGAGGAGGAGGAGGAGGAGGAGGAGGAGGAGGAGGAGGAGGGAAGGAGGAGGAGGAAGGGGAAGAAGAAGAAGAAGAAGAAGAAGAAGAAGAAGAAGAAGAAGAAGAAGAAGAAGAAGAAGAAGAAAAAGAAGAAGAAGAAGAAGGAGGAGGAGGAGGAGGAGGAGGAGGAGGAGGAGGAGGAGGAGGGAAGGAGGAGGAGGAGGAAGAAGAAGAAGAAGAAGAAGAAGAAGAAGAAGAAGAAGAAGAAGAAGAAGAAGAAGAAGAAGAAGAAGAAGAAGAAGAGTCGCTTCTCAACCAAGAAGCTTCTTAGCTTTGACTGGCTTGCTTAGCAACAGAAATTTTGGCCTCAACTGTGGTTGTGTAAGTTGAGGTTTGTTTTGACCGCTAATGCCCACCAGAAGTCACGGTCAGAGCGCAAGTCAAATGCACACTCAGCCAAGAAGCAAATCTGAGGTCAGGGCCCTTTTCGCCACTTCAATGAAGAACAGTCTTATCTACATGAGTTGACGGCCTCTGTTCAGTCTTGCCAGCACATTCCTTTCTTCTTCAGATCCCTTTCAACTCATTGGGCTTCCCAAGAAGATAAAAAAGAGTAAATAGCTTTTGTTTTAAAGTAGAAAGTCAAGGAGAAGCTGAGGGACACAGAAAAATGCAGGTCAAGTTAGACCTCGTGTCATTTTATCCAAAGGTTACCTGGTACGATGTCCCAAATGCAAAGCAGGGTTTTTGAGCACATTCTGCACAACATTTTCCAGCTGGTAGGACTAGACTTTCATCCTAATCATTGGCAGAGGGAAGAAAAAAAAAGAAAGAAAAGAAAATAGAAGTAAGACGCCCAAAGGCCAAAAGTTTCACATGGAGATTCAAAATCATCCTCTCTCTGTCTCTCCCACTGAAGAAAACGTTCTGTTCTTATTTATTAATAACTCTGTATCCCCACCACTTTCCGAATGATTCGCCAAACGGCAGAGGATTTGAAAAAAGAAAAAAAAAGGAACTGTTAACCGAAACTTCCATGGTTATGAATGAAAGAAAAATAACTAAATCGTAAAATTAACAACCACTTGTAACGTAACAATACAAAGTAAAAAAGGATCCTTAGTATCCTCTAGCCCAGGGGGGTCTTCAAACTTGGCCCTTTTGTGACTTGTGGACTTCAACTCCCAGAATTCCTCAGCCAGCCATGGCTGGCTGAGGAATTCTGGGAGTTGAAGTCCACAAGTCATAAAAGGGTTTGAAGACCCCTGCTCTAACAAGTTCAATATTCTATGTCACAGGGGTGTCAAATTCAATTTCATTGAGGGCCGTATCAGCATTGCGGTTGCCATCAGGGGGCCGGGTGGGTGTGGACAGGATGGGCGTGACCTACTGGGTGGGCATGGCTAGAGTGCGTATGGCCTACTGGGTGGGTGTGGCCAGCTCTACAACGTTCGCATCAAGGGTACCTATGGGGGCCTGGGCAGGAGTGGGACAGATCTGAGGGTCTCTGGCAGAAGGAGGGTCTCTGGGCCAGGGCCAAGGCAGTGGGGGCCGTTCCCTCACTGTTTCCAGGATGGCTTCACGGGCCACATGAAATCACTTCGCGGGCCGGATCTGGCCCCCGGGCCTTGTGTTTGACATGTCTATTCTATGCAGTAGATAGTTCTTGATTTACAACCTTTCATTTAGTAACCATTCAAAGTTACAACGGCACTGAAAAAGTGACTTATTGCTGTTTTTCAAGTTTATGACAGCTGCAGCCTCCCCGTGGTCACATGGTTTATGGTTTATTAAATTTATATGCCGCCCTTCTCCCTGAGGACTCAGGGCGGCTCACAACAATAAAAAGTTAAAAGATATAAATACAAAAATTAAGAGGATTAAACAATATAAGAAATAAGAACAATTTAAACCAATAAAACATGATCAAAATTCAGACGCTTGGCAACCGGTTCGTATTTATGACGGTCGCAGCGTCCCAGGATCGCGTGATTTCCCCTTTTGCGACCTTCTGACAAGTGAAGTCAACGGGGAAGCCAGATTCACTTAACAACCGCTGGACTTGACAACTGCTATGATTCACTTCCTAACTGCGACAAGAGAGGTCGTAACATGGGGCAAAACTCACTTAACAACCGTCTCGTTCAGGAGCAGCAATTTGGGGCTGAACTGTGGTGATAAGTCGAGGACGACCTGCGTGCGTTCTTGGTGAGCAAGAAGCACGAAAACACATTCAAAGAAAACTGCAAAAATTCACCCTCTACAACTTCCAGCCTTTGTAGATAATCTGCGGCTGCAAAAAACGGAGACCGAGAATCATCTTGGACATGCCGGCAAAGCTCCTACTTAAAAAGGGAAAAACTCAAACTAAGCTATCTGCTTATTTGATATCCTTCGCACCCTTAAGATTTAACCCGGCTAGAGATTCTATCAAAGAAGGATGAGAAATTCCTGAACTATTGCTAGGAGGTTTTTGTCCTCTCCCCAAGACTCATCTTACATCAGAGGCAGCGAATCAGAAAAAGAAGAGGGATGTCATATCTTGCAGAACCTAACAATTACCCTCTCTTTTCTTGACACAGTAGGAGGGCGTTTTGTTCCGACACAGTACTTCGTGTACGATGGCCTCAAATCAAAAAGATCCTGGAGGTCCCTTCTCCCACTAAGGAATTGTATTGAAAGGTATGAATCTTTTAGGAGCTGCCGCAAGCACAGATGCACAGACTGATGCTGGATGTAAACGTACGGCTAGACTGGTCTACGTTTATGCCTGTGGTGGAATGTAGTCTGGATTCCCAAGCGGGAGGGGCTGCATTCCAGAGGAATGAGAGACAGCAAAGTTCAGATTGTTTGGTTGGGAGGAAGAAAATCAGAAGTTTCTTCCTAGAAGTTCTGTCTATACACGAGGCATAATAAGCTGCTTAGAAGTAGCTCTACAAAGTGCTTAGAAGTAACTTCACATGTCTGTCTTGGTTTGGGGGTGGGGGAGGGCTGATCATGCCTTTGAATAAAATGTATTAGCTACTCTACTTCTCACTGTCTTGTTTGCTCTGTCTTAGGACAAAGCTTACGGCAGAGCAGGAGTGGAAAACCCAGAGCCAATGACCTGCATATAACCCCCCCCACACACACACACACAACCCCACAAAGGTTTCATAACTTCTGGATGTCCCAATATTGCATTGCTCAAATATAGCAGTATGGTATATTACGTTTTCCTGTAATATGACACCTTTTAAAGTAAAAAAAAAGAAAGAAAGAAACACAACCACATTCCAATTCATCTCATTTTGTAATGGTGTCATGATGTCATCGTGACGTTGTGTTGGTGAGGATGCTGCTGCAGTTACAAAAATAAGAAAACAGAGAAGGAATTTAGAAGAGAAACTCCACTTTAAGATGAATTTCATCTTCCTTTGGATGTTGAAAATCCAAAGCAGAGGCAGGAGATCACCGGGCTGAGCCCGAGGGAGGAGTCAAGTCGGTCATAAGTCACGAGTCTCTGCGGGCCCACAACAGATCAAAATCCAGCCCACCTTGAATGCCTTCTTAATTACCGCTCATTTCCCTTGACCGTTAATAGCTCAGATTTTTATAGAGAGCTAAGCTTGCTATAAATCTTTATACTCATTTGAACTGCCTGGATCTCCTGATTCCTCCAGCGTTTGACAGCAATCGAATCCACAGAAAGGAGATTGGTGGGGAGGGGCGCTGAGACGGTGGTTGTAAAAGCAATGCCCCCACCCTTTTAAAATTTATTTATTTATTTAATTATTTCCATCTTTCTAAGCCTCCCATCTTGCTCAAAGAGGGACTTTACTTGCAATGCATAGATGACCCAAGTCAAAAAAAGGTTGTGTTTTGATTAGGGAACTATGCTGGATCACAATGTTGGGGTTTGTTTGTTTTTAACATTCGCCGTAGATACTCCTGCTCCAAATTTAAACCAGGAGAGAACTGAGTTTCTGGAATTGTTGCAGCAATACAGGACTAAGGTAATCTGATTTTTAGACATTGTGTAGAAAAAGAATCATTGTGTTGCTGGAAATACAATCACAGTAATGCTTCATTAAAATAATCTTTTGTTAATAACCTAAATGTGTTATGTTCTGGAAAGAAATAATTAAATACATTAATTAAATTTTGCGACATGGTTTAATATTTCCAGACATCCATATTCTCTTCAATAAGGTACCTAACATATGAAAAGTGATGGTTGCACAACAGAAATGGATCACCAATGTCCCACTCATTGCCAAAAAGAAACCCTAGTCGTTCAACCATGGGAAGATAAATTTACAACTTCAAACACTCAGTGGACTGAGGTCCTAAAGTTATTGCAACTTATGAACAAGTTGCTTGCAAAGATTAGGCGTGGACAGTTCCAATGAAAAGTACTCTGCGTGTCTGTGTGGGTGTGTCCCTTTTTCCTTTTAGGGAATGCAGCGGCTCGGTGGCTTAATGATATTGGGACTGCCAGCCAGAAATGGTTTGCACTACGGTGGTTCGAGACCAGGTGCACAAGACAGGGTGAGCTCTTGCCGCTCGCTCCCCAGCTGCTGCCCACCATACTGTAAGTAGATAAGTGGGTACTACCTCGATGGGGAAAAAAACCTAGCTGTGTATGTGTGTGCAGAGAGCAGAAACTGGCGTTGGACCTGGCCGGATGTGAGGCATGACGACACAAGACGAGACAAGACTGGCAGAGGAATCCAGAAGAGCCAGCAACCTGAGCACTGCTAATCAGCTGGTGCAAGCTAGGTTACCTCCTGCATTGCACTAAGGATAGGCACACAAACAGAATGAACTAGCAATTTAGGCCTGCAAGAGGGCTGTCACCCTTCAGCTCGAGTATCCAAAAAAAGTCCAGGATTTCTTTCATTAATGAAGATCTTACTGGTTTATTGAATACATGACATGGTATAGGCCAGTGGTGGTGAACCTATGGCACGCCTGCCAGAGGGGGCACTCGGAGCCCTCTCTGTGGGCATGCACGCCGTCAGCCCAGCTCCGCATCCCCCCACGGCGCCCTCCTCAACCGGGCAGCGGGGGACAAGACTCCACCCTCGTGCCCCATCGCGCACAGATGCTGCTGCAGGGCGCGGGCAGAGGGCGTGGCTGCCATGGCGCTGCTGGGCCACCTGGGTGATCTATTGCGGCAAGCCATGGAGGTGGTAGGTGGCACTGCGAGCAGGCGGGGCGGTTTTGGGGCCCTCGGTCTCTAAGAGGTTCGCTATCACTGGCATAGGTGAAATAAAACCGACTCTAAAATCCCAAGACATCTAATCAAAGCATATAACGAAGACATTCCCAGCGCAACCACCCAGATGTCCACTTAGTTCATTGTAAAACACCTTCTTGTCATTTTGAGGCCTTCTGTTATCTTCTGCCCCGTGGTTAGAATGTCCTCGAAATGTTTCCATACGTCTATGTTTCAACCAACGTCTGCAAAACTGGAGAGGTTTTGCTTCTCTAATTAGCCTGTTCGAAGCCTAATCTCTCCCCCCCCCACCCTTTAATCTAAGGACAAGATGAAAACGGTAAGACGTGTAGCCGCCAAGTTTTCACTCGTGACCACTGCATTGTGTCTGGAATTTGTAGATTTCTCTTGACACTGTATGCCATACACAAGGGGTCCCCCACCCCCAGTTCGTGGACCGGTACCGGGCCACGGCATGCCAGCAACTGGTCTGCGCAAACAAGCAAAGCCCCGTCCGCGGGATGCAGGCAGCACAAAAAACCAGTGCGCAGAAAAACCTCTCTCCACGTAACTGGTCCCTGGTGCTCAAAATGTTGGGGACCTCTGCCATACACTAAATAAATAAAATACAGCATTACTTTTCTTTTGTTCTGCTTAATTAAATCAATAAAGGGGGGAATTAAATGACAGCCACTGTGTTGAAGAATGGGAATGAAATCAAATGAAACTCTCCCCGGCTTGGTCCTCAAGTTCTTTTTCTCTTTGTTCTTCGTGTTCATGACAAAGCCGGACAAAGGAAGAAACATCTGAACATGCTCCCTCCCAAAAATACATACCCTCATCGAAAAGGGCTTAGTATTTATTTGTAATATGTGACAGCCGATAGCTCTTTAAATTCAGGATGGAAGAGCGAAGGGAGACCACAGGGAGAGGAAAATTGTTTACTGCCTGAACTTGGTGATCTTTGGCCTTCTGCTTCTATGCACCAAGTTCCTCCTAGTAACCCGAATGACTGGTCACCCGTGTTGGAAGAGACGGTCCCCTTAATGTGGGGAAAAAAGGAATACCCAGAGGAGAAGGAACTTTTTTTAGTAGTACAGCTAGTCCTTGACTTACAACGGTTACATTTAGTGACCATTCAACGTGACCAGGACACTGAAAAAAAGTGACCAAGGATCATTTTTCACACTTACGACCACTGCAGCATCCCCACGGTCACGTGATCAAAATTCAGATGCTCGCCAACCGACTCCTATTTATGACAGCTGCAACGTCCCAGGTTCATGTGATCCTGTTTTTGCAACCTTCTGACCAGCAAAGTCGACGGGGAAGCTAGATTCACTTCACTGCCAGGTTGCTGACTTAACAACTGCAGTGATTCACTTAACAGTTCTGGCAAGGAAGGTCGTAAAATGGGGCAAAACTCATTTAACAAATGTTTCATTTAAGCAATGGAAATCTGGGGCTCAATTGTGGTCGTAAGTGAAGGACTGCCTGCAAAGGAATTGTGCTGCTGGACAGAGGGTTGACCGCAGGAGAGGGAATGGCAGAGACAAGAGAGTTAGATAAGAGCTAATGAAATTCAAGAGGGCTTGGACTAGAGTGGGCAGCCTTCTCCTGCAGCTCCTAGTCATCGTCCGCCATTTGCAGAGAGACAGAGACAGAGAGAGGCACTTACGCTTCCCTTCTCTCTCTCTCTCTCTCTCTCTCTCTCTCTCTCTCTCTCTCTCTCTCTCTCTCTCTCTCTGTGTGTGTGTGTGTGTGTGTGTGTGTGTGTGTGTAAAAAAGAGAGTGGCTTCACGCTGTTCTCCAACAAGCTGACAAGCTTATTGGACGGGGCTCCTGCCTTTGCTGGTTCTCCACAGGAAGCAGAAAGCAGCAGCATCTCTCTCTCTCTCTCTCTCTCTCTCTCTCTCTCTCTCTCTCTCTCTCTCTCTCTCTGTGTGTGTGTGTGTGTGTGTGTGTGTGTGTAAAAAAGAGAGTGGCTTCACGCTGTTCTCCAACAAGCTGACAAGCTTATTGGACGGGGCTCCTGCCTTTGCTGGTTCTCCACAGGAAGCAGAAAGCAGCAGCATATCTCTCTCTCTCTCTCTCTCTCTCTCTCTCTGTGTGTGTGTGTGTGTGTGTCTGTGTCTGTGTGTGTCTGTAAAATAGAGAGTGGCTTCACGCTGTTCTCTGACAAGCTTATTGGGTGGGGCTCCTGCCTTTGCTGGTTCTCCGCAGGAAGCAGCATCTCTCTCTCTCTCTCTCTCTCTCTCACACACACACACACACACACAAACACACAGTGTGGGGAAGAGGACTGGCAGACCAAGGGCAGGAGAGAGCCAGCCCAATAAGAATGTGTATCAGCTTGTCGGAGAACAGTGTGAAGCCAGCTTGCCAGGTGAGCAGAAGATCGGAGAGAGGGAGGGGGAGTTAGAGAGAGAGAGGGAGAGAAAGAGAGAGGGAAGAGGAGAGGGGGAGAGAGAGGGGAGGGGAGAGAGAGAGAGAGAGAACTCATGCAGAGCATCCTCTATTTCTTTTTAATTAAACTCTTCAATCAAGCTCCTCCCCTTGCGCACGTTTTGCGGCTCCCAGTGTTGTCTTTTCTCTGGGAAACGGGCCCAAGTGGCTCTTTGAGTGTTTAAGGTTGCCGACCCCTGGACTAGACTGCTTGCGGGAGCTTGTGAGTATGTAGCGACACTAGACTGTTTCCTCTCTTGACTCCACCCTCAGGCTTTGTCTCTCCTTCTCTTACAGTGGTAGATTTTCTAGTGATTTCCCAGCTCTACTCCACAATGAGTGATGGAACAACTCCTGTCCGTGACAAGAGTTAGAACAAAAGAGCTTCCCTCTCTTTCTCTGTGAGGACATAATATTCCTAAATACCTCGTAATGTCAGATAAGAAATATGTTCCCTTATCTGGTTCATAGCTAAATCTTCTCCTAAATATTTAAAGCCTACTAAGCACACATGCACTACACGTGATAAAGCTTTAGCTCTCTTACTTAATTAAGAGGTAAGGCAAAGAAGGACATCAATATTTAACTTAACTGGGAAAGGAGTAAAGGGAAATGCAGCATCAATATTTTATTGAAATAACAGAATCTAGTAATTTGGTCACTGATTACAAGCAGAGTGACTTATAAACACTCAGCAATTCATTAAAATGCAATTATGTGTTAAGAGCAAATTAAGACTGCAGTAAAGCCTTGATTTAATGGACCATTAGCAGGCGGATGTCTTGTTTTCCCAAAGGTCCGTTAAATCCAAATTTATGTCATTTGTGTTAATTTACCTTGTTTTTACCTCATTTGCATCATGATATCAGGACCCGGTTCCCATAAATAGTGCCATGTACATTACATACAGTAAATTAGATGTATGTAGCATGAATATGCAAAATGAAATACGGTACATTAAGAGCATCATCTGGACTACTTTGCATACAACAGACTGAAACTGGAACCATGATTACGAGTTACATCTGAGATCATTTAGTGATGGTTCGAAGTTACAACGGCACTAAAAAGTGACATGACCATTTTTCACACAACCAGTGTAGCATCCCCACCGACACCTGATCAAAATTCAGACGCTTGGCAACTGGCATGTACTTATGACGGTTGCGGTGTCCCGGGCTCACGCGATCCCCTTTTGCGACCTTTAGACAAGCAAAGTCAATGGGGAAGCCAGATTCGCTTAACAACCGTGCTCCCAACTTAATAATTGCAGTGGTTCACTGAACAACTGTGAAAAGAAAGGTCATAGAAATGGGCCCCAACTCACTTAATAAATGTTTCACTTAGCAACAGAAATTTTGGGCTCAGTTGTGGTCGTAAGTCGAAGACTGCCTGCATTTAGGAATGGCAAGACGAGGTAAACCAAACAGCTAGGAGGCTGCTTCTAGTGACGATGTATGTACATTTGGAAGAAATGAAAATGAAAATGAAATGAAAATCCAGGTTAGGGACAAATTGCCGTGGAGCAAATTTATCTAGTTCTGTGGGAGTTAAGAGCAGACCTCAACTGGATGGCACATAGTCAATCAAGATGAAACACAGATGGTGTTCCTAGATGATGTGAATAAAGAAAGACAGGATTGGTTTCTGTATTTGTAAAAGCAGGGATAGCCAGGTAAAACTACTTCCCACCCCCCCACATCTCGAAAACTCAGCTCAGCTCGTTACTTGCATTGGCTCCCAGTTGTCTTCCGGGTGAGATTCAAGGTTCTGGTAATGGTTTTCAAGGCCCTACATGGCATGGGTCCGGAGTACCTTAGGGATCACCTGCTGCCGGCATCAACTTCCCTCCGCCCTGTGCGTTCCCACAGAGAGGGCCTCCTCAGGGTGCCACCGGTCAGAGAATGCCGTCTGGTGGCCCCCAGGGGGAGGTCCTTCTCTGTGGGCGCCCCGGATTTATGGAATCGGTTGCCGGTTGAGCTCCGGATGGCGCCCGACCTTCGCTCCTTCCGGCGCGATCTGAAGACCCATTTATTTGTTCGAACAAGCCGGCCTGCCCTGATGGGGGATGGGTTGGGATTTTATTGTTGTTTGTAAATATATTTACCTATTGTTTTAGCTTGGGCATTTTGTTTAATTCTTTTTTAACTTTTGTGTTTTTGTACTTTTATATGTTTGCCCTGTTCACCGCCCTGAGTCCTTCTGGAGAAGGGCGGTATACAAATAAAATTATTATTATTATTATTATTATTATTATTATTATTATTATTATTATTATTATTATTATTATTATCATCATCATCATCATCATCATCATCATCATCATCATCATTATTATTATTATTATTATTATTATTATTATTATTATTATTATTATTATTATTATTATTATTCTCAAACTACTTTAAAAGTTTAGGGGTCCAGAAACTTGAGAGGAAATGGAAAGGAGGAGGAGGAGGAGGAGGAGGAGGAGGAGGAGGAAGAAGAGAAGAAGGAGTAAAAGGAAAAGGGAGGAAGAGGAAGAGGAAGGGAAGGGAGGCGAGAGAGGGAGGAGGAGCAAGAGGAGAAGGAAAAGGAGGATGGGAAGAGGAAAGGGGAGGAGGAGGGGAGGGGGAGGGGGAGGGGGGAGCTGGAAGCAATGTCTGAAATGTATGGCCATTACAGGCAAGCAAGAAGGCTATTAGCCAACTGCCAGGATCACAAGCCAGAAAACAATGTTCGGCGACAATGCAACTGAACAGATACGCCTCCTGATGACGTCATCATCATCAAGCCAAATCGGAGTGAGGGCGGCGCTTCCTCCTCTCCTAGGCAACGCAAGCTGTTGAAACAGGAGGCATTCTTGGGCCACGCCGAGGAGTTTTTACCGACCGCCCACGCCCTCATTTTATCGCGTCTCTCCATAACTGTAACGTCGTAGAGGAAACATAAAAGAGGGCCAGGTCTGTAATCCCATTTTAATTTATATTTTCGGTAAGGCCAATCTTTTGTGTCAGGCAGCAATTTCTCACGAGAGGACACATTGCTAATTGCAGTTTTTAAAAAGTAATAAAATGCAAAGAAGTCGACAGCATGCATCATCTTACCGCATTACAGAATGCAGGCGGACAAAAAACTGTGAAACACTGCAGAGATCCCTCCCCGACAGAGGCATTTGGCACACGGGCTCAGCTGCCATTCCTTCTCCTCTGGGATTATTTCACCATCGAAAGAACAAGAGTCTAAAAGACATGAAAGACAGCCACGTTGGGCTCTGTGTGAGGTCTGTTGCAAGACAAATAACAGGTAACAGAATAACAGAGTTGGAAGGGACCTTGGAGGTCTTCTAGTCCAACCCCGTGCTCAAGCAGGAGACTCTGTCCCATTTCACACAAATGGTTGTCCAGTCTCTTCTTAAAAGCCTCCAGTGATGAGCACCCACAACTCCAGGAGGCAAGTAGTTCCACTGATTAATTGTTTCTCCTTGATTCTAAGCTGCTTCTCTTCTTGATTAGTTTCCATCCGTTGCTTCTCTTCCTGCCTTCAGGTGCTTTGGAAAAGAGCTTGGACTCCCTCTTCTTTGGGGCAGCCCCTCAAATATTGGAGAACTGCTATCATGTCACCCCTAGCCCTTCGTTTCACTAGACTAGACATACCCAATTCCTGCAACCGTTCCTCATATCTTTTATCCTCCAGCCCCCTAATCATCTTTGTTGCTCTTCTCTGCACACTTTCTAGACTCTCAACATCTTTTTTACATTGTGGTGACCAAAACTGGATGCAATATTCTAAGTGTCGTCTTACAAAGGCTT
>NC_139521.1:70087668-70385168 GCF_947247035.1 Vipera ursinii
GGTGGGAAGGTAACAGCGTTCCGTGCGCCTTTGGCGTCTAGTCATGCCAGCCACATGACCACGGGGACATCCTCGGACAAGCGCTGGCTCTTTGGCTTTGTAACGGAGATGAGCACCAGCCTCTAGAGTTGGAGACACACACAGAGACACATATATAATAATAATAATTTTCGCTATGTAAACCAAAAGGCATGGGAGGAAAGAAGAGAGAAGGCAGTAATTAATGCAAAGGAAGAATTTCTCTTCTGGATTGTGAGGCCGCACTTATGAATTTGGGGATATGGAGCTTACAGACAACTGATCTATATGCAACAGGTGCTTTTCTGTTGGAAGAAACTTGAATGCCTGTTTGTCACAGCCAAAAAGAGTTGAAGCTGTAGCAAGAATTACTCTGGCCAGCTGAATGGGAAGACAATACTGGTTATTGCAGTGTGCAATAGATCCCTGAGCATACACAGAGGTGATGGCCTTTCTGAACTGTCTCTTGGTTCAGTACTTATTATCAATTTTAAAACAGGAAGCTTAAATGTAAAAACCTCCAGTGCCGCTCAAGAGATTGCCAACAGAGGTAGTCCTTGACCTACGACCGCACATGGAGCCCAAAATTTCCACGGTTCAGCAAGACAATTCTTAAGTAAACTTTGCCCCCATTTTACGACCTTTCTTGCCACAGTTGTTAAGGGAAGCAATCCCTGCAGCTGTTAAGTTAGTAACACAGATGTAAAATGAATCATGGAGAAAACTAGAGAGTTCCAGAAAAACATCTACTTCTGCTTCATTGACTATGCTAAAGCCTTTGATTGTGTGGATCATAACAAACTCTGGCAAGTCCTTAAAGAGATGGGCATACCAGACCATCTTATTTGTCTCTTGAGAAACCTATATGCGGGCCAAGAAGCAACAGTGAGAACTGGACACGGAACCACTGATTGGTTCAAAATTGGGAAAGGAGTCCAGCAAGGCTGTATACTGTCGCCTTGCCTATTTAACTTATATGCAGAGCACATCATGAGAAAGGCAGGGCTAGATGAATCAAAAGTTGGAATTAAGATTGCCGGAAGAAACATCAACAACCTAAGATATGCAGATGATACCACTCTAATGGCAGAAAGCGAAGAAGAACTAAAGAGCCTCTTGTTGCGGGTGAAGAAGGAGAGTGCAAAACTTGGGTTGAAACTAAACATTAAGAAAACCAAGATCATGGCATCTGGCCCTCTCAATTCCTGGCAAATAGATGGGGAAGAAATGGAGGTAGTGACAGATTTTATTTTCCTGGGCTCCAAGATCACTGCAGATGGGGACTGTAGCCAAGAAATTAAAAGACGCTTGCTCCTGGGGAGGAAAGCCATGGCAAATCTAGACAGCACACTAAAAAGCAGAGACATCACCCTGTCAACAAAAGTGCGTATAGTCAAGGCTATGGTCTTCCCAGTTGCAATGTATGGCAGTGAAAGCTGGACCATAAGAAAGGCTGAGCGCCAAAGAATTGAAGCCTTTGAACTATGGTGCTGGAGAAGACTCCTGCGAGTTCCTTCGACTGCAAGGCGATCAAACCGGTCAGTCCTAGAGGAGATCAACCCTGACTGCTCTTTAGAAGGCCAGATCCTGAAGCTAAAACTCAAATACTTTGGCCACCTAATGAGAAGGAAGGACTCACTGGAGAAGAGCCTCATGCTGGGAAAGATTGAGGGCAATAGAAGAAGGGGACGACAGAGAATGAGGTGGCTGGATGGAGTCACTGAAGCAGTAGGCTTGAGCTTAAATGGACTCCAGAAGACGGTAGAGGACAGGAAGGCCTGGAGGAACATTGTCCATAGGGTCGCGATGGGTCGGACACGACTTCGCAACTAACAACAACAACAACAACAAAATGAATCTGGGTTCCCCATTGACTTTGCTGGTCAGAAGGCTCGCAAAGGGGTAATCACGCGAGCCCGTGGACACTGCGACCGTCATAAATATGAACCCAGTTGCCAAGCGTCTATGTTTTGATCCATGAGGATGCTGCAAAGGTCATAACTGTGAAAAGAGTCCTAAGTCACTTTTCCCAGTGCCGTTGTAACTTTGAACAGTCACTAAGTGAATGGTTGTAAATCGAGGACTACCTGTGAAACAGTGATTCCATACATGTCACTGGCTTGCACCCCTAATGTGCTTCCATCTCTCTTACTTAGCAGCTCGAAGTGACAGCCGCGCTTCAGTCACCAACATTTACGTAAGCAGAAATTAGTTGAGTTCCAACCTATCTGGAGGGGAACCAGTTTGTGAAAGGCTGATTTAATCGTATCATAAATTAAATATTGCCACACATTTATATTTTAAAAACACTGCAAGGAGGAGGTGGAAAACAGCTAGATGCTTTTCAGTAGATGGCAGGAATTAAGCATGACCAGCTCCTGACGTGTTTACTCACACAAACAGCATTTAAAAAAGCACTGTGGCTTGGAAGATGGCACACTAAAGCTGGCAATGTACTACTAACACTGACTAGCCTATTGTTTCCAAGAATTTCCTCTATTCCTGGTCCGTAGTCTTCAGAGAGACCTTAATCAGTCATGGTTAATCAGTTGTCTGTCAGAATTTGTGTATGAATAGTCCTTAACACACAAGAATTTGTTTGGTGATTGTTCAAAGTTACAACGGCACTGAAAAAAGTGACTTAAGATCATTTTTCACACTTGCAACCACTTGCAGCATTCCCCCTGGTCACATGATCAAACTCTGGATGATTGGCAACTGACTGATATTTATGATGATTGCAGAGCCTTGGGATCACGAGATCGTCTTTTGCGATCTCCTGACAAGCAAAGTCAAGGCGGGAAGCCCGATTCACTTACCAACCTGTGTTTTTCTTTATCATGAAATTTATCCAATGGCTTTTCCTAACTTAACAATGTTAAGCGATTCACTTAACAAACGTGGCAAGAAAGGTCGTAAAATGGGCCCAAACTCACTTAACAACCGAAGCTTTGGGCTCAAATGGGGTCATAAGTAGAGGACTACCTGTAATCTTTAGGATTATACAGTGCTTCGGACACAATTCCAAAAAGATGCTTCGGGATCTAGAGAGGTGTAAATGTTGCAGCTGACAGCATATTTGAGCAACTGCTGGGCTCACCCGGCTGTTGCAGAGAACAGCCAGGGAAAAAATGCACCTGCTTTAAAGAGCTGCAGGTAGGTGTGATCTGTCATTAGTGCTCCCAAACTTTTCTCAATTTGTTACCCAAGGGCAGCACAGCCCTAACAATCTCTTATACCAGGGGTAGGCAACCTTGGCTCTTTTATGACTCGTGGACTTCAACTCCCAGAATTCCTGAGCCAGCATGGCTCAGCTTGGAAACCTCTCCCTTTCCCCTCAGCGTGGCTGGCTCAGGAATTCTGGGAGTTGAAGTCCACGAGTCATAAAGCGGCCTATGCCTAGGCCAGGGGTAGGCAACCTTGGCTCTTTTATGACTCGTGGACTTCAACTCCCAGAATTCCTGAGCCAGCATGGCTCAGCTTGGAAACCTTTCCCTTTCCCCTCAGCGTGGCTGGCTCAGGAATTCTGGGAGATGAAGTCCACGAGTCATAAAAGAGCTAAGGTTGCCTACCCCTGTCCTATATGATCCTCAAACTTTGTTCGCTGACTGCTACAGCTTCTGTCAACAGAAGAGCTTCATCCATATTTAACATGGCAACACAAACATTTGCCTAAGTACACAAAATGCTTAGTGGGATAAAAACGCCTTGTGAAAATAGCCTTACCCGAAACACAGAGATGTTTGAGCATGAAAATGCAGAGTGCGCAACTTGAGAAGGAAGAAATAAAAGGCAGTAATTTTAGAAAAAGGCAAGGGTGAAGCAGAAGCATTCCAAAATCTAATGCAACTCTAAATCTAAAGCCTTGGCAACTTGAAGATTTCTGGACTTCAACTCCCAGAATTCCTCAGATAGCAGAGGTTGCTGGCCGGGGGAAGTTCTGGGTGTTAAAGTCCACCCATCTTAAAAGTTCCCAAGATTGTGAAACGCTGTACTAGATGAATGTCAACCTGAACCACAGACAAATGAGGGTTAATTAGCTGCCAGCTAGGTTGGAAATGACATATCGATGAAGTATTTAACCCACATTATCCACTTCAGGATTCAATGACACAAAGGTATTCCAAATATTGTGTATGCCTCATCTTTCACGCTGCCAGAATTGGCAACCAAATTCTCCTCCAACTTTTTGGCTCAGAAACCATTGAAGAAAAGATGATATCGGAGACAAAAAGACAAGGGGGAGGACAGAGCAATGTCACCCCTTAAGATTGTACCAGAAGCCAAGATGGCCAAATTAACTGGTTTAATAAGAGAAAAGAATACATCTAATTTTATTTCTGCAGCTAGTCCTCAGTTTACGACTACAATTGAATCCAAAATTCCTGTTGCTAAGTGAGACAGTTGTTAAGTGAATATTATCCTGCTTCACGACCTTCCTTGCCACAGTTGTTAAATGAATCAATGCGGTTGTTAAGTTAGTGAACGTGGTTGTTAAGGGAGTCTGGCTTCCCCATTGGCTTTGCTTGTCAGAAGGTTGCAAAAGGTGATCACGTGACTCACTGCAACCGTCACAAATACATGCCAGTTGCCAAGCCTCTGGATTCTACTCATGTGACCATGGGGATGCTGCAACGGTCAGAAGCGTGAACAACGGTCATAAGTCACTTCTTCCAGTGCTTCAATTTGTCACTAAACAAATGGTTATAAATCGAGGACTATCTGTACTTGGAAACCACTTCTAGACTTCATTCTTGAATCAGAAAAAAAGAAAGTCTGACTCTGGGTTTTGCTAATTAGATGAGTGTGTTGTTATAAAATTGGGTTAGTATTTACTAACCATGTAAAAACAAAACGTTTGAGGCTGTAACTGTATTTTGTATCTTACTGCCTCCCCAAAAGTTGGAAGTCAATTCTTTTTCTTCCTGCTTCCCCATCATCTTACGCCTTTCTTATCCTTTCCTGTCCCAACTGTCTTTGTTTTCATTTGTATTTTATACTATGAACAATCTCAATAACATTTATATTAAAAAGCATGGATTTTACTAGAAGCCTTGACCCACTGTTTTCCCCAAGGGAAGGAGGCTTGACAGGTTAATAATACAGCATTCCAGTTTTTTGGAGTTTTATTCCAATTAACTGACAGTAACTGGGCAGCCGGCAAGATTAGCCGAGGCCAAAAGAGACGCAGAAAAAAATCACAGAAGGCTGCAAAAAAAAAAAACCAAAACACCACACAAGCTGAGAAAATTGTAGAGAATTCAGATCAAAGGCCTTTCAGAGAGAGAAGACTGTTTTATTCTTTTTTTTTTTTTTTGCTTTAAAGAAGTATGGGCCAAGATCAGCAATGCTGCATGAATATAGATATCCTTGACTTATATAACCCACAGCGGAGTCCCAAATTTCTGTTGCTTAGCGAGTGAATTTTGCCCCACTTTACAACCTTCCTTGCCACAGTTGTTAAGTGAAACACCGCAACTGCTAAGTTAGTAACACCGCTGATAAGTGAATCTGGCTTCTCCATTGGCTTTGCTTGTCAGAGGTTCGCAAAAGGGGATCACATGACCCCCCGGGACACTGTCATAAAAATGAACCCGTTGCCAAGTGTCCGAATTTTGACCACGTTGACCACGGGGATGCTGCAACGGTCGTAAGTGTGAAAAACAGTCATAAGTCACCTTTTTTCAGTGCTGATGTAACTTTGAACCGTCACTAAGGGAATGGTTGTAAATCAAGGATTATCTGTATTTATTTTCTTGTAAAGATGGCAGAAAGGTTAACTCTGCTCTTAAGGAAGCTGACTGGCATGTAGGTGGGCTAGCAAGGCAGGGAAATCGGCAAGCACAATTGTAAAAAATTAAGACTTGATGATGGATGGGCCAAAACCCCAATTCTTCTGCCCCCCCCCCAGTTTCCCACTACCTAGTGAATTTTTTGTCATAACTGAAGGTTGCTAAATGAGGCAGTCACTAAATGAGGACTACCTGTTAAAGCAACACTGGCTACGTTTTTTTAAATCAAATTTCCTTGATTCTTTTAAATGGGGCAAACCCAGAATTACGTTTCCTATTATATTTTCCCTTTTAAAGCAGAGTTGGCATAAATCAAGCACAGCAAAGGATTGCAAAGGGAGCCTTTTTTAACACCTTTTAAAATATGGGGAGGTTAAGAGTTGGAGGTAATGACACTGTTAGAAAAACGTTACTGAAAGTTTCCTTCTGTAAATAGACCGACACCAAAGTGTTTCTTTAAAATATATAAAAAGAGCAGAGGCAAAGTCAATTCTTTCAGCCAGAAAGCACAGGGCACCGAGTGTTTAGTACCAATACTAAATGAGGCCACAATGGCAAATATAATAAATTTTGAAACAAGGAACGGGCTGTTTTTCTACAAATGCATAAGCACAATCCCATTTAGAAAAATATTTAAGCATATTCTTTCCTTTCCACTGTGCGCATCAGTTCTCCCATTTGATCGCTCCTCTAATGAGTAATAAGAATTTTTATGTTTCTTCATTACCACGCATTAAATCCAAGAGCTTCATTTATCGGTTCTGTTCGCAAGGTATCAAGAGCAGAGGGGGGAAAAAAAAGATTGACTGTCTCCTCCTCCATCAGTTCTCAGAAAACCAGAAAACATCACATTTTGATACAGACCAGATGGAAAAGCCAGAAAGGCAGGGGGGGATATCTAAGCTGATGAGATTTTATTTATTTTCACAAAGCCTACTCAATTCCTAGTAGACTCTGAGTGGAATACAAGGTCTAAAGAAAACATTTAGGAGAAAGTATACAAAATTAAAATGACGTCATCCAAAAGAAATGGAATGACATCAGAGGCATTACAAAAAAAAAAATCTACACAAACTAAGTTAAGGGCCCCAATGCCATAGGCCCCAATTTTCTCCTTTCGTTTCTGACAGGATTCCAGTCTCACCTGACTTTCTTAAAAAAAAAAGCCTTTAAAAGTAATGAGAACCTGCACACAGTTCCCAATGTCTCTTTATTTCCAGAAATGTGTTCAAAGTTCCGTAAATATTCTTGGGGAAATTAAGTGACTGGTGGTTAATGGCAATTCTGGGATGTCTTAAGACCCCTCCTTTAGCTGTCCAGACGAAGTAATTCATGTGATAGGAAATTTTTGATCGGGTAAAATGACTTTCATCAGTTTGCTTTGATTGTGATTGGCCCCACACACATAACTATGGCTGCCATTTTATGTACAGGTAGTCCTCAACCACAACTGAGCTCAAAATTGCTGTTGCTAAGTGAGACATCTGTTAAGTGACATTTGCCTCATTTTTATGATTTTTTTTTTGCCACAGTTGCTGCACTTGTTAAGTTAGTAACACGGTCGCTAAATGAATCTGGCTTGACTTTGCTTGTCAGAAGGTCGCCAAAGGGGATCACGTGACCCCGGGACACTGCCACCGTCATAAATAATGAACCAATTGTCAAGCGTCTGAATTTTGATCACGTGACCACGGGGAGGCTGCGATGGTCGTTAAGTGTGAAAACAGTCACTAAGTGAACGGTTGTAAGTCGAGGACTACCTGTATAAATCTCTCATTTGGGGTAGGAGGTTCAGTATGCAAGCCTAGCGTGACTAGTCTAGGGTACAAAGTCCTTTCTCTATATCAGGGGTGTCAAACTGCCGACCCAGGGGCTGGATGGGTCATCCGGAAGCCGCACCCAACCCATGGCCGGCAATGTCAAAACTATCCTGATACGCTGCGCGACATCACGAGTTTTACATGTCTGCTCTATATATTAACAAGGTGTTAAATAGTATGAATTTGGCCAGAACCAACTGGAAGAACTGACAGAACAATATTAACAAGTAGCCCTCAACATACCACCACAAATTTCCACTGCTAAGCAAGGCAGTTAAAAGAAGTATGCCCTAATTCAGGGGTCCCCAACCTGTGGGCCGTGGCCCAGTACCGGTCCATGGCCTCTTGGCCACTAGGCTGTGGGAATGGCTGGCACAGGGGTAGGCAACCTCGGCTCTTTTATGACTCATGGACTTCAACTCCCAGAATTCCTGAGTCATGCAGGAGCATGCGGCTGTTTGTGCATGCGTGCGCGCATGCGTAAATTTGCCCACTCCTGCCTTTCCCTCCGGGCCGCCAACTGAGAAATGGATGACCTTTCTGCCTCCGTTGTTAAGCGAATCATTACAGTTGTTAAGTGAATTGTGTGGTTGTTAAGCCAACCAGGTTTCCTCCATTGATTATGCCTGTTGGAAGCCATCTTGGAAGGTTACACACGGTGATCACATGACCCCAGGACCTTGGCAACTGTCATAAATACCTACCAGTTGCCCAAATTTTGATCATGTGACCATTTGGACGCTGCAACACATCACATAGTAAATCACTTTTTTTCAGGCATGTTGTAACTTTGAACAGTCACTAAACGAATGGCTGTAAGTTGAGGAAGGCAGGAAGGGAGAGCTTTTAAAATAGAGGTTCTTTTTGTAATGAATCGCAGCTCCGTGCCGCATTCTGAGGAAACAAACGTAAGATCCCTGAGGCTTCCTTGTCTGTCATTGTGAATGTCTTGTTGTCATAATTACGGGATTCTTTGCCTGAAATGAAAGGACTTTTGTTCTTGGATTCCTGCCTAGCATGGAGAAGACGCTTCGCTTTCTGAAAGAGACAGATGTTGAACAGGAACTGCACCCATAAGAAACCTTGACAAATTAATGTTGATAGAGAGAGTATGAATAAATCACACAGAAGATAATCACTAAATAAATCTACAAGAACATGTCATTTAATTCCCTAGCATTGTGAGGAATCAAGGAGCACATCGCAGTGGAGAAGACCAGGACAAGGAATTAGTGTACCATAACAATCCCCAATTGCCTCAGAGGAAGATGGTACCTGAGGGCAGTGGTTTTCAGTCAGGAGAAGACCTCTCAAGGCTTGCTCGGGCAATGATAAGCTCGGGGTGGAGCAAGGACAAGACAGGGACGCCCTCTTTTCATTCTGCTTGGTCTTCTATAGCTCTCATATATTACTAGTAGTAGTAGTAGTAGTAGTAGTAGTAGTACTCTCTCCCTCCCTCCTTCTCACACCTTCCTCTCTCCTTCCCACCTTCCCTTTCTCTCCCTCCCTTTCCCACCTTCCTCTCTCACTCCCTTCCTTCCTCTCTCCCTCTCTTCCTCTCTCCCTCTCCCACCTCCCTCTCCCTTCCTCCCTCCTCCCTCTCCAATCTTCCTTCCCTTCCTCCCTCCTCCCTCTCCCACCTCCGTCCCTTCCTTCCTCTCTCTCCCTCTCCCTCCCACCTTTTCCCTCCTTCTCTCCCTATTCCTCTCTCCCTTCCCCTTTCTCCTCTTCCTTGCTTCCTCTCTATCTTGCTCCCTTCCTCTCTCATTTCCATCCCATCTCCCTCCCTTCCTCTCCCACCTTCCTCTTTCTCTCCTCCGTCTCCCACCTCCCTTCCTCTCTCCCATCTTCCTTCCCTTCTTCCCTCTCCCTCCTCCCTCTCCCTTCCTTCCTCTCTCCCTCCTCTCCCACCTTCCTTTCTTCCTCTCCCACCTCCCTCTCTCTTCCTTCCTCTCCCTCTCCCTCCTCCCTCCTGTCCCACCTTCCTCCCTCCTCCGTCTGCCACCTCCCTTCCTCTCTCCCTCTCCCTCCTCCCTCTCTCCCTCCTCCCTCTCCCATCTTCCTTCCCTTCCTCCCTCTCTCCCTCCCCCCTCTCCCACCTCCCTCTCCCTTCCTTCCTCTCTCCCTCCTCTCCCACCTTCCTCTCTCCCTCCTCCATCTCCCACCTTCTCTTTCCCTCCTTCTCTCCCTTTGTTCCTCTCTCCCTTCCTCTCTCTCTCCTCTTCCTTGCTTCCTCTCTATCTTGCTCCCTTCCTCTCTCCTTTCCACCCTTCCTCTCTCCCTCTCCCTCCCTCCCATCCTCTTTCCCCCCTCCCTCCCTCTCTCTCCCTTCACATCCTTCATCATTGCCACAGGAACATCTGCTATGGCAGCATGTCATGCATCTTAGGAAAGTGTTTGCTATACAGGTAATCCACGACTTATAATCATTTGTTTAACGACTGTTCAAAATTACAATGGCACTGAAAAAAACTGACCGATGATCTGTTTTCATACTTACAACCATTGCAGCATCCCCAGGGTCACATAACCTGGCAACCGGCATGTATTTATGACGATTGCAGTGTCTGGGGCCATGTGATCACCACGTGTAACCTTCCCAGCTGACTTCCCACAAGCGAAGTCAATGGGGGAAGCCAGATTCGCTTAACAACTGCAAAGATCTCTGTACTTTGAACCAGGGTGGGGGGAGAACCTGTCCCAAAGGTGCTTTTCCAAAAAAAAAAAAAAGAAACTTTTTTTTCTTTCAAAATGTTTCGCTTCTCATCCAAGAAGCTTCTTCAGTTCTGTGTCCTCTGGAAAAGCTTCTTGGATGAAAAGTGAAACACTTTTGAAGGAAAAAATGTTTTACTCTAAAACAAAGTTTTATAACTTCACTTTCAATTTCAGCACTCTTTCGTGCAAGATTAATAAAATAGCTTTCTTGTTCTGCAGCAGGCAAAAAAGTCCAATGCCGGAATCCAACAAAGTCATTAATCTTAAACAACAAAGTCTTCATTACTGAATGAAAATGATTAGCAAGGTCAGCAGAAAACAGAATTTTGTTGAGATGCTTCTGGGGTTGTGTGGTTTTCTTGGTACTGTTTCAAAAGCCACTTTCTCCTCCTCCCCCCCTCCCTTCCCCATTCCCTCACATCTGAAGCCATAGGTTTGCCCATAGCTGTCAAGATCCTTCACTTGCTTCTAATTTTACAGTCAACCAGACTGAAATAAATGGCAAGGTGTGCTATATAAACTCACGGTTTGCCCTCTGCACACAAGACATCAAGGTACCATCTGATAGAAATTACAGGTAGTCCTTGAATTGCGACCATAATGGAGTCCTAGGTTGCGATGGTCAGAAAGCAGGTCATCATGTGATCGGATCTGACTTTAATGACCTTTCCGCAGAAGTTGTTAACTGAATGCTGCCGTCGTTAAGCAAACCCATTTGTTTGCTATGAGGCGTTTTGGCCAAAACCTGCACACAGAGAAAGAGTGAGACTAGTCCAGGGGTAGGCAACCTTGGCTCTTTCTAGGACTCGTGGACTTCAACTCCCAGAATTCCTGAGCCAGCACGGGGGAACTATGGGCCCCTTCATGACTCGTGGACTTCAACTCCCAGAATTCCTGAGCCAGCATGGCTCAGCTTGGAAACTCTCCCTTTCCCCTCAGCATGGCTGGCTCAGGAATTCTGGGAGTTGAAGTCCACGAGTCATAAAAGAGCCGAGGTTGCCTACCCCTGGTCTAGCCCATAGTTACCTAGGGCAGGACTAGAACTAGAACTCATGGTCTCCCAGTTTGTAGTAACAAGGCTTTTAGCCACTACATCTCAGCTGCAAAAAATCAGGACCATTCATAACCATAATACCTCAATCCCTAGTTGTCAATGCATTTCTGAGACAACAATCCTTTGACCAACATTGTCTGGTCTACCAACTGCATCCTTTCCTGGACCAAAAGATGCTAAAGACTACGTCATGCCTTTGTCATTTCCCAATTAAACCATGCTACACTGGAAGACAGTCCAGATGTTGCAGCTGGCACAAAATGCATGTTTTGTGACTGGTAGAACCAATTTGGCTTAGGACAGGCATGTCAAACTGCCGGCCCATGGGCCGGATGTGTCACGCCAAAACCGCACCCACCCCATTGCCGCCAATGGGGGAAAAGTCGCGATACGTCACACAATGTCACGTGACGTCACAAGTTTGACATGCCTGGCTTAGCAGTTAAAGACGCTGAGCTTATCAGCTGGAGAGCTGACATCCCAGGTTCAAGACCCGAGCCCCACGTGACAGGGTGAGCTCCTGTTACTTGCTGCAGCTCCTGCCCATCTAGCAGCTCGAAAGCATGCAAATAGGTACCACTTTGATGGGAAAGTAACAGCGTTCTCTGCACTCTTGACATATAGCCATGCTGGCCACATGACCACAGAAATTGTCTTCGGACAACGCTGGCTCCTTCGACCAAGAAACAGAGAGTCCTATATGATCCAACATTAGGAGACCATATTGGTGCCTTCTCCAAATTACTCTTCCATTCTGTTAGCTGTGGGGGCACAGTGGTTGGAATGCAGTACTGCAAACAACTTTTGCTGACTGCCAGCTGCCAGAAGTTTAGCAGTTCGATCCTGACCGGCTCAAGGTTGACTCAGCCTTTCATCCTTTCGAGGTCAGTAAAATGAGGACCCAGATTGTTGGGGGCAACAGGCTGACTCTGTAAACTCCTTAGAGAGGGGTGTAAAGCACTGTGAAGCGGTATATAAGTCTAAGTGCTACTGCTATCTTATTGAGAGAGGTTGCTATCTCGCCATGAACCAAGGAGGGTGTCCAACAGAAGAAAGAGCTTATCAACTACGGTGCCAGCTCTACAGAAGACAATATCTTAGAGCAGGGATTCTCAACCTCCGTGACAGTCCAAAATGTGAAGACATCAACTCCCAGAATTCCCCAGCCAGCTTCTCCTTTTGGGCAGGCCCTCAAGATCTAGTGGGAAAAGAAGACGACAATCTTGCCTTACGTTTCCTGGATGCCGCTGCTTACTTGCCAGGACTGTGGTTGAGATAATAAATGGCATCTGCTGTTTCATTTCAGGGGTTGCATTATTGTTTTATAAAACATTAAGGGGGATGGCAACAGCTAGCAAACACTCTCGATCTCCTTTGCGATCTCCATGGGCCGTAATTAAAAAGAGATTAGCACTGATCGATAATTTTAATTTGAGTCACAGACTCCGTAGGCTGCTTTGGTTCAGCGGAAGGAGGCAGAAGAAAGAAGAAGGCAACAATGCCGGAAAAAGATGCTTTTTTAAAAAAAAAGCATTATTATTTCTCCTGCAAACGTAAAATTGGGTCTTCTTATACCGTTGTACATACGGTACATGGCAGTACTTCGATTTATGACTTCAATTGAGCCTACATTTTCTGTTGCTAAGTGAGACAGTTGTTCAGTGAGTTTTGACCAATTTTACAATTCTTCTTACCGTAGTTGTTCAGTGACTCACTGCGGTTGTTAAAGTTAATAACATGGTTGTTAAGTCAATCAGGCTTCCCCACTGACTCTGCCGGTCAGAAGGTTGCAGAAGGGGATCACGTGACTCTGGGACACTGAAAACCATCATAAATACGAGTCGGTTGTCAAGGATCTGAATTTTGATCACATGACCATGGAGATGCTGCAACGGTGGTAAGTGTGAAAAAAGGTCGTAAGTCCCTTTTTTCGGTGGCATTATAGAGGACAACTGAGCAGAACGGACAAAATAAGATGCAAGCACAGGCAGGATTTTCTGACTTCACATTCACATCTGTGTGTGAAGAAGCTCTCCTCCCAACTTATATCTATTCCATAATAACTGCACGGTGACTTGATTTGCCAAACGCTTGACTCTTAAGAGAAGCTGATGTAGCCGTAGTCCAGGGGTAGGCAACCTTGGCTCTTTTATGACTCGTGGACTTCAACTCCCAGAATTCCTGAGCCAGCCATGTTGAGGGGAAAGGGAGAGGTTTCCAAGCTAAGCCATGCTGGCTCAGGAATTCCGGGAGTTGAAGTCCACGAGTCATAAAAGAGCCAAGGTTGCCTACCCTTGCCTTAGTCAAATCAGATCAGGTTGCTAAAGCTGAAATCATAGTGGTCAGGACAATGGACAGCTCCCACTGAATGACAAGTCTGTATTTCCACTATAGAAAGGTACAGCAGAAATCTGAAGTCCTCAAAGGCCTTAAAATTCACATCACCCGCACCACCCCCCAGGAGCATCCAAATGAAGTTGGTTTGTTTCTTGCTTAATTCTGCATCCACTGGGTGCTCCAAGAGTGAAGATGAAGGTGCATTTCGAGCCATTTTCTGAGCCAATCAATGAAGATAGGGTGACATCTGGTTGAGAAACTTGACAAGAAAAATTAGGGGCTCCCTCTGACTGCAAAGCCCATAGCTAGTTTTTTTTTCCTCCCTGACACTTCCTCAGATACTTTCCCAGAGTTGGAACTCATGGCACAGTTTTTCTAATAGCTGAAAAGACTAGTTACTACCTATTGGATGTTCACTTCATCCGATCATAAATATCCATCCCAATTGCCTATGCTCAGTCATCCACGGTCATGGCTGTCCCAAAGGTGTTTTTGCAAAAGGCAACTGGTCTTTGTTTTTTTGCCTTGAAGAGGTTTCGCTCGCCACCCAAGAAGCTTCGTCAGCTCTGACTGAATGGTGGAGGATACAAGGATTTATTCTTCCTTGCAGTCATCTGATCGTTAAGACTCTTTCTGAGAGTCGTTGAGGCCACTTGGAGGTTTATTTCTGCAAACAGGTATGGAAGCTTCTTGAAATTGCTGAAAGGACTGTGTTGTAAACAGGAGGTAGGTGGTGTCGTCATATACCTCCCCTTTGTGTTGAGAGAGGGTGGTTCAATCTTAACGTAAATGGCCTCTTTGATCCCTCTTTTAAATCAGTGGTCTTCTCTGTCCAGAATGTAGCCTTTGCTGTCTTCAAAAGAGTGGCCTTTCTCTTTCAAATGGAGGTGGACTGCGGATTTTTGTCCTGATGGTTTTGTTTGCCTATGTTGTGCCATGCGTTTGTGAAGTGGTTTTGTTTCTCCAAGATACAGATCTGTAAATGTCTCACTGCGTTGTGCTGCATATATCACGTTGGTGTTCTGTACCAGCCTGCTACCGGCCCTGCAGAAAAGGCAACCCCTTTATAAACGGCAAGAGGCTGGAATGACGTCTGCCAAAGTTATTACTACAAAAAACAAACAAGACACGAACCAAGATTCAGGAGCTTTGAAACACTATCTGAGCGGTTGCTTTCAGCAAACCAGCCCTCCCCAAACATTCCCTTTATAAAGAGTTCAGGGCGTGGCCTCTCTCTGCCTCCTTACGAGAAGCCCCACAGCCTTCCTCTGTTTACTCCTACTTGACTGTCTCCTGCGTCGGGCGTCCTTGAACAGGGCCAGCTGTGGGTCATCTTCATCCACACTGTCAGGCTCACACAGCTGGGTCTCCATGGTGACCAAGTGGGAGGGGCCTGCCTGAGGGCTATCATCAGCAAGATCTTCAACCCCCTCAGCAAGGTCTTCAACACCCTCCTCCTCCTCTGATTCGTCTGACCCAACTGCCGAACCCACAGGCTGACCCTGAATCACAACAGTTGGTCCTTTTGTGTCTGGGTGTTTTATCCTTGGGGTGAACAAACTTCTGCCTTAGTGTATTCTTGGGTTTGAAAGGTGTATGTATATCTGGCACAAATAGGCAAGTTCCATCATTTACATCCACTGGTGGTACATTGGCACCTGGCAGGCGGTACGTGACCATCCTAGAGACATGATAGTGAGGGGAGGGGAATGAGCTGAAGCAGTGGCAGCACCGCACAAGCCTGAGTGAGAAATGGCTGGAGCTGCAGGGCTGTCAGGGCTCAGCAGAAGTGCCAGGATCAGCGCCAGGCTCCAGCTGATCCTGGCGCTTCTGATCACCTGGAGCCCGGCGCTGATCCTTGGGCTTCTGCTGAGCCCCGCAAAAGCGCCAATCAGCTGAAGCCTGGCACTGATCCTGGGGCTTACAACAGTCACTAAGCGAACTGTTGTAAGTTGTACTACTTTTAGGATATAGCAATATTCTAAAATATCTGAGTACCACCTATTGCCAAGGTGTCAAAAACTTGATGACTTCATACTTTATCACTTTTTTCCTCTTTTTTTTGTTTTGGCCATCAAGTTTTTGACACCTTGCTAGGCGACTGGTGGTACTCGGATATTGCCATATCCTAAAAGTGGTTCAATGGGTGAAAAGGTTGAAAAGCCTTGGATGACATCAGGATACGGGGGTAATCATTTGCACCCCCCTTTTCGTCCCAGATGTTCCTGAATCGAGCAGAAGAGAGTCAAAAGGCAACTGTATCAAAGGAGCTCAGAGATCAGTCAGCTCCTAGTTAATTCCTTTTACTTCCTTTATCTATTAACCAGCAAAGGGGCCATCTATCTTTCAGCTCCATCTCTTCCATAATCAACACCTTTGCACGGAGTTTCACAGAAGCCTTCCCAACTTTTTCAGCAGATTTAAATTATAAATATGCTAGACTGAGAAATTTATTAAAGGCAAGGCTGGAGGGAGCAGGTTAATCACATTATGATTAATTGATTAAATTTAAATGTAATTATATTTAAACGTGGGAGGCTTTTGATTTGGCCCCATCGACTTCATGGAATATGACCCTGGCGGAAAGCCAAATGAATCTGTCAGCCAGACTACCTTGGATCAGAGACTTTCAAACTTTGAATGATTCATAACCAAGGAAGCGTATCCCACCTGGCCCTTAAGACTGGTTTCAGACTGAAGATAAGAAGGCAGCAGGTATTTGCATACATCTACATTCTTTCTTCTGCTAATTAGTTTTAATGCAGAGGTTGTCAAGCTTGGCCCTTTTACGACTTGTGGACTTCAACTTGAAGTCCACAAGTCGTAAAAGGGCCAAGTTTGAAGACCCCCTACTTTAACGCAACGAAATCAAAGTAATCACTGCACTAGCCAGGCCGCATCCAGTTCTGGTCACCACCAAACAAACAACAAATGCAGAGGCCTTAAAACGAGTGCAAAGAAGAGCAACTAAGATGATAAGGCAGGGGTGTCAAACTCAATTTCATTGAGGGCCGCATCAGCATTGCAGTTGCCCTCAGGGGGCCGGGTGGGCGTGGCCTACTGGGTGGGCGTGGCTAGAGTGCGTATGGCCTACTGGGTGGGCGTGGCCAGTTCTACATTGTTGGCATCAAGGGTGCCTATGGGGGCCTGGGCAGGAGTGGGACAGATCTGAGGGTCTCTGGCGGAAGGAGGGTCTCTGGGCCAGGGCCAAGGCAGTGGGGGCCGTTCCCTCCCTGTTTCCAGGATGGCTTCGGGGGCCGCATGAAAGCACTTCGCGGGCCGGATCTGGCCCCCGGGCCTTGTGTTTGACATGTCTGTGATAAGGGGTCTGGAGGCTAAATCATATGATGAATGGCTCAGGGAACTAGATACGTTTAGCCCAAAGGTAGGCAACCTTGGCTCTTTTATGACTGGTGGACTTCAACTCCCAGAATTCCTGAGCCAGCCATGCTGAGGGGAAAGGGAGAGGTTTCCAAGCTGGGCCATGCTGGCTCAGGAATTCTGGGAGTTGAAGTCCACGAGCCATAAAAGAGCCAAGGTTGCCTACCCATGGCCTAGGCCTAGGCCACTTTATGACTCGTGGACTTCAACTCCCAGAATTCCTGAGCCACCCATGCTGAGGGGAAAGAGAGAGGTTTCCAAGCTGGGCCATGCTGCCTCAGGAATTCTGGGAGTTGAAGTCCACCAGTCATAAAAGAGCCAAGGTTGCCTACCCATGGCCTAGGCCTAGGCCACTTTATGACTCGTGGACTTCAACTCCCAGAATTCCTGAGCCAGCCATGCTGAGGGGAAAGAGAGAGGTTTCCAAGCTGGGCCATGCTGCCTCAGGAATTCTGGGAGTTGAAGTCCACCAGTCATAAAAGAGCCAAGGTTGCCTACCCCTGGTTTAGCCTAACAAAGAGAAGGCTCAGCGGAGACACGATAGCATCTTTCAATACTTCAAGGGCTGTCACCGAGAAGAGGGGGTAGATTTATTTTTTATAGCACCAGAGAACAGGACAAGAAGGAATGGATGGAAGCTGGTTAGAGGGAGATCCAGGCTGCAAATAAGGAGGAATTTCCTGACAGTGAGAACGATTAATCAGTGAAACAGCTTGCCTCCAGGAGTTGTAGATGCTTCGCCACTGGATGTTTTTAAGACAACCAACCATTTGCCCAGCAACGGTATAAAACTCCTGCTTTCCAAGGGGTTGGACTAGAAGACCTCCAAAGTCCCTTCCAGATCTATGATTTTTATGGGTCTACGAATATCCTTTCTGAATGTAAGGGTAGCGTTCCACCATAGTTTATATTCAGCATATAAAATGCCCACTTGTTTCTATATTTAAATAACACAATTTTTAAAAAATGCCTCAGTATTTTTGGCTTACATATATTGGGCATGCCAACGTCTTCTTTCTGCGATTTGCTACGTTCTAAAACAAATGGAGATGATATTTATTTATTTTATTTTAATTCCATTTATATCCCGCCCTTCTCCAAAGACTCAGGGCGGCTTACAAGCTTAGCAGTAGCCTTCATTCTATGTATATGCCTGCATATTAGGGCTTTCACACACACCCCAAGCGGCATTATTACAAAGTCAGCTTAATTGCCCCCAATGATCTGGGTCCTCATTTTACCTACCTCGGAAGGATGGAAGGCTGAGTCAACCTTGAGCCTGGTGGGACTCGAACCTGCACTAATTGCTGGCAGCTGGTGTTACTTAAGGAGGCATTAGCCCACTGCTCCACCAAGGCTCTATAACAGGGGTGTCAAACTCAATTTCATTGAGGGCCACATCAGCATTGCGGTTGCCCTCAGGGGGCCGGGTGGGTGTGGCCTGGGTGGGCGTGGCCTACTGGGTGGGCGTGGCCAGAGTGCGTATGGCCTACTGGGTGGGCATGGCCAGCTCTACATCGTTCGCATCAAGGGTGCCTATGGGGGCCTGGGCAGGAGTGGGAGAGATCTGAGGGTCTCTGGCGGAAGGAGGGTCTCTGGGCCAGGGCCAAGGCAGTGGGGGCCGTTCCCTCACTGTTTCCAGGATGGCTTCGCGGGCCACATGAATCCACTTCGCGGGCCGGATCTGGCCCCCTGGGCCTTGTGTTTGACATGTCTGCTCTATAATAATTATACTCTTTGCAGGAACCAGCCCAAATGGATGAGATGGGGAAACAACACCGCAGGAAGGAGGAAAAAAGGCGAGAAAGCAATTTCTGAACAAGGATGGAAGAGCGAGAAAGGTGAAGACAAGCGAGTGTATAACGTCCTATTTCAATCTGCGTCGCTTCCCATTTTCATAAGGTAGCCGAAAGCAATTGAGGCAGCACACAGTGAGGGGAATAAATCGTTGCCGTCTCTAAATGAACAATCCTGACCGATGTATGACAATCACATTTCCATGTAACCACAATTGCCTTCGATGAAAAGAAGTGGGGCGGGGGGGGGGTGGCTGTTGTTTGGATGTCAAGTCTCAAAAAGTTTGAGGGAACATTTTGTAAGATGCAGCAGGGGGAAAAAACTTTGGGGAAAACGTCTTCGCAACTGAAGTAAAGATAAACGTTTCCCTCTCCAGTCGAGTCTCGACTCTAGGGTGTGATGCTCATTTCCATTTCTTAGCTGAGGAAACCGGCGTTGTCCAAAGACAATTCCTTGGTCTTGTGACTGATTCTGTTGTGTTAAACTAGGGGTCTTCAAACTTGGCCCTTTTATGACTTGCGGACTTCAACTCCCACCAAAGTGGTACCTATTTGTCTACTCGCATTTCCATGCTTTCGAACTGCTAAGTGGGCAGGAGCTGAGGCGAGGATGGGGGCTCACCCTCTCTCAAGGCGCTGGGGTCTTGAACCGGGGCTGTCAGCTTTCCAGTTAACAAGTTCAGCAACTTTATCCACTGAGCCCCCTACGACTGAAATAAAAGCTATCAAATAAAAACATAGTTATTTTTTTTACGTAAATGAGTATTGCTGGGGATTTAGTGCAATTTTAAAAAAAGAATGCTTTATGAAAGCATTGTAGGCAGTGAATGATAAAGGTCAGAAAAAGTTAAGAGCAGATGTTGCATTCGCAACATCTGCAGAGCTTCTCCTTCAGAAAATGACCACTAATATCCACCAAGCAAAATTCCATTGGCACATCAGGACTGGCTTTGAAGCCAATGCCAATACATTCCCCAATACAGGTAGTCCTTGATTTACAACCCTAATTATGCTTGCAATTCCAGCTGTCTGTCACGAGAGTCATAAAGCAGGTCACTACGCGACTGTGTCCGATATTTCCACCTTTTTCACAACGGTCGTACAGCAAACACGGCAGTCATTACACGCAGCTATTGTTCTCTACCAGGTGAAGGTTTTGTTTGTCCAAAACCAGAAGTAAAGGCCAAGTTCCAGCAAAAATGTCGTAAAGCGTGGCCACATGACTGCGGGATTCTGCAGACAGCCGTAAATGCAGGTTGCTGAGCACCCAAAATGATGGGGAGAGGGGGAACATCAGAACTTAAAATCTCGGTCGTACGTAACCTTTTTCAGGGTGCGTCGTAACTTCAAATGCTCACTAAAGCAACCAATTGTAAGTCAAGGACTACCTGTAGGAACCAAAACCAACCATAAGACAGAAAAATACCTCCTTTCTTGTGTTCACCTTGACCAGCATAAACCAGTAGAGCAGGGGTAGGCAACCACGGCTCTTTTATGACTCATGGACTTCAACTCTCAGAATTCCTGAGTCAGCATAGCTGACTCAGGAATTCTGAGAGTTGAAGTCCATGAGTCATAAAAGAGCCGAGGTTGCCTACCCCTGCAGTAGAGGCTGAAGATGGTATGGTAAAACTACTTACTCACTCTAACCCCGGTCTCTGAGTTGCTTGGGGTAGCTAAGTCTTCAAAGGAAGAGATAAATGATAAAATTGGGAAATTTTACATCAGGGCTGCTGCCCTCAAGTCAACTGCAGCCAGACTCTTAAAACAGTGGCTGAAAATGAAATCCAAACCAATGGGGAAATAAAGAAAGCCAGCCTGGTTAAATGAAAATCTCTCTGGGCAACTGCTTTGCAAAAACCGAGAAGAGCTTTCCACAAACGTCCCGATTAATATTTGATAGAAGGATTACATTGTCAGCATGTTCTGTCTTTTAAAGGAAATCACTCAGCTCATCTCTCTGGTGTCCCCCTTTTCTCTTTTTCCCATTCTCACACAAACACTTATCCTTGGATTGTGCTCAACACTCCATTTCTTTGCCTGTTTTGGAAATGGGAGGTGGGGCGGGAGAGAGGCAAAACGGGAAATTAATGCCAATCGTATTGTACAATTTTATTTGAAAAGCAAGGAGGTAATGCTTGCCAGTGAAGGGACGCGGTGGCTCAGTGGGTTAGGACGCTGAGCTTGTCGATCAGAAGGTTGGCAGTTTGGCGGGTCGAATCCCGAGTACCACGTAGCAGAGTGAGCGCCTGTTACTCGTCCCAGCTTCTGCCAACCTAGCAGTTCCAAAGCACGTAAAAAATGCAAGTAGAAAAATAGGGACTACGACGGTGGGAAGGTAACAGCGTTCTGTGTGCCTTTGGCGTCTAGTCATGCCAGCCACATGACCACGGAGACGTCCTCAGACAAGTGCTGGCTCTTCATCTTTGAAACGGAGATGAGCACCGGCCCCTAGAGTTGGAAACAACTAGCACACATGTGCGGGGGAACCTTTACCTTTACCTTTTAATGCTTGCCAACGAGTGAATTGTGAACACTGAAAGTTATTCAGTGTTTTTGACTTCTCTTAAGAAATCATAGTATTATTTTTTAAAAAAAAATCTCAGGGCTACAAAAAAATACGTGGATTTAAAAAATATGAAACCCACAGGAAAAAGTTTCCACATCTGATGTTTATAAATATGACATAGGTCAGGATAGCAGTTATAATAACAGACAGTATATAGAGAAGCAGACCGAACAAGGGCTTTTCTGTGAAAGCTGGCAGGTGTTAGATGTAGGTGTTATGGAGGTGGTCCTCGACTTATTCGTTTGGTGACTATTCAAAGCTATAACAGCACTGAAAAAAAAATGACTTATGAGCATTTTTCACACTGAAGAACCACTGCAGCATTCTCATTGCTGTGTGATCAAAGTTCAAATTTTGGGCAACTGACTCATATCTGTGACTGTTGTCATGTCCCAGGGTCATCTGATCTCCTTTTGGGATTTTCTGACAAGCAAAGTCAATGGGGAATCCAGATTTACTTAACAACCACGTCGCTAACTTATCTGTAGTGGTTCACTTTAACAACTGGGGCAAGAAAGGTCATAAAATGGGACAAAACTCACTTAACAACTGTCTTACTCAACGAAAGAAATTTTTGGGCTGCATTGTGGTTGTAAGTGAGGACCTGTACAATATTTGTTGTTGTTGATTATACTCTAGCAAACCTATGGCAGATAGTTTTGTCCATGGCTAATACCCGTGTTTCCCCGAAAATAAGACTAGGTCTTATTTTTTCTTTTTTGCCTCCAAAAGAGGCACCAGGTCTTATTTTCAGGGTAAGCCTTACCTCACCTCCAGCACCGACAGCCCCACCCAGCTGGACCACTTCTTCTGGGGCCGAAGTTCTGCAGCTGCATTCGGGCCTGCATTTTGCAGTCAGACTTTTCCAGAAGGCCTAAGCAGAAGCTTCGGATTCAATCCATAGCTTGGTACTCGGCTGCTGAAGTTCTTGGCTGCACAGGCCTTCCGGAAAGGCCTGTGACTGAGAAATGCAGGCCTGGCTGCAGAAGAAGAAGAAGTGGGGCAACGAGGAGAGGCCTGGCTGCACAGTAAATGGGTGCGGGGCACGTGGGGCAGAACCACACACCCCACCCCCACACTAGCTTGATTTTTAGGTGTGTGCCTCGTCCCCAAACTAGGGCTTATTTTGGGGGTATAGCTTACATTAGGCCTACCCCCCAAAATCAAACTAAACTAGGGCTTATTGTTGGTGTAGCCCTTGTTTTTTGGGAAACATGTGTACTAGAGGCCTCAAGACCATCGCTTAAGGGAGGCTTATATCTATTGAGTAAATTGTTATAGAGGTAGCTCTTGACTTTCCAACCAATCATTTTAACAGCTACAGCTAGTCCTCGAGTTATGACCCACAATTCAGCCCAACATTTATGTTCTGAGTTAAGTGAGTTTGCCCCTCATCACGACTTTTTTTTTGCCACAGTTGTTAAGTGAATCATTGCATTTGTTAAATTAGTAACATGGCTGTTAAGTGAATCTGGATTCCCCATTGACTTTGCTGGTCAGAAGGTCACAAAAGGGGATCACATCACCTTGGGACACGGCAACGGTCATAAACGTGAACCAGCTGCCAAGCATCCAAATTTTGATCACATTACTTTAGGGATGTTGCAATGGTCGTAAGTGTGAAAAATGGTCACAAGTCACTTTTTTCAGTTCTGTTGTAACTTTGAATGGTCCCCAAATGAACTGTTGTAAGTCAAGGACTACCTATGTTCAGTTACAAAAATGCTGAAAAAAATGACTTAGAACCAGTCCTTGAACTTACAACCGTCATGGGACCCCAGGGGTCATGTGAACAAAATTTGGGCATTTGGCAACCAACATGTATTTACAATGGATGCAGCATCATGGGAGGTCACATGATCTGCCACTTGTGAACTTCCCAGAGGGCTTGCAGGATGCAAACTCGATAGGGAAACAAGATTCATTTAATGACCGCGTGATTCATCCAACAGTCTCGCTGATTAGCTTAATGACCAAGGCAAAAACAGGTCAGAAAAGCAAGGCGCATCTCACTTAACTGCCACACCAGTTAGCAAAAGATGCTCAACTTTCTTTTTTTTTTTTTTATTGAAAAGTTTTAAAAAATACAATTTTCCTTTAAGAAACCCCCCTTCCCCCTCCCTCCTCCCCTCCCTACCTCCCCCCTATCTCCCCCCCTCCCCCTCTCCCTCCTCCCTCCCCTGCCTCCCCCCCTCTACTTCCCCTCCTCCCCCCTCCCCCCCCTCCGACTTCCCAGAGCAAAATACAAGGTATATATCTAAAAAGCAATCATAAACAATCATATACTAACAATTATAAACTCTAAAATCCATCACTCTCTAGCTTATATAAAGTAAACCAATCCTTAACAATACTAAATATATATAAAAAACTAAAATAAAAGAAAACTAGCATCATTCCCATCTATGTTCTTCCACATTTCCCTATTACCTAAACATATTCTCATTTACACATCACAAACACCTATCCCTATTAACCTCTCTAGCCAAAATAGACTATAATAGATAGTTCTTACACAAATTAACCCGCATTAACCCACAAAACTTTCTTCCTCTTCCTCTGTAATAAATTGTCCATTAATTCCAAATTAAAGATTCTGTTACCATACATATCATCCCAAAACTTTTAAAAACACAACTACCACTTGTCTATAAGTATATTGTGGAAGTTCCATAGATTTCTGCTGGTCTTATTTTTTTGTCTTTTTTGAGCGTTTTAAGGCAGCACGCGTCACCCTCTGTTCTCTAATATCATCCAAAAGAGTTGCAGCTTGAACTCCTCCTGTACCCTTCTCGTCTATCAGTCCATCTTCATCCTCTTGATGTTCTCCTTCTCCAGATCCCTCTGCAGCTTCCAGAAGTGTTGATGGGGTTACATTTAAAACATTGTTGTAAAAGTCATGCGCTTGCTTCACATTACCCAAACAGTACCTTTTGCCATCATACATGAAGCTCAGCCCAGCTGGGATCTCCCATCTGAACCTTATATCCCTTTGCTTGAGCTCTTGCACAAGAAAAATAAAATCCTTCCTTCTCTTTAAAATCTTTGGAGGGATTTCTTTTAGAACCAAAACTTCTTGGCCAGCAATCACAACTTTGGTATCATAGGCAGCTTGTATAACTTCATCTCTAACTTCCCTTTTTACAAAATAAACCACCACATCTCTAGGCAACTTTCTCTGTTTAGCAATCCACGAATTCACACGAAACACTTTGTCCATACCTTGTTTTATTTCAGATGCTGGATGATTCAATACCCCCTCAAAAGCCTCAGAAACCAGCTGCTTTAAATCTTCCTTAATATTCTCTTTTAGGCCTCTAATTCTCACAGCAAACTGCATCTGGTAAAATTGGGCCAGACTCTGTTCACTATCCATTTTGTCTTTTAAATCTTCAATTTCCAAAACTTTTACTTCTAATATAGCATTCTTTTGAGTCAAGTCTTGCACTTGGTCATCCAGCACCTCCACACATTTAGCAACTTTATGCACTGAGGACAAAATGTCTGCCTTCATCTCTCTAAGTTTCTGTTCCATCCTTTCTTCCATTCTCTGCTCCAATTTCTCCAATTTCTCCTCCATCTGTGCAAATTTAGCACCCATTGACTCCAGAATTAACTGGGTATGTCTTTCAAGATCCTTCGAAGTCAATACATCAGGAGAATGCAACGCCTGCAGTAATGATTGTTGTTGCACCGGAGAATTTCCAGCACTCCGAAAAGTTCTAGGGGGAGGTTTAGCCGCCATCTTTTACTTACAATTGTGACGCACTTTCACTTTAAGTTTTAAGCAGAGTCCATCAAGCTTGAGAGTAAAATAAAATAATCTTCTTCATCTCTTCATCTTTCCCTCTTGTACTGCTCTGCCTGCTCTTTTCCTTTCATAGTCTCTCCTTCAAGCAGGGATGGTCGCAGACGCCTGGCTCTGCTCCATAAAGTCCGGAGCAGAGACGCTAGCCATCTGGGAGCAGCCCAGGCTACGGGAGAGTTCAATCCTTCAGCCGCCCAAGCTCCAAGCTCAGGCGGCCCCGGAGAACTCAACCCCCACCTGGGGGCTCACCCCCTCCTCTTCTCCCGAGGAGGGGGCTTCAAATTCGCCTGAACAGCTGATCGGCGCTGTTTCGGGCGAAAAATCACACAGCTGAGCTGCGGGCAGCCCGGGAAGGCTGTCTCCGGCGCCACGGAGCCACCGGAAGCCCAAAGATGCTCAACTTTCATCAGGATTTAAACTCAGAGGACTTGCAGCTGAGGATTCTGTTATCCTAAATATTGCCAATTGTTTCAGCTTTTCCACCAGATCGGACTGTCACGATAAATTCATCACCCCCTACACATCTACAAAACAGATGTTGAGACTATGGAAGAAGTTCAGAGAAGAGCAACTAAGATGATCAAAGACCTGGAGACAAAAACACACAAAGAACGGCTGCAGGACTTGGGTTTGGCTAGCCAGTCTAAAGAAAAGAAGAACTTGGGGTGGCATAGCAGTCTTCCAGCATTTGAGGGGCTGCCACCAAAAAGAGGGGGTCAAATAATTCTCCAAACCACCAGAGGGCAGGACAAGAAACAATGGTTGGAAACTAACCAAGGAGAGAAGCAACCTGGAACTAAGGAGTATCTTCCTGACAGTGAGGACAATTAACCAGTGGAACAGCTTGCCTTCAGAAGTTGTGGGAGCTCCATCACTGGAGGCTTTTAAAAAGAGACTGGACGACCACTTGTCTGAAATGGTATAGGGTCTCCTGCTTGAGCAGGGGGCTGGGCTAGAAGACCTCCAAGGTCCCTTCCAACACTGTTATTCTACATATGGCCCCATTTCAAAGTTACAGCCGCTGCAGCGTCCCCATGGTCAATCGTTCACCCTTACAACTGACCGCAGCGATGCTGGAGGCACTTCTCCTACTTCTGTCCTCTGATTCTTAGAAAATATGAGCAGGCTGGTTACTGCTATCCCAGAGGCCCCCAACCTTTTAGGCACCAGGGACCGGTTCTGTGGGGAGAGGTTTTTTTCCGCAGACCGGAGGGGGCTTGGTTTCACGTGCTGTCTACATCTTGTCGATGGGGCTTTGCTTGTTTGCATGGACCGGTTTCCGGCATGGACCAGCACGGCCCAGTGCCGGTCCACAGACTGGGGATTGGGGATCTGTGTGCTATCCTACTGAAACTTTATAGCACTGAAAAAGAATAATAAATTAGAAGCTTTTACTTTTTTTAACACCTCCCCCCCCCGAATCATCTATTTGACAGAATAGTTTATTTCAATTTGAAAAGCCCAATTCTACTGAATTTACGGTTGTAAAACAAAATGCAAATAGAAATGAGGAAAGAATACCATTTCCTACCAGCATAAATTGTCAAATGATAGAGACTGCATTCCCCATTCACCTCACAACACACCCCAGCGTACTGGGCTGGCAGAATTCATCAGCAACCAAACACAACAAAGCCGTTTAAAATGCCAAACGCATAACAAGGATTGGAGCAGGGGAAAAAAAGAGAGGGGAAAAAATAAAAAAAAATGTTTTAACTAACTTCCACAAACCGATCAAATGTTCTTTCTCCTTATTCAAGTCTTTAAAGCGGAAGAGTTTTTATACTCCAGCTAATTTTATTCTCCCGTCCTATGGATCCTAATCTATCCTATTTTTACAGGGTTTGCAGCCTGCACGAAAAGAGCATCCAAGCCCTGTTTTATGGTTGATCTCCCAGTGGTTAGAGTGGAAGAAGAAGAAAAATCCTGAAAGCAAAACCTGCAGCGAAGAGAAAATATACTTTTGTGCGATCACCACAGGAGCCGTTTCAGTCTGGTTTCTTAAAGGGGTGCAAATGAACACAGCCGAAGGCAGGGATAGGCAACCTTGGCTCTTTTAGGACTCGTGGACTTCAACTCCCAGAATTCCTGAGCCAGCATGGCTCAGCTTGGAAACCTCTCCCTTTCCCCTCAGCACAGCTGTCTCAGGAATTCTGGGAGTTGAAGTCCATGAGTCATAAAAGAGCCAAGGTTGCCTACCCCTGGCCTAGGCCGCTTTATGACTCATGGACTTCAACTCCCAGAATTCCTGAGCCAGCATGGCTCAGCTTGGAAACCTCTCCCTTTCCCCTCAGCGTGACTGACTCAGGAATTCTGGGAGTTGAAGTCCACGAGTCATAAAAGAGCCAAGGTTGCCTACCCCTGGCCTAGGCCGCTTTATGACTCATGGACTTCAACTCCCAGAATTCCTGAGCCAGCATGGCTCAGCTTGGAAACCTCTCCCTTTCCCCTCAGCACAGCTGGCTCAGGAATTCTGGGAGTTGAAGTCCATGAGTCATAAAAGAGCCAAGGTTGCCTACCCCTGGCCTAGGCCGCTTTATGACTCATGGACTTCAACTCCCAGAATTCCTGAGCCAGCATGGCTCAGCTTGGAAACCTCTCCCTTTCCCCTCAGCACAGCTGGCTCAGGAATTCTGGGAGTTGAAGTCCATGAGTCATAAAAGAGCCAAGTTTGCCTACCCCTGGCCTAAGGCAATTTTTTTCAGCAGAGTTTCTTGCCTTGAGATCCCAGGCGGCATCGCTAAAACCTTTTCTTCCCCACTGTCAATTCTGCCAGACCAGTTATTGTCCAGGATACCTATCAGAAGTGCTTTGCAGCCAGGGGATTTTGCTCCACTAGTCGTTGCCGACTATAGGGAGGCAGTGTTCATCTCCATTTCAAGGCCATTGAGCACTGTCCGAAGACATTACCGCAGTCATGTGGCCAGCATGTCATGGAGAGCTGTTACCTTCCCACCAAAGTGGTACCTATTTATCTACTCACATTTGCATGCTTTCAAATTCCTAGGTTGACAGGACAGATGCGAGGATGGGAGCTCACTCCATCACGTGGTGCTCGGGACTCGAACCAGGGCTGCCGGCTTTCCAGCTGACAAATCCAGCGTCTTGACCACTAAGCCACCATGCCGCCCCTAATGGGTCAATTCTCTTGGACCCATAAGCAATAAACTGGTAGACTATTGGGAACATGCCATGGGCATTCTCACAAAACGGGCACAGCCAACCAGAAAATGGAGTCCTTGGTGCTCTCTGAGGTTGGTTGTTTTCTTGCAGACGTTTCATTACCCAACTATGCAACGTCATCAGTGCTAGCATTCTGCGAACCAGAAAGCTCCATTTACTACAAGGAAAACAGGTGAGGTTGTCTAACTCCCAGAACTCCTTTCTTCTTTCTTCCAACCACCAAAAATGTTTTTCCAAACCAAGCTGCATCTACACATTATTTTATTTTCTAAGATCTGTGGTTGGGCAGGACATTCTTATAAACAAAGATAACACCTGAGCCTGGTGTTTTGCTTTGCAGTTTCATCTCATTATGTTTTTGAATGAAACAAAATCTAAAAATAATAATAACATTAAGCGGGGCAAGAAACCAGATAGGTGCCAAAGGTGACATCATATATTGTTGTCACAAGGTGCCAACAACTTGGGATCAGAGATCTGTCAAATCCCCAGAACACCCACAAGCTGAATAAGAGGTCAACAAACCTCTTTCATACTGTATGTTTGATTTACAGCTTTCTTGGTGTTTTATAATAAAAATAATAAAGTATTGTTATTCCACAGTATCTGGCATTTAGTGGTATATTTCCTCTGATCCTGCAAGGGATGTACAGATAGTCCTCACTGTACAATCACAGCTGAGCTCATAATTTCTGATGCTGTGACATTTGTTAAGTGAGCATTGGCCCATTTTACAATCTTTCTTGCCGAAGTTGTTAAGTGAATCACTGCAGTTGTTAAGTTAGTAACACGGTGTCATGGTTCCGACAGATGAAACTTTTTAAAGAACTTTGAGGCATTGTTTACCTTAAAGAATCTTTATTTGAGTAGCATAGCATCGGCACTAACATAATCGAAGCCAAAAACTGAGTTCCCCTCCCCTGAGCACAGAGTATTAAAGCACAATTCCCTCCTCCAATTAACAGTCATAAATCACACTCCTCAATTAGTTTGAAGCACCGGCTTCCCCTCCAGCTCTCCAGCCCGCCAATTCTTTATCATCTCTTATTTCAATAACCTTGGTTCTCACACTAGGTACAGTATTGTTCTATCTAGCTAAACTCTCATGCACATTCCTCTCCCCAGCATCATCTTACTCTAACTCTAAAAGCAAAAGCAAAAGAAGAAAATGGTTGCATCTCCATCTGTTGTCAATGCAGACATCCAATGTTAGCAGCACTGACACACGGTTCTGAAATGAATCTGGCTTTCCCTCACAAACTTTGCTTGTCAGAAGGTTGCAACAGTGGATCACATCACCCCTGGGACTCTGCCACCGTCAGAAATGTGAGTCAGTTGGCAAGTGTCTGAATTTTGATCACGTAACCATCGGGATGCTGCAATGGTCGTGTGAAAAGGCATCATAAGTCACCTTTTCCAGTGCCGTTGTTAACTTTGAACAGTCACTACAAAACTGTTGCAAGTTGAGGACTACCTGTTTAGGTTTTCATGACTAGAAGTCAAGATAGGTTCTCATCCCAAAGACGCTATTTCAGGAGGCAACTGGACTTTGTTTTTCCTTGGAGACGTTCCGCTTCTCATCCAAGAAGCTTCCTCAGCTATGACCGGATGGTGGGGAATGGAAGGTTTTATACTCCTTGCAGACAGCTGGTCATTTGCATTCTTTTAGCGAGTCGTTGAGGCCACTTGTAAGTTTATCTGTGTCCTCAGGGTCACCTGAGTAGCGCAAATGGATATGGAACCTTCCGGAACTGCTGAAAGGACTGTGTTGTAGACTAGAGATAGATGATATTGTATCCCTCCCCCTCTGTTGAGAAAGGGCTGTTCAATTTTGATCCAGTCAGAGCTGAAGAAGCTTCTTGGATGAGAAGCGAAACGTCTTCAAAGAAAAACCAGAAAGTCCACCAGTTGTCTCGTGAAAAAGCATCTTTGGGACAACCATAACCTGGACAACTCATAATCTCCACAGACAAAGAAAACTTCTCCTTTACAACTTTGTGGAATTGTGCTTTAAAGGGACTTTAATTTGGCTTCTGTCCATCATTTAATAACAAATGTCGCTTTTCAGCTACAGGTAGTTTCTGCCCTTCTGTAAATGACAAGGAAGGAGGGGGTCGGCTACTGGAGCATGTCAACAGCCAGATGTATCTGCTGAAGAGAGAGCTGGGTGACAACGGCAAGGCTATTTCCATGGAATCCTTGACATCTTCCACCCACTGAGGAATGAAACATACTTGCTGTGAAGTACGTCATGGATGCACATTTCCTGGGAATTAGGAAGAAAAATGGAGGGTTCTTTTCATCGATATATTCCTGTGGTTAAACAGTGCTGGTGTGTGTGGGTGTGTGTTGGTGTGTGTGTGTGTGTGTGTGTGAGAGAGAGAGAGAGAGAGAGAGAGAGATTGATTCTCCCTTTTTTTCTCAGTTTAACACAGGGGTCTTCAAACGTGGCCCTTTTATGGCTTGTGGACTTCAACTCCCAGAATTCCTCAGCCAGGCACGGAATTCTGGGAGTTGAAGTCCACAAGTCATAAAATGGCCAAGTTTGAAGACCACTGGCTTAACAGGAAATGTATAAAAATCTGTATGGACGGGAAGGTACACAGGAAGCTAGCTGCATTAGGCTGACCCTTTTCTATATTGATATTCATGAACAACAGATAGTCCTCGACTTACAACAGTTGGTTTAGTGACCATTCGAAGTTACAACGGCACTGAAAAAAGGGGCTTCTGACCATTTTTCACACTTGTGACCATCGCAGCATCCATGGTCACTTATATTTACATTCGGGTGCTTGACAACTGATTCATATTTATGACGGTTGCAGTTTCCCAGGGTCATGTGATCACCTTTTGCAACCTTCTGACAATCTAAGTCAATGAGGAAGCCAGATTCACTTAACAACCGTGTAAACTAATTTCATAACTGCAGTCATTCACTTGACAAATGTGGCAAGAAAAGTTGTAAAAGCAACATAAATTCTGGGCTCATTTGTAGTCATAATTCGAGGACTACCTGTACAGGTCAAAAAATAGGCAACCTAAGATTTATTTTATGTATGCAGATTTTTCAAGTTGTAAATATTTTCATTCCAACTGTAGTGCAAGTAGTGTTTGTTTAGCATCACTCCCTAGCTTTGGTAAAAATGTGTAATAATTATTATTACTATTCTTATTAATAATATTCTTACTGACATCTCCAAGGCTCCAATTACAACTTCATTACAACTCTGTAGGACCAAACAATCTTAGGACCAACCTATTTCAACATAAATCTGCCTAGACATTTAGAATAAGAATAAGAATAAGAATAAGAATAAGAATAAGAATAGGAATAGGAATAGGAATAGGAATAGGAATAGGAATAGGAATAGGAATAGGAATGGAATGGAATGGAATGGAATGGAATGGAATGGAATGGAATGGAATGGAATGGAATGGAATGGAATGGAATGGAATAGAATAGAATAGAATAGAATAGAATAGAATAGAATAGAATAGAATAGAATAGAATAGAATAGAATAGAATAGAATAGAATAGAGCTGGAAGGGACCTTGGAGGTCTTCTAGTCCAGCCCCCTGCTCAAGCAGAACTATAACGTCTCAGGTGAATATCTACTCTTTTCTTAAAGATGTTTTCAACTTCCAAGGTATGTTTATCAAGTCAAGGAATGGGAAACCCCATAAATTGATTTTAGTCCCTGCTCTTTTTACTTCTCTTATTTATTTGATTTTTATCCTGCCTTTATTGCTTTATAAATAACTCAAGTAGGGGGATATACCTAATAGCTCTTCCTCCTCTTAATTTTCCCCACAACAACAATCCTTTGAGGTGGGTTGGGCTGAGAGAGAGTGACTGGTCCAAAGTCATCAAACCATTTTTCAAATATACGGTGGGGCTAGAACTCACCGTCTCCTGGTGACTGACCCAAAGTCACCCAGCCAGCTTTCATGCCTAAGGCGGGACTAGAACTCACAGTCTCCTGGTGATTCGCTTGAAATCATCCTGCCAGCTTTCACACCTAAGGCAGAACTAGAACTCACAGCGTCCTGGTGATTGGCCCAAAGTACCCAGCTGGTTCCCATGCTTTAGGCGGCACTAGAACTCACAGTCAGCACTTAAACCAATAGAAAAACCCTGCAGAGTTTCCTCTGAATTCAACTCTTTTGAGTTCGTTTGATGTTTGATTTTAACTATTTACATTCTCTCTCTCTCTCTCTCTCTCTCTCTCTCTCTCTCTCTCTCTCTCTCTCTCTCTCTCTCTCTCTCTCTGTGTGTGTGTGTGTGTGTGTGTGTGTGTGTGTGCGTGGATTAACTAGAGGCACGAAGAAAAAGAAGAAACCCCATCTGGAGGTCCTGAATTACAAAAAGGATGGGCCATTGTTCTCAAAGCACACCTCTGCAGAGAGATAAGGAACTCCCAACCGCCATTATTCAGAAGAACACAGCATCCACTATTTTATGGAAATGACTTCAGAAGGCAGATGTCACTGTGTTTTCTCTGCCAGGTAATAGAATGGAAAAATCTAATCCCCAAAGCCATAACAAGTCTGAATTTATCACTTCACTGTGTAGATCACTGTCAGAACTGCACATATTTAGTCATTCCCAAAGTAACACCTGCGAAAACAGTTTAGGTCATCTCTGAAAAGCCCCCTCACTTTTGCATTCACGACGATCCAACCGAGTCTCGTGGCTGGGAACGGAAAATGTTGAGTGAAAAGGATTTTGTTCCGAAGTCTAAAACGCACTCCTCTCACAGAGGCAATTTTTCTAACTGCCTGGTAGCCAGGGGTAAAGACCTCCCATCACCCCTTCTTGTTGCAAAATATTAGAGCAAAGATTAACAAAGAGATCTTGGAGGTCTTCTAGTCCAACCCCCCTGGTTGAGCAGGAGACCCTATACCAGGGGTGTCAAAATCAATTTCATTGAGGGCCGCATCAGCATTGTGGTTGCCCTCAGGGGGCCGGGTGGGTATGGCCAGGGTGGGCGTGGCCTACTGGGTGGGCGTGACTAGAGTGCGTACGGCCTGCTGGGTGGGCGTGGCCAGCTCTACATCGTTCCCATCAAGGGTGCCTATGGGGGCCTGGGCAGGAGTGGGGCAGATCTGGGGGTCTCTGGCAGAAGGAGGGTCTCTGGGCCAGGGCCAAGGTAGTGGGGGCCGTTCCCTCACTGTTTCCAGGATGGCTTCGCGGGCCGCATGAAACCACTTCGCGGGCCGGATCTGGCCCCTGGGCCTTGTGTTTGACATGTCTGCCCTATACCATTTCAGACAAATGGCTGTCCAGTCTCTTCTTAAAAGCCTTCAGTGATGGAGCACCCACAACTTCTGAAGACAAGCTGTTCCACTGGTTAATTGTTTTCACTGTCAGGAAATTTCTCCTTAGTTCCAGGTTGCTTCTCTCCTTGATGAGTTTCCATCCGTTGCTTCTTGTCTTGCCTTCTGGTGCTTTGGAGAATAGGTTGAACTCCTCATCTTTGTGGCAGCCCCTCAAATATTGGAAGACTGCTATCATGACACCCCTAGTCCTTCTTTTCACTAGACTAGACATACCCAATTCCAGCAACGGTTCCTTCATATGTTTTAGCCTCCAGCCCCCTAATCATCCTTGTTGCTCTTCTCTGTAGTCTTTCCAGCATCTCAACATCTTTCTTATATTGTGGCAACCAAAACTGGATGCAATATTCCCAAGCGTGGTCTTACCGAGGCTTTGTTTTTCAAAGCCTTAATTTTCAGATTTTAATTTTGATTTTTCTTAAGAGGCTGGTGCTTTGCTTCGAAAAAGAGACAGCAGTCACTTGGAAAGATTTGCACGTTGTGTAGTATGAAGGAACAGGAAGTATTTTGTACCTGTAACTTAACTTGAAATGTCTGTTCGTGACAACATATTAAAAGAACCTGCAGGATCAACTGTGAGCTCTTGAGCTGCCCACAGCTAGTGGCTGGGAAGGTGTATTGTCAGGGGATATTCACAAACATTTCAATTTCACAGGCAGGGAAGCACCAGCTGTGGAATTCAAGGCCACAGCTGGGTGGAATGGAAGGAAGGCAAGAAGAACAGATTGCAAATGGTCAAGGAATCTGAACGTTGTGTATATTTGGAAAATCACCAGGATGGCAGAGGAAAGAAGGCAGGACTGGTGATAGAAAGGCATAGGTAATTGGTAGACTGGAAAGCTAAAGATTGGGAAATGGAATTAAAAGACTGAAACCTAGCACACAGAATTGGTGCCAGATTTGGGGATTCTGTCAGCAAAACTCCAGAGCCCTCTCTGATTGAGATGGCTAGTTCCAAAATGGGATGGATGGATACATAGAAGGAAGGAAGGAAGGAAGGAAGGAAGGAAGGAAGGAAGGAAGGAAGGAAGGAAGGAAGGAAGGAAGAAAAAGAAAAAGAAAGAAAGAAAGAAAGAAAGAAAGAAAGAAAGAAAGAAAGAAAGAAAGAAAGAAAGAAAGAAATTAGGTAAGTATGTAGGCAGATAGGGATAGAGATAGATAGATAGATAGATAGATAGATAGAGAGAGAGAGAGAGAGAGAAAGAAAGAAAAAAAAGAAAGAAAGAAAGAAAGAAAGAAAGAAAGAAAGAAAGAAAGAAAGAAAGAAAGAAAGAAAGAAAGAAAGAAAGAAAGAAGGTAGGTAGATAGGTAGGTATGTAGGCAAACAGGTAAAGATGATTGATAGATAGATAGAGATAGATAGATAGATAGATAGATAGATAGATAGATAGATAGATAGACAGACAGGAAAGAGAGAGAGAGAGAGAGAGAGACAGACAGACAGACAGACAGACAGACAGACAGACAGACATCTCCACATATATCTGAGCTTAACATAGCAGTAAGTAGCAAAAGGACATCTTTGTCATCCATAACACCCCAAAAAAGTAATATTCTGGGAGTTTGTGGGAACTTTAAATGGTAGTTCACTTCCGTCACTATCAGTGAAGAACAGGAGTCAGCTCAGGTGACCGGTTAAGCGTAGAGTCCCATCAACTGCCAGGCTGAAGAAACTTAGCAAAGAACTATACATTCTCCCTTTCCCCCTTCACTGTCTTATATTTTAAGCTCCTTGATTTAGAAATGTTATCAGATATTTGCCACTATTGCAAAAGTATATCACTTCCAAATTCTGGTGCCCAAGGGGGGAAAAAAATCACAGAATAGTTTTATTCTTACAGGGAATGATGGGAGTTGCAGTCCATGTCTGGAGTGGCCATGGTTGGAGAAGGCAGCTCAAACCAAACTTTTAGCAGCATTCAACCAGCTCTGAAACAGGTGACAGGGATTTTCACTATCAGGTCATTTTGCTTACTGGTGATCTGATTGTAGCCTCTAAAACAGCATTTCTCAAGCCTTGGCAACTTTGAAATGGGTGGACTTCCATCCCCCAGAACTTCAACTTCCCCAGCATGCTGGCTGGGGGAATTCTGGGAGTTGAAGTCCACCCATCTTAAAGTTGCCAAGGCTTGAGAAACGCAGCTCTAAAACCTTAGGCGCTAAAAAATAAAACGCATTTGTCTTCAAGAAGGTCCTTCTACACCAAAATGTTCTGTTTCTCTTAAATAAACGCTCATAAGCTAAAGCATCTCTCAACGTGAACTCTATAAACAACCCAGTGCCTGTGAAATTCAACCATTCTTACCTGCACATCAAAGTTTCTCCTCCCCAGTTTCAAAAGAGTATGATTAATCCAGTCACATTTTCCAAGGATGGAAACTGACCTTATACCCATTTCTCTCCCATGAAATCCAAGATCTTCTTGATCTCAACTGGTCTTACTCCTCAGAATGAATGAATGAATGTGTGTATACACACACACACACACACACACACACACACACACACACACACACACATATTCATATATTCATATATTCATATATATATATGTTTTCGTAGATTCTCGCGGGTGTCTGTATGTGTAGATCTAGAGTCTCGGGTTTCTTCCCGCGTTCCTTTCATCTTCAGAAAGTTGTGGCGACGTTTCTACGAAATCCCATCCATCATCATCAGGCCGGAGTGTTCCTCCTGCTGCTTCCAGGAGCAATGCCTACATGCCATTTGGAAACCAGCATTGATAGAGAAACGAATTTCAGCAAACAAGGATTTAAAAAACCAACAAACAACCCCAAATGCCACCAGCCCCAGCAAGACTCATCCACACCCAGAACAAAAACTCTCCCACACAGAAGACAGAACAAGTCAAGCAAAAGTGCCATCACCCAAGCAGAAGAACGCACACACGAACCTGACTGACCCATACCAGAGATACATAGCAGGTCCTCGAACTCGGAGCCAAACCAAAGCTCTGGAGGCCACTACACAGCCCACTCCTCAGGACACCAAATCACAACACTCAGGATATTACAACACAACAAAAAAACCCACCCATTCAGAACACACCCCACCCAATCAGAAGACAGCCACGCCTCCAACCAATCAGAAGAAATCACGCATCCACCCAATCAGAAGACAGCCACGCCTCCACTCAATCAGAAGACAACCACGCCTCCACCCAGTCGGAGGACACCCCCCCACCCAATCAGAATGCAGCCACGCCTCCTCCCAGTCAGAACACAGCCCCACCGGCAGTTGGAAGGAAAGGAACAGCCAGACCACACATTGCTCCTGGAAGCAGCAGGAGGAACACTCCGGCCTGATGATGACGGATGGGATTTCGTCGAAACGTCGCCACAACTTTCTGAAGATGAAAGGAACGCGGGAAGAAACGCCGGTGTCTTGCTACGGCGTCGCCACCCGTCCTTTCCACCCCCACCCCTGCGGCTTGGAGCCACATGCCTCAGGGATTCCCCTCCCTGCAGTTGCCACATACTGAGCCCCCACCCGGAGCTGCTCCGAACCCTATGGACAACGTTCCTCCAGGCCTTCCTGTCCTCTACCATCTTCTGGAGTCCATTTAAGCTCACACCTACTGCTTCAGTGACTCCATCCAGCCACCTCATTCTCTGTCGTCCCCTTCTTCTATTGCCCTCAATCTTTCCCACCATTAGGCTCTTCTCCAGTGAGTCCTTCCTTCTCATTAGGTGGCCAAAGTATTTGAGTTTCAACTTCAGGATCTGGCCCTTCTAAAGAGCAGTCAGGGTTGATCTCCTCTAGGACTGACCGTTTTGATCGCCCTGCAGTCCAAGGGACTCGCAGGAGTCTTCTCCAGCACCGTAGTTCAAAGGCCTCAATTTTTTGGTGCTCAGGAGCTGTCCTTTACTTATGCGTAATAGCTGCAAAGGAACAATAACTGTCTGCAAGGAGGCAAGTTATGTCGCTTTCTTGTTGCAAACATCCCTTCCAGTTAGCAACTGTGAGAAACACAATGCTGGACTCGGAGGAACCTTATTTTTGGTCTTTAACGGAATAACAGAATTGGAAAGGAACTTGGAGGTCTTCTAGTCCAGGGTCCCCAACCCCTGGTCTGTGGACCAGTACCGGGCCGCGGCACACCAGCAACCTCTCTGCACAAAGAAGGAAAGCCCCATCTGCGGGATGCAGGCAGCACGCAAAACCACATCCCCTCCGGGCCATGGAAAAACCTTTCTCCACGAAACCGGTCCCTGGTGCCCAAAAGGTTGGGGACCTCTGTTCTAGTCCAACTCCCTGTTCAAGCAGGAAAGCCTAGACCAGATACTTAGATATTGTTGATTTCCACTGTCCCTGTAGCTAATAGGGTATAAGAATGGAAATTACAGTTTAGTGACAATTAGAAAGCAACATATCATCTTCTCAGATTCCAGGTAAATCTGCTATGCTGAAGTGCTGTGAAGGGCACTGCACAAACTATGGGATCCGTGGTGCTCTCTGAACTTGGTTTCTCTCCATGCAGGTGTTTCATGACCCAACTAGGTGACATCATCCACATCAGGGGTCTCCAACCTTGGCAATTTTATGACTTGTGGACTTCATATCCCAGAATTCCCCAGCCGGCATTCCATGCCAGCTCTGGGATGAAACCATGATAGAACATACCTATAGTTAAAGGTACAGGGATATCTCCTCCCCAGCTCTGTGCGCTGATGCCCTGCTGCATTAAGCAAGATGGTAATTTTTGTCAGCTGCCTTCTACCTTTTTAGGCTGGCTGGGGAATTCTGGGAGTTGAAGTCCACAAGTCATAAAGACGCCAAAGTTGGAAACCCCTGATCCACATCACCTAGTTGGGTGAGGAAACATCTGCAAGGAAACAACCAAGCTCAGAGAGCATCAAGGATTCCACAATTCAGATATTGTGCTACAAATATTTTTTTCTATCAGGACTTTGCATAAAACCCAACTACTAGGATGGCTGGCTTTAGAATGCAGAAACGTACAGTAGGAAAGTGTCAGCTTGTTCTATGCTGACAAGTTTATTTCTATTTCCTGAAAAAAAATGAAAAGGCTAGAAATCAGACCTCGGTGGGTATTCAAAATATTCTAAATGGAAAAAGGAAAGAGAACAGTCCATTTTGGGTGCTTCTAAAATAAGGTACCGCCTATGGATAGCCTTCTTCATCTATTCAGAGCTCTACAAATACTTGACAGCATCACCCAATGTAACTATATTTGAACCAGTGTCAGGATACATTGAAGGGAGAGGTTAAGTATTTTTATTATTAACAGATAAAATGTAGGAGGATGAGCTTTTGAAATCTGACTTCAGTTAAATGTCGGGCCCTGCCTATTTTAAGGAAGTGGCTAACATCTCTTTCTCACATCCCTTTTTCTAACCCATTGGTTCATCAGAGATGACTCTGAAATATGGGGGGAAAAAACCATATAAATAAAATAAATTTAGATCCAAGAGTTAAACTGAGAGGAAAAGTTCCACCAAGGCCCACGACAGGAATGAGGATAAAGTGTTTTGCTGGCTTGTGGTAATAGAAAAGGGTGCATTATTAATATTTCCAATAAATAAATAAATGGCTCATTTCTTTGCTGGCTTTAAAGCCAGATTAGATCTGCTTGGCTTAAGTTAAAACATGTAGATGTCACTTGGATTGAAGAAGGAAACTTGGATATTAATGATAATGACAGCAATCAGAGGATGACAGCAATCAGACCAGTTTTGGTTGCCACAATATAAAAAAGGTGTTGAAACTCTGGAAAGAACGCAGAGAAGAGCAACAAAGATGATTAAGAGACTGGAAGCTAAAATATATGAAGAACAGTTGCAGGAATTGGGTATGTCTAGAAGACTCCTGCGAGTCCCTTGGACTGCAAGGCGATCAAACCGGTCCGTCCTAGAGGAGATCAACCCTGACTGCTCTTTAGAAGGCCAGATCCTGAAGCTAAAACTCAAAGACTTTGGCCACCTAATGAGAAGGAAGGACTCACTGGAGAAGAGCCTCATGCTGGGAAAGGTTGAGGGCAAGAGAAGAAGGGGACGACAGAGAATGAGGTGGCTGGATGGAGTCACAGAAGCAGGAGGCCTGAGCTTCAATGGACTCCAGAAGATGGTAGAGGACAGGAAGGCCTGGAGGAACGTTGTCCATAGGGTCGCGATGGGTCGGACACAACTTTGCAGCTAACAACAACAGTTTAATGAAAAGAAGCAATACTGTAGGAGTGATATGACAGCAGTATTCCAATATCTAAGAAGAGGGGGTTGACTTATTTTCCAAAGCACCAGAGGGCAGGACAAGAAACAACGGATGGAAACTAACCAAGAAGAGAAGCAACCTGGAATTAAGCAGAAACTTCCTAATAATGAGAACAATTAACCAATGGACCAGCTTTGCCTCCTGAAGTTATGGGTGTTCCATCACTGGAGGTTTTTAAGAAGAGACTGGAGAGCCTTTTGTCTGAAATGGGGATAGGGTCTCCTGCTTGAGCAGGGGGTTGGACTAGAAAACCTCCAAGATCCCTTTGGATCCTGTTATTCTATTCTGTTCTGTTCTTCACGTAAGAAGCGTAGTTGGGGGGAAAAACACACCAAGAGATGGTATGTTTATAACTCCAACATTTCAGAAGGCTAAATTATCCATCCATGGTGTCACCAAGCTTTATAATCGGACGGCAAAGGCCACACAGTCTTCAAATTCCTTGACAAGTATGTGAGAGTCGTGTATTTGTTTAGCTTAGAGGGGAGGTCAGCCAAAGAGACCACAAGATCATCCTGTTGTGATTCAGGGTCAGCCTGTGGGTTCAGCAGTTGGGTCAGACGACTCAGAGGAGGAGGAGGGGGGTGTTGAAGAGCTTGCTGAGGGGATTGGACAGCTTGATGAGAGCCCCCAGCCAGGCCCCTCTCATCTGGTCATGACGCAGACCCAGCTGTGTGAGCCTGACAGCGTGGATGAAGATGACCCACAGCTGGCCCTGTTCAAGGACGCCCGACGCAGGAGGCAGTCAATCAGGAGTAAACAGAGGAAGGCAATGGGGCTCCTCGGAAGGAGGCAGAGAGAAGCCACGCCCTGAACTGTATTTAAGGGGGAATGCGTGGGAGGGCTGGTTTGCTGAAGGCAACTGCTTGAAAAGCTCCTGTTTCTTGGTTTGTGTTTTGTTCTATTTGTTTTTGTAGCAATAAATTTGGCAGGCGTAATTCCAGCCTCTTGCCTTCTTGTAAAAGGGGTTGTCCCTGCCTTTTCTGCAGGGCCGGTAGCAGGCTGGTACAGAACACATCCATCTTACTGCTGCAGTATTAAAAAGATTCTATATAGTTCTCTGGATCCAAACTTTTTCCCTTCAGAAGATGCTCTTTCCTATTGCAATGAGTTCCCCATTCCTCCAAGCAGGGAGATGGCCAGGTTCAATATTATGGGAACTGATTTCTTCGTTGACAAAAGCCTAAAGATTTAAAACCTATCTTCTCAACTACAACAGGAGGGAAGAAAACCAATTCCTTCCATCACTTAAGATAATCATAAATTTGTTTTTTTTTTTAAGAATTTTATTGGTTTTCTATCATTACAATTTATCTGCGCTTAATAAACAACATGTTGTCTGGGTTAATTTTGCCTAGTCACAGATTAAGTTCTTACTCCCTGTCCTGCTTTCCTCACCATTGGTAAAATAAGTTCCATGTTTGAAAATATACTACTATATCTTCTTTTCCTTTGATTCCCAATGTGTCCATTTCAGCACAGTCCAATCTCTTCTTAATTATCGCTTCCTCCGATGGTGTTGTCTCATTTTTGCACATTGTTGTGCAAATACGATCCTCGCTGCAGTTAATACATGTAATGTTTAAATATACGTTTTGTTTATCAAACTTTTCTGGCATTATGCCTAGTAAAAAAAAGTTTGGGTTTAAAATCTCCATGTTTTCCTAACATTTTTTCTAACCACGTATGTATTTTAGTCATATATAGCCTGAGGATGACAGATGAGATTTCGTCGAAACATTGCCCTGATACCTCCAATTCTACGTGGGGAAAAAACCTGAATGACCAAAGATCTATATGTATGTGTGTGTGTATGTATGTATGTATATGTGTGTATATATATATACACACACAAACACATACACATATATGTATGTGTGTGTGTGTGTGTGTGTGTGTGTGTGTGTGTGTGTGTAAGGGACGCGGTGGCTCAGTGGGTTAGGACGCTGAGCTTGTCGATCAGAAGGTCGGCAATTTAGCAGGTCGAATCCTGAGTGCTGCGTAACACAGTTGAGCGCCTGTTACTCATCCCAGCTTCTGCCAACCTAGCAGTTCGAAAACACGTAAAAATGCAAGTAGAAAAATAGGGACCACGACGGTGGGAAGGTCACAGCGTTCTGTGTGCCTTTGGCGTCTAGTCATGCCGGCCACATGACCACGGAGACGACCTCGGACAAGCGCTGGCTCTTCGGCTTTGAAATGGAGATGAGCATCGGCCCCTAGAGTTGGAAACGACTAGCACGCATATGCGGGGGAACCTTTACCTGTGTGTGTGTGTGTGTGTGTGTGTGTGTGTGTGTGTGTGTGTGTGTGTGTTTGCTTTTACACAAGTCCACCACAAGTGATAATATGTACCAGGATTCTGATTACAATTCCAGCATTTGCTAGACATATTTTTAAATATTTTAAGCATAAATTTGTCTTATGCCCCAGTTTTAAGCTCACTGAAGATAGACGGGGCATCTTCTCAAGGAGATACAGGTGGTTCTCGACTTACGAGCGCAATTGAGCCCAAATTTTCCAGAGTTTTTAAGTGAATTTTGCCCATTTTGTGACCTTTCCTGCCACAGCCATTAAGTGAATCGCTGCAGTTCATCGCCATTGACTTTGCTTGTCAGAAGGTCGCAAAAGGGGAACACGTGACCCCAGGAGAATGCAACCGTCATAAATATCAGTCAGTCTGAATTTTGATCATGTGATCATGGGGGTGCTACAGTGGTCATAAGTATGAAACACGGTCATCAGTCCCATAGTAACTTTGAACAGTCACTAAATGAACTATTTGACTCCCTGGACTACAATCCAAAAACTGGCCAGAGAATCAGCAATCATAAGATGGATGCATCCCTTATGTTGGATAGGAGTTATTTATCAAACTCTCTTATTTGCTGTTTTTTTTATATTCACACATAATATTGCAGTTGCTCAATCTAAAGGCAACTTATAAAAATACGGGATGCAGCAATAACATTAGTTCTCAGCTTATCATCAGACTCGAGACTTGAACTTCTGTAGTTCAGTCAAGCCATCACAGAACCAAATCCGATTTTAAGACCATTTTTTTTTTACTGTGGTCTTAGTTGAGTCACCACGGTTATAAATTGAATCATGTGGTCGTAAGTGTGAATCCCGATTAATAAGCAGGATATTTTTCCCCCTGTAACTCTGCAGGAAAAAAACAACAGCAAATTGTGAACATGGGATTGCAGGATGCAACAGATGGTCATAAACTGAGCCAGCTGCCAAGTACCTCAATTGTGATCACATGACCATGGGGGGGGAAGCAACAGTCATAAGTTCGAATTTAAGTCACAACTGACTTTTCGATCTGTCATTAGTTCAAACCATTGTGAATGAACGTTCACAACTTGAGGATTTGAATTAATTTATTCCAGATGATTAAGTTTCTGGGGAAAAAACCAACAACCCTTAACTATGTCTCGTGTATCACAAAATCTGCGTCGTATAACATAGGGTAACATTGCTTGTAGCAGATCTCTGAGCTGTTCTTTAATTAATATATTCTTTCCACATATATATATTTATTTACCCACCCACGCCTGTGCATATATGCCGCTTGCCAGAATCTCAAAAGGAATGCAGGCAATCCATCTGACACCAATGCTTTGAATTTTCCATTTGCTTGAAATGAGAAAAAAAGAAGGCACATAACAGGTTCCTAATTGGGAACAGCTAGGCTGGACCACCATCTCCACCCCGTTGGTTTTACATTCCAAGCAGTTAAAAAAAAATACCACATAGCAATTCCAAAAAAGTAAGAAAAATATGCTCGGATCAAAAGAAACAGCAGTTTGCTTCTATAAACAGAAAGGAACGACGAGAAAAGGTTTTGTTTAATATAGTCCAATGCAGCGCTTCTGATCCTCAGCGGCTTTTAAGATATGTGGAGTACAACTCCCAGAATTCCCCAGCCGGAAAGCAGGCTGAGGAATTCTGGAATTTGAAGTCCACACGTCTTAAAGCTGCTGAGGTTGAGAAACACTGGTTTAATGGCAAAATCCACAAGAGACTTATTAGTTGGATATCTGGCTAGGTCAGGTATAAGAAAACCTTGGCTCTTTTATGAGAATTCCTGAGTCAGCATGGCTGGCTCAGGAATTCTGGGAGTTGAAGTCCACAAGTCATAAAAGAGCCAAGGTTGCCTACCCCTGGGTTAGGTACACCCATTTTAACCAAAAACCATCAGCCAAAGAAAATAGTGGGAAAGTAACACTTGAGCCAGGAAATGGCAGAGCATAGCTGAGCTTGGCTAGTGTCAACAAGCTAAGCAGGATTGGATCTGTTTGGTAAAAGGATGGGACTACCAGATCCCATTCCCAGAACTGAAGTAGGAGTTGTGGTGGCGTAGTGGATAGAATGCAGTATTGAAGGCTAATTCTGCCCACAGCAAGGAGTTCAATTCTCACCGGCTCAAGGCTGACTCAGCCTTCCGAGGTTGGTAAAATGAGGGCCTAGATTGTCGGGAGCAATATATTGATATTTGTAAACTGCTCAGAGAGTGCTACAAAGTACTATGGGGGCAGTAACAGAATTAACAGAGTTGGAAGGGACCTTGGAGGTTTTCTAGTCCAACCCCCTACTCAGGCAGGAAACCCTATACCATTTCAGACAAATAGCTGTCTAGTCTCTTCTTAAAAACTTCCAGTGTTGGAGCATTCACCACTTCTGGAGGCAAGTCGTTCCACTGATTAATTGTTCTGTCAGGAAATTTCTCCTTAGTTCTAGGTTGCTTCTCTCTTTGGTTAGTTTCCATCCGTTGCTTCTTGTCCTGCCTTCAGATGGTTTGGAGAACAGCTTGACTCCTTCTTCTTTGGGCAACCCCTGAGAGATTGGAACACTGCTATCATGTCACCCCTCGTCCTTCTCTTCATTAAACTAGATATACTCAATTCCAGCAACCGTTCCTTATATGTTTTAGCCTCCAGTCCCTTCATCATCTTTGTTGCTTTTCCCTACATTCTTTCTAGAGTCTCAACATCTTTTTTACATCGTGGTGACCAAAACTGGATGTAATATTCCAGGTGTGGCCTTACCAAGGTATTGTAAAGTGGTATTAGTACTTCACTTGATCTTGGTTCTATCCCTCTGTTAATGCAGCCTAGCATTGTGTTGGCTTTTTTGGCAGCTGCAGCACACAACAGCTGCCAAACAATCAATCATTCAGTTGTTCCACTAATTGATTGTTCTCACTGTCAAGAAATTTCTCCTTAGTTCTAGGTTGCCTCTCTCCATCCATTGCTTCTTGTCCTGCCTTCAGATGCTTTGGAGAATAGCTTGACCCCCCCCCCTCTTCTTAAAACATCCCAGAATAGGCATTCCCAAGCCCATATTGTGCCCATGAAGTCATATTAACAATCTACCAAAAAATAAAAATCCTGAAAACATGGCTGCTACTTTCCAGAAGCCCAGCATGCTTTATGTTAGTGCATCCCCTTTCCACCTTATGTGGTTAGTGGTTATCTAGGTAGTTCTTGATTTACGACCAAAATGGAGCCTGCCTATTATGCTTCTAAGCTGTGATGATCATAAAGCAAAAGACAGAAGTAAATGCTAATTTTTCACAACAAAAAAAACATTGTAAATTTCATTTTCATTTTATTAAATTTCATTTCATTTTATTAAATTTGTATACCGCCCTTCTCCCGAAGGACTCAGGGCGGTCACCTGACTGCAGAATGCTGAAAATAAGATGTAAATGTGAGACGGTTGCTGAGCACTCACAATGAAGTCACATGTCATGAGGGCTAAAGCCAGCCATTACAACTTCAAAATCAAAATAATTTTTAGAAGTCCTTTGTAATTTTGAACTATTGCTAAGTGACCAGTCACAATTTGAGGACTACCTGTATTTTGAATACAATTACCAAACCAATCAGAATTTGCTTCTTTGGAGATCAAACAATGGCTATTCTTTCACTTTATTCTCTTCCCAGGCCTATTATATCACAAGAGGGGATGTTTGTGTATGACCCCTGGGAAATTACCAAAAATGTGCCAAGATATTTCAAAACACGAAAGGACATTTTCTCACGCATGGTGGGCTTCTAAGAAAGCTAAGAAATGTTGGACGCTAATTCACACAACGATGTGAAGGATTTTAAAAATAAAATGTTGTAAAGAGAGAAGAACTTTTGAGTTTTTGACTGAGACTTAACAGACAATGAATTGGAAAAGACACGTGGCAAATTGATTTGGCGCACGCTCCCCGCAGCAAGACCACAATGAAAGAACAATGAAATTCTCGCCATGGAGGAATGGACTGTGAAAAGGTGAGAATTTGCTGAAAGGGTAAAACTGGCCCTCTCAGTCAGAGGAGGGGGAGGGAAAAACAACAACAAAACTTTCCTGAAGAACTGAAAGCCTTATAGGGGGGACTTTTTACTGAAAGAAGAAAACATGATGTGATTTAGGGGTTTGAAGATTGAAAAAGATGTGGATTAAGCGAGGGGGCTGAAGGGATTTGTATAATATCTAAGAGAGATGAGGGATTATAAGAATGTAATTATCTACTGAAGGGAACGCCGGAAGTCATTACATTTCATAACTTTGTTGGGTTTTTTTTCCTTTCGACTTGTCTTTTACTTTACGTAAACTTCTCTAAAAACGTAAATATAAAATAAATTGAAGAGGGGATGTTTTATTTGGTATTGTTTAGTTATATCATAGGTGGTCTCAGAAGAATGCAATATAAAGAACGCACTGGCACTGTGTTTCTCAACCTCGGCCGCTTGAAGATGAGTGGACTTCAACTCCCAGAATTCCCCAGCCAGCAGTGCTGGCTGGGGAATTCTGGGAGTTGAAGTCCACACATCTTCAAGCAGCCGAGGTTAAAAAACACTGCACTAGCACACTGGCCAAGCTTCAAAATCCACACAAGTAGAAATAATTACCAAGTTTGCCCTATGCAGGGAAACTTCACTAAACTGTCACAGCTCATCATTTTTTTTTCTATATTTCATCTGCCGAATTTTTTCCCCCTGTTTCCACTTCTTGAAAGGACATTATATTTTCATGCCTGCGGCTTCTACTGAATATATGCCAATTCAGATCAGCTCTGATGGTTCTTTTTTTTAAAAAAAAAAAAATAAGAATATTTCCATCCTCTGCTAATTGCGCCGGGGCATTCTGCACAAAAAACCAGGGCAGACTTCACGAAGCAAGCTGGTCCTGCCAGTTGAAGTCCCTCCAAACACCTTTTTTATTTTTTATTTTATTTTATTTTTTTTGGCACCCCTGCAATCTTTTTATCAAGCTCTTTTGATCCATTACAGCAGATTTCAACAGAATGATCAAGCCGATCAATCGTTCATCTCTTTCAACATGCTGTTTGTACCCCGCTTGAGAAAATAAATTGGGCCTGCTTCAAAGCTCGCCTGAGGTAATAGGATTCCTTCTCTTGACGGGAGGAAAGCTTTGGATCAGGGCCAGAGAGAAGAACAAATGTTCTCACCTAAGTTACACCTATGCTGGTTTTCCTACCTTCCAGGGATTCAGAGCAACTTAAAAGAGTTTCCAGGACATCTATTTTGGCACAAATCAACGTATCAGACATCTCAATGCTCACACATCGTCTGATGTACACAGAACATGTGCAAATCAGAACAGAACTGTCCCCGTTAATGTTAAAGGATTGGGTGTGTGTATTAGTCTTGTCTGCTGATGACATGATTCTGATTTTTGATTTGGAAGCTCTAATGGCTGGCTGTTGCCCTTGTGACATGTGACTGCATTTTGGGTGCTCAGCAACCGTCCCACATTTTACACGGGTTTTACGCGCTCTGAAAAATAGACAAGTCATCCTCAAATTACAACGGCTGTTGATCCCAGGATTACGGTTGTAAATTGTAAATTTAGCCACCATGTGCGGAATGAGACGATTTATTTTAATTTTTGCCATTCAAATTTCATTTTGACCCTCTTTTGGTATCCTTTCTTTAACGATTCTGTTCCACCATTTCTTCGATATTAATATCACTCTTGTCCTGTGACGAGTTATCCCGTGGCAAGCTGGCCGTGGCGAGTTGTCCGAGACCCCCACCGTGGACGGGATTATGACCGGTTTTGCAACCTTTTTTTGCAACAGTTCTTAAGTGAATGCCGCTTTAAACATAAATAAAAATAAATTGAAGAGGGGATGTTTTATTCGGTATTGTTCAGCTATATCACAGATGCTCTCAAGAGAATGCAATGTAAAGAATGCACCAACAGCAGTGTTTCTCAACCTCGGCCATTTGAAGCTGTGTGAATTTCAACTCCAAGGCATTAAAAAAACACCACAGAGATTAAGCGAATCAGTTTTCTGCAATGAGCTTTTGTTTGATAGAAACTGGAAGTAAACACTGGTGTCTTGCCAAAAAAAGACATCGTAAATTGCAGTGACATGACTGCAGGATAAATGGAGACCGATTGCTGAGCACCCAAAATGTGACCACACGACTGCGGGGAAGGAATCTGGGTTATAAGTAATCCTGGGGAGGCCCAATTAAACTTTGGTTGATAAGCAACCGGTTGTAAGTTGAGGACCATCTATATCAGAATGGAGTTGGAGGGATTCATTTGAGTTATACTGTAGTAGGCGATTTTCCAGACGTTTCAGGCAATGTACTTTCTAACGCCTAAAATGTAGAAAACGCTACCTAATCAATTAAATATACCAGTGCGTTATCCATCTTTCAACTATTTAGGGGTTCACGTCACTAAAATAATAATAATGTGCTTGAAAATAATCTGTTTGGAAAACAATAAAGAAAGAAGGATCACGTAAGAAATACTTGAATAGAGTGGAAACAAATGGCAGCTGTTAAACTTAGATTTTTTGTTTCTAAGTCAAAATTTGAAATTTCAGGGGGGGGAAACTTCATAAAGATGGCAGGAAAAAAAATCGTGTTAATGCTCAAAGGTTGAGGGTCAATAATAACATTGTTATTAGACTACAAGAGACGAGGGGGGTTTCCCCATCTTTAAAATTACATTATCAAGCAGCATATTTGGGTCATGGGATTCCATTCATATTAGAAGACAAATGAAAGCAATGGAATCAGAGAGAAGGCATACCAGAGTTAGATAGATACATAAGTCACATACTTTATTCTTTTTCCAAAGGATCTTATAAAAGTTAGTAATATAAAGGGGACACGCTCCTTACTAAAGCTCTTAATGGTTCCAGGCTTGGAGGAAGCTAAGTCCAAAATTGATACAGGACATCTCCTTGTTAAGCCCCTAAAAGACACATCCTGTCATTATGACACATTTAGGACAATTTCATTCAAGCTACGGAGCCGATGCAGTTTATGCAGAATAAAAATATTTTTATAAGAACAATTTGTTCTGGACTAAGGAAAGTATCCCAAACGCCACCAGCTATTCCGATTAACTAGTTTCAACTTAAAAGTACCAGTAAAGAAGAATACAGGTAAGTCCTCAACGTACAGTCAAAATGGAGCCCAAAATTTATGTTGCTGAGTGAGAAATTTGTTAAGTGAGTTTTATGACTTTTCTTGCCACACTTGTTAAGTGAACCACGGCGGCTGTTAAGTTAGCAACACGGTTGTTAATTGAATCGGGTGTCTCCATTGATTTTGCTTGTCAGAAGGTCACAAAAGGGGATCACATGACCCTGGGACACTGCAACCGTCATAAATATGAGCCAGTGGTCAAGCATCCGAACGTAAATCACATGACCATGGGGATGCTGCAACAGTCGTTCAGTGTGAAAAATGGTCATAAGTCATGTAATCAGAATTCAGACACTTGGCAACTGACTCATACTTATGACGGTTGCGGTGCCCCGAGGTCATGTAAATCCCTTTTTGCTACTTTCTGACAAGCAAACTCAATGGGGAAGCCAGATTCACTTAACAACCATGTTACTAACTTAGCACCTGCACTGGTTCACTTAAGAACTGTGGCAAGAAAGGTCATAAAAATGGGGCAAAACTCACTTAACAACCGCCTCGCTTAGTAACGGAAATTTTGGCCTCCGTTTTGGTTGTAAATCAAGGACTACCTGTAGTACAGTTGCATAGTAGTATAATGTATTAATAATAGTACTGTATGGTGCTGTATTAACAGCCCCATAGTTTTATTTCCATTTTCCATTTTTAAAGATGATCGGTTTATTTGCTTTTCTCTCCCAAAGCAAGTGGCAAAAGTTAAGGGGTCACATTTACTTGGGGGACTTTTCCAGCCTACAAGTAATCAGGCTAAGCCCTCAGGTGTCTTCAGGGTAGGAACTGGGCTATGTGACATCATATACAGACTCTCCAAGTTCCTTCCCTCAAGATCTTGAACGGCAAGAAAGAACTAGCTTGGGAATCCAAGTCCACAAACCTCTGCAGAATCGTGGTGCGGCCTAATCCAAAAATCCACCTTTTTGAAGAGGAGCCTGACTTATTTTCTGAGTCAGTTTGAAAACGTGAAGCAAGAAATCAAGGATGACTATGAAACCAACAGCCTCAAGGAAAGATCACTATTCAATAAGACTCGCTCTGTAGAGAAACAGGCCGGGCACCAGAAAAATCAGCAGGAAAACTCTTTCACAAAGGATCAGATTTGCCTCTGCGAGACAGATGGCATTGAAGATGATAGATAGATAGATAGATAGATAGATAGATAGATAGATAGATAGATGATAGATAGATAGATAGATAGATAGATAGATAGATAGATAGATAGATATGGATATAGGTAGATAATAAATGGATAGATGGATAGACAGATAGATACAGATGAGAGATCAGAAATACAGAAGATAATGACAGATTTGCCTCTGCAAGACAGATGGCATTGAAGATGATAGATAGACAGATAGATAGATAGATAGATAGATAGATAGATAGATAGATAGAGATGAGAAATACAGAAGATAGAGATAGAAGACAGACAGACAGACAGACAGACAGACAGACAGACAGACAGATAGATAGATAGATATGGATGTAGGTAGATAATAAATGGATAGATGGATAGATAGACAGATAGATAGATACAGATGAGAGATGAGAAATACAGAAGATAATGACAGAGAGAGATAGAAGACAGATAGATATCGTCAAATAGTCAGTGATATATGACAGACACAGAAAGACAGGTAGACATGAGAGATGAGGGAGAGATGATAAATAGATGATAAGAGAGGTGGTTATTGTTAAGGAATTTGATGTGCAGAGGTCTCCTTGTGCTACCAAAGAGTTGCACAGACAAGAAAGGGTACTGAGAGTAGTAAAAGTCACACACAGGAGTACACTGAGTTCTAAAAACAAAAAGTATTTTACTTTGAGGTGGTGTAAGAACAAAAATGCACAGTCACAAATAAACAGTCCAGATCATAAACAATATCAACAGTCCAAAGAGTAATCCAAACTACAAAGTCTTCTTACCGGTCCAGAGGTCAATACACAGTTCAGGTTACAACAGTAGTAAACCAACAGCAGAGCAAAAACAGTAATAGTAGAGATCAGTAAATTCAGAGAGAGAGAGAAGCTACGTTCCTAGCTTCCTCTTATGGCCATGAGAACACTTACACACCCATTGGCCAATTAACTTCTTAAAGCCATAGCATTATGGTTAATATATTTTCAACCCAACATTGTAGGCTAGCACCATATGCCTAACAGTTATCAAAGAGCTTAGCAGGAAAACAATCAATGCCTCTTGATTATATAATCTATAATATATATGTGCATAGATAGATATAGATAGATTAGATAGATATAGAGATATATAGATTATATAATCATATAGATATATATATAGATACACACATACACACACACACACACACACACACACACACACACACACACACACACACGGAATGAAAAGCACAACATACGACTGGAGTCAGGGGTCTGTGAGCCTGGAAGGCGGAAGTGACAACGCTGAGCTTTATTTCCGACACTCTTTCTGGCAAGAACCTCCAAGCTCTTGGGAACCGTGAATGTCATCCAAGCGGGAGCATGCTGGGACACCCAAAGAATTCTCTGCCTTAACCCCCAGGGCATTCTCATAAATGGCATTCTGTGCATCTCTTCTACACAGGACTATTCTTTCCCCAGGATTTCATAACTTTTCATTCGGATGAATATTACTGTCTTTGCTGAAATGAATTTATTGGTAAAGCTTTCTATATTAAGTGGAAGGACCCTTTAGCCTGGTTTCATTTTTCTCACATGAACTGCTCACGCTAGGGTAGGAATCAAATAGCAGCAGTGTTATCTGACTGCTATTGGAACACCAGGCATGGGCTTTAATTGTTCCAAAATTTTATTAATTTATACATTGCCTCATCCTGGACACTGATTACAACAATGTTTTTCATCCCGTTCTTTTTTGAAATTAAAAACTTTTAATCTCATCCTCCTAAAAACAATGTACAGGTAGTCCCTGATTTACATCCATTCATTCAGGGCAGGACAAGAAACAATGGAGAGAAACTAATCAAGGAGAGAAGCAACCTGGAATTAAGGAGAAGCTTCCTAACAGTGAGGACAATTAACCAGTGGAACAGCTTGCCACCAGAAATTGTGGGTGCTTCATTGCTGGAGGTTTTAAGAAGAGACTGGACAGTCACCTGTCTGAAATGGTATAGGTTCTCCTGCTTGAGCAGGGGGCTGGACTAGAAGACCTCCAAGGTCCCTTCCAGTTCTACCCTATTCTGATTCTGATTTAGTGACCCTTCAAAATTACAGCTGCACTGAAAAAAGTACCTTACAATCAGTCCTCACACTTACAATTGCCACAGCATCCCCACAGACACATGATCAAATTTCAGCACTTTGCAACCAGCATACGTTCACAAAAATTGCAGCCTCCCAGGGTCACGTGATCGCCATTTACCTTCTTCCCAGCCAGTTCCCCACAAGCAAAGTCATTGAGGGAAGCCGGATTCGCTTAATGACCGTGTGATTCACTTAACAACTACAGGGATTTGTTAGCAACCAAGGGAAAAAAGGTCATCAAAGTGGGAGCAATTCACTTAATAGCCTTGCTTTGCAATGGAAATTCTGCCCCCCAACTGTGGTCGTAAAATGGTTCACTTGCAGCCTGTTCTTTCCTATCTGCAATTTGTTAAGGAATTCCATCATACTGGAACAAAATTCTTTCTCCATGACTAGCGTGCCTCACCTCCTGAATATCGTAAAACCCACTACTACCTAAATTGCAACAACAGCACACAATTTACTCATAAACACCTCTGTTTATTCAAATCCGCTGCTCAAATTTTTATAACCCTTCACAGTAAGCCAGCATTATTGCTTACGCCATACAGCACAATTCGGGCCTCCATAACTCATCTAAAATATAAAAACTGGAAGCGTATGAAATATATGGATTGGAAAGCAAACGATAACACCCCCAGAAGCCATTCCAAAATAGTATTTCAACCTCGGCTCTTTCTTGTCTAGGGATCATCTCTTACAAAACATGCTACATTTCTCTTTTCAGTTTGGGCTCACAATCTCAGTTAAATAGTGTGAGGTGTGTGATAGATGACAAATAAGTTAGAACCATTGGTGGGGGGGATGAAAATGCTTCGTCTAAATCAGTGTTTTTCAAACTTGGTCACATGAAGATGTGTGGTCTTCAATTCCCAGAATTCCCCAGCCAGTTGGGAGTTGAAGGCCGCCCAATGTCATGCGACCAACATTGAAAAACACTGTTCTAGACCAGGGGTCTTCCAAACTTGGCCCTTTTGTGACTTGTGGACTTCAACTCCCAGAATTCCTCAGCCAGCATGCCTGGCTGAGGAATTCTGGGAGTTGAAGTCCACAAGTCATAAAAGGGCCAAGTTTGAAGACCCCTGGTCTAGTCTAACAAAGAGAATGACTAGAGGAAAATGACTTAAATACTTAAGTGTAATTAAGTCTAAGAAAATCTTAACAGGTAAAAATGTTTTTGAACATTATGGGGAAAATAAATTTAAATAAGAACTTTAAAAAACAGGATCCGTTATGCGGTTGTTACTTGTAGAAATACTAGAGAAATGTTTAGATTCAATTGTTATCTATCAAAATACTAAGAAATGTACTAATTTACGGTTGATAAATGAGATTACCATTGGAAGAAGAGAAAATCAAGGAAAGCTACTATGTGGATTACGGAATTAGAGAAACTAATTGTTAAACCCAGACAACATGCTATTTACCAAATATCAAGGTGATTATGTTAAAAAAAATTAATAAAACATGTTTTTAAAAAGAGAGAGAAAAGGACTGAGGTGACATGATAGCGGCCTTCCAATGCTTGATGGAAAATCATTAAAGAGAAATCCAACCTAGAAACTAAGGAGAAATTTCGTGACAGTGAGAACAATTACCGTAATCAGCGGAAGGGCTTGTCTTGGTAAGTTTTGGGTGCTCCATTACTGGCGATTTTTAAGAAAAAACTGGACGGCCATTTGTTCAGAATGGCACAGAATGGGGGTTGGACTAGAAGACCTCCAAGGTCCTTCCAACCGCATTATTCTGTTCTGCATTCTAATACTGCTAGATTACCTTCCATTGTTTTTTATGGAATAGCACTGTGCTAAACCACAAGACTGTGTATCTCACTCAGGCTACGCTCTGCCCTGTTAAGGGGAACCTGAACACAATCACTCCCCCAGCAACCAAGTAATTTCAATCTCTCACAGCTGTGGCGATTCAATTCATCCTATGAAATTTCCCCGTTGTCTGCATTTCGTTTCAGAGAATCTAAGGAATTGCTTTCACCATATCAAATACTTCTAAGGTGCGATTTGCTGACAAAGAAGAATCAGAAAGAGACTAGCCAAAAGAGATTATTTTCAATTCAGGCTATGTGGCAGTTTTCAAAGGTAGGTCTTTTTTTTTTTTCCTTCCTCTGCTCCTTAAATTTCCCTAAGTGAAAATATGGCTTTGAACGATTTGGGGTTTTTAAAAAGCTCGACTAAGGAGAAATCATTCTATCACTGGACCCAAGAAATGGCACAAGCCATCTCTCTACCGCTATAAAATTTCCAACCTGTTGGGAACAATGGAGGAAATTGGAATTATCCTGCATATAGTCCAGGGGTAGGCAACCTATTCTACCACCTCTTACAATATTAGGCAACACAATATCAATCGTAGAGACCTCCAAGCTTCTATTATCTCCAAGGGCTTGAAATGGACACCTAACATTAGAACCATCATGAAAAAGGCGCAACAAAGAATGTTCTTCCTGCATCTTATTAATAAGTCCTGCGGAATTACTGAGTCTGTCATTTGTACTTGAATAACTTGTCTGTTTTGACATAGCAACCAAACAAGTCAGACACAGATTTCAATGGATGCTTAGAACTGCAGAAAAAAACAATTGCAACCAGCCTGCCTTCCACTGAGGATCTGCACACTGCACGAACTAGAAAGAAGGGCTGAGAAAATATCTACAGATCCCTCACATCTTGGACATAAACTTTTTCAACTTCTCCCCTTAGGACGTTGCTATAGGGCACGGGTGTCAAACTTGCCACATCATGTGACGTGTCACGACGTATCACAACTCTTTTTGCATTGCCGGCAATGGGGTGGGTGCAGCTTCGGTATGATGAAACCGGCCCGCGGGCCGGCAGTTTGACACCCCTGCTATAGGGCATTGCATGCCAAAACAATTAGACACAAAGATAATTCCCCACCCCCACCCTGTGCCATCACTCTGCTGAACACCTAATTCCCGCAGCACTATCTTATGTCTAAGTGTATTTACTCATGTAGTAGGGCTGTATTGATATTATCCTTCTCATCTTTCTCCTCTTCTCATCTTTCCTACTGCCATCTTCAACTGTTATATACTGTATACATTATTTATGACTTGTTGCTGTATCTTATAATTAATGATTGTAATTATAACCTATAATATATGTATTACAATGCTGGAAAAGGTTGAGGGCAAGAGAAGAAAGGAACGACAGAGAATGAGGTGGCTGGATGGAGTCACTGAAGCAGTAGGCATGAGCCTAAAGGGACTCCAGAAGATGGTAGAGGACAGGAAGGCCTGGAGGAATGTTGTCCATGGGGTCGCGATGGGTTGGACACGATTTCGCAACTAACAACAACATATGTATTACCCATCACTTTGTTGTTGAATAAGAGCTTATGCACCGGAGACAAATTCCTTGCATGTCCAATCAGACTTGGCCAATAAAGAATTCTATTCTATTCATACATCCTCACCCCTCCAATTATGTTTTACAAATCACAACGGCTGACTTCTCATAACATGTCAGCCAAAACAAAGCAAACATAAAGTATGAAAACAGTGTTTATTTCTACATAATCCAGTTGTGTTTCATCAACAACTACAGGAACCCCCTTAATTCTGCAGGAGAATGGATTTCAATGTTCTTTGTATTAACTAATCTAAAGTTACATTCCGCGTTTCTACGGGCATTCATTCCAAAAGAGAACTTTTGAACTATATTTATATGAGACATGATTTACTGGTCTTTAGCCAACATTGCTATCTGATTTCTTCTCAGTGAAGAATTAGCAGCGTTTATTTTCAACTCTAAGGCAAGCACTCTTTCTTTTCCATCTGAATACTGGCCCAGCTCCCCAGATTAGAACCTTTTTCTAAATAAAGTTCATTTTAACCATTTCTAAACATTTACAGAAGAGTCAGCATGCTAAGAAAGAACCCTGGAACCTTTTCCAAACAGAACACTGACATTTCTTTTAACCTGAATCACAAATACCACTGATGTTGAAGGATGTTTCTCTGGCTTTGGAAGAAATTTTGTGAATGCTATTTCTTCCTTTAGGCCAGTAGGGCGGAAGAAGAACAATAGCATGCTTCTTCTACTTATCGCATTACAACCATGAGAACAGTGCCAAATTGATCCACTCGCACGCTTTGCTACTCATCTCTCTCATTCAGAGAAGACTGTACCTCTATTTGATCCTGCTAATCAATTTCCCATTGCCTTCTCAGTAGGCATTCATTGTTCTTACTTTTAAAACTGTCCATCTGCCTCACCTGCTTTGTTTTTCACTGACCTCCTGCCTGCTACCCCCAAACCTTGACTTTCTGCCAAGGGAAATGTTTCAGTCTACTTCTTGCCCTTAAAAGTTTAAACTGCCAATGAGCAACTCCCAGCCTGTGGTCCATTTGTAATCTTCCACCCACCCACCCACCCCATCTGAAGTTCCCAGACCTTAACCAAGACTCTGCCAGTGACATTCAGCAAGCACCAAGAGAGATAGTTTGGGACACTTCTTCTAATGCTTTGGGGCTGAGATAGTTCCCTTAAGAGGACGTGTGTCCAAAACGTCTCCAGAAGTTTCCATCCCTTCCTAGCCAGTGAAAGCCTCATATGGCTGCTCCTTGCAGACTTCAGAGTAGAATATGGCTACCTTCAGGAGACACACAAGCCCAAAAATAGGATAGAGACATCGTAAAACATGTGAACTTCAGTCCAAAGATGGATGGATGGATGGATGGATGGATGGATAGGTGGATGGATGGATGGTCAGAGAGACAGACAGATAAGATGCTGGATGGACAGACAGATGAATAAGTTATCTGGAAAGACTAGGTAAGTACAGGATGGATGGATGGATGGATGGATGGATGGATGGATGGATGGATGGAGTCAGAGAGACAGACAGAAGATGGACAGACAGATGAATAAGTTATCTGGAAAGACTAGGTAAGTACAGGATGGATGGATGGATGGATGGATGGATGGATGGATGGATGGATAGAGTCAGAGAGACAGACAGACAGTGGATGGACAGACAGATGAATAAGTTATCTGGAAAGACTAGGTAAGTACAGGATGGATGGATGGATGGATGGATGAATGGATGGATGGATGGACAGAGAGAGAGACAGAGATAAAGAAATGGAAGTAACATATTTCAAAAAACTAAGCACATCCCCAAGATGCCTACTTTTTCGGAAACTATTTCATCCCTGCTCAAATATTCAAGTCTTTTTAAAATATTTAAGCTTGAAGCAAAACTCAGCTCCCTCCGGCTTTGGCATTTCTGAAAGGCACATGCAAAGCTTTCCTTTTACAAGCCACTTCAAAGGGGCAGCTCCTGCCAGCTGGACCAAAGGAAGGAAAACAGACACCAGCCAGGTGGCTCTGCCAATTACGCCCTGTCCACCAAAGGACCATCCTAAAGGCGAAAGGCATGGATGGCAAGGGTGATTTCCTACTTTCCATCAGGGGATACAAAGACTAAAATTAGTAGGCAGGTTAAGAACCAACGTAATTAAAAACTAGAGTGCAGGTGTCTAACTGGAAGACTGCAAGGTTGCTGTAACTTCTTATTATCCAAAGCTTCAAAAAGAGGTAATTTGTTTTAATCACTAACTCCCGAGCCAGACTCATTGTGCAATATGGGAACAAATGGATAGGGAGCCTCACCAATAATTTTCTTGCAAAGCATCTTTAGATGTATAGCAAAGGCCCATAAATCAAAACTGCTCAACCCCTAGTATCTATGGGGAGAGGAAAACTCTAGCAATTGGTAGGTGTTAATATTAGTAATGTTATTCGGGAATGACCCTTCTAGGCATTCCCCTTTTTACCTTCCCCAATTTCCCCCGCCATTTTATTACTTCTGGATATCGTCTGCTGTTATGTATTGATAGGAAAGAGACATCACATCCCCTCAAAGTTATATTTAAGGATTTGGGGTGTTTTACAACACACTTACAGAAATATATTTCAGTGTCCTAAAACAGTGAGATTATATCTTTCCTGCAAAACTCCATAGGACCAGTAGATGACAGCAAAGAATTTGAGATTTCAGTACCTCACTGCTGCCATCTCATGCTTGCTTGAGTTTCTACAGTCAAGATGTGTTTGCAGCCCTAATTTGGTAAAGTTCTCATTTAGAGCTTTGACATATTCTCTTGAATGTAGCTTCTAGAATTTAAATTATTAATAAATTCAGCCTATAATTTCTTATTTTAGAATGCCCATTTTGAGTGTCATCTCCAGCCCACTGCACATGTCATCATTTTGGCTCATTCTCTCTATGTTGCAGATTCTAAGGATTAAAAACTGATCATTCCAGTGTCAAAAGATCTATAGGTAGTCCTCAATTTACAACTATTCTTTTAGCAAATGTTCGAAGTTACAATGGCACTGAAAAAGTGAATCATGACCAGTCCTCGCACCTATGACCATCACAGCGTCCCCACAGACACACATGATCAAAATTTGAGTGCTTGACAACCGGCATGTATTTACAATGGTTGCAGCATTTCCAGGGTCATGTGATCATCATTCATGACTTTCCCAGCTGGCTTCTGACAAGCAAAGTCAACAGAGGAAGCTGGATCCATTTAACAACTGTGTGGATTTATTTAACAACTGCAGTGATTCACTTAACAACCGGGGCAGAAAAATATCAGAAAATTGAGCTCAATTCATGTGACAATGAGGTTGCTTAGCAATGGAAATTCTACTCCCAGTTTTAAAACAAGAAGTATCTGCACACAGATTGCCAGACAAAAGTTGGATCTCATGTTGATCTTAGTCTTTGACGTTTTTAGTGGTTATGGCCTGATTATTGGAGGGACCAGCTAATTATTTTACCTCATACTTTAAATCCTAAAATGTTTCATTGCATTTGATTAATATGGTTAAGAGAACCCAAATGCTACAGCTTATAATGTTGGTTCCATAGTTTGTTCAATACAGTATGATTTTTTTTTAAAATCCTGATTTTGTTTCAGAAGTGAACCCAGCAGCTATGATGTTCCATAATGACCATGTTTACCTCAAAGAAAGATAATCCTGAAATTAATATTCTTTCATTTTTCCCAAAAAGGAAGATTAAATAAAAACAGTACTGTAGCCTCCATTATTTCAATCCCAAAAACTTATCATGATTTTCATATTTTAAAAGTAAAGGATTTAGAAAAAAATCCTTTCAGTTAAATAAAATAAGAATCAGAAGCTTCACCACAGGGCTCCCACACGTCGTTTCCAAATTGTGTACTGCAATATTTCTTTAAAATGTAAATTTGTCCTGATTCTCACTTCATTTTTAGCTTTGAGGTATTATTTAATTTTCTAATTTATTTATGCTTTTTTTTACAAAAGCTTGTTGCATATGATCTTAACACTTGTTGGGATTAGATATATAAATATCGCAAAGGAATTAATAGTCCCTTTTTATCCCCAAAAGGAAAAAAATGCTCTTCAAAATGTTGGCAAAATTCTAGGACTTATGGAAACACAAAGGTATCTTGCTTTGAGTCCATATTTTGAATGAGCTTTTTTTCATTTCCAATGTTCTCTAGAATTAAATTGACCATATTATTCCATTTATTAATATTAAAATGCTACCTGGAGTTTATAGAATCAAGCAAGATTTGTTTGGTTCCAAACATCGTGGACACACAGAAAAATAATCTCTAGTTCTTTGAGTCATTTCTTTGCTAAATAATAGTAAATGTTGAAAAATGGATGGAGCTCCACATTTTACTGGTAATTCTTAAGAGATTAGCTTAAGATGCTTGAAGGGAAATGTCAGGGGTCTATGACATTTATTAGTAAATCTCAAAAGCAAAGAATGCTTTCCTCAGATGCTATCAGAATTCACCATAACTAGTAAAGATGGATTATGATGCTATAAAAATGAGAAGGGTTCTGGGTCAGCCACTGATCTCCCAGCCTTTCCAACCATTCATAGAGGCTTAGACAAAGAAGTCTATTTAGGAAAAACAGGTTGTTTTTGCACAAGACTTTGAACCAGCCCAGGCCTAACAGGCCTAGTACATCCTTCAGTGCGTGCTAAGCTTGGTTAATTTATTTATTTATTTTATTTTATTTTATTTTATTTTATTTTATTTGGGGGGGGGGTTTGTGTGTGTTTTAGCATGGTCTGCAAAGTCAATCCATTTAGTGGTTTATGGTTTAACACAGGGGTCTTTAAACTTGGCAACTTTAAGGCTTGTGGACTTCAACTCCCAGAATTCCTCAGACAACCCTGGCTGACTGAGGAATTCTGGGAGTTGAAGTCCACAAGTCTTAAAGTTGCCAAGTTTGAAGACCCCTGGTTTAACGTCATGGGTCAATGCAGATAGTCCTCAACCTATAACCATTCATTTAGTGACCATTTGAATTTACCACAGCACTGACAAAAAGTGACCATTCTGGCCATTTGCCAGACTTACGACCACTGCAGTATCACTGTGGTCACGTGATCAAAATTCAGATCCTTGGTAACTGACTCACATTTATAAATAAAATAAAATAAAATAAAATAAATAAATTTATGATGGTTGCAGTGTCCCAGGATCATGTATTTACCTTATACGACCTTCCAACAAGCAAAATCAATGGGGAAGCCAGATTCACATAACAATTGTGTTACTAACTTAACAGTTGCAGTAATTCACTTAGCAACTGTATAGTAAGAAAGGTCACGAAGTGGAACAAAAATCATTTATCAATTGTTCTCGCTTAGCAAGAGAAATTTCAAGCTCAGCTGTGGTTGTAAGTCAAGGACTACATGTAGGAGTTACTAACTGAGCCACATGCAGCCCTGGACAACTAGTATTGTGGCTAGTTGTCCATAAATATTAAAAAGTAAAGGAAGTTTGTTATTTATATGCATTAATTTTGTTTGTTTAATTTCCCACTCATCTCATTTTGAAGCGACCCTTATATGTGGCCCAAGACAATTCTTCTTTACTCAGTGAGGCCCAAGCAAGCCAAAAGGTTGGATAACCATGCTCTAAGTGTATTATGTCTATAGAGAGTTTCAGTCATCCAGGTCATGGTTGTCCCAAAGGTAATGTATGAAGATGCTTCCTGGATGAGAAGAACCGAAGAAGCTTCCTAGATGAGAAGAACCGAAGAAGCTTCCTGGAGGAGAAGTACCAAATAAGCTTCCTGGATGAGAAGAACCAAAGAAGCTTCCTGGATGAGAAGAACCAAAGAAGCTTCCTGGAGAAGAACCAAAGAAGCTTCCTGGATGAGAAGAACCAAAGAAGTTTCCTGGATGAGAAGAACCGAAGTGTTCTGTACCAGCCTGCTACCGGCCCTGCAGAAAAGGCAGGGACAACCCCTTTTACAAGAAGGCAAGAGGCTGGAATTACGCCTGCCAAATTTATTGCTACAAAAACAAACGGAACAAGACAAACCAAGAAACAGGAGCTTTAAGAAACAGGAACTATCCAAGCGGTTGCCTTCAGCAAACCAGCCCTCCCACACATTCCCCTTATATAGAGTTCAGGGCGTGGCTTCTCTCTGCCTCCTTCTGAGGAGCCCCATTGCCTTCCTCTGTTTACTCCTAATTGACTGCCTCCTGTGTCAGGCGTCCTTGAACAGGGCCAGCTGTGGGTCATCTTCATCCACGCTGTCAGGCTCACACAGCTGGGTCTCCGTGGTGACCAAGTGGGAGGGGCCTGGCTGAGGGCTCTCATCAGCAAGATCTTCAACCCCCTCAGCAAGGTCTTCAACACCCCCCTCCTCCTCTGAGTCGTCCGACCCAACTGCCGAACCCACAGGCTGACCCTGAATCACAACACGAAGAAGCTTCCTAGATGAGAAGAACCAAAGAAGCTTCCTGGTGGAAAAGAACCAAAGAAGCTTCCTGGAGGAGAAGAACCAAAGAAGCTTCCTGGAGGAGGAGAACCGAAGAAGCTTCCTGAATGAGAAGAACCGAAGAAGCTTCCTGGATGAGAAGAACCGAAGAAGTTTCCTGAATGACAAGCAAAATGTCTCCAAGGAAAAATAAAGTCCAGTTGTCTATATGGATTATGTATATTTTAAGTGATGCACCACACTGAGTCATGACAAGCCTATCTGAGTGCACCAGTATATATAACAATCTGGAATAATGTAAAAACGATGATAAATACATTATGACATAAACACGCAAATGATGTAATTATATAATAATATGACATCCGAGGCACATATGTAAGTCAGGACATCTGCATGCTGTCATCGGCATTTCCCTTCCTCCCCAATGCTCTTAATTTGAGAGCATTCTCGATTCTTTTATACCTTCTACTGATTTTGCTTATATATCTTGCCCTAATTAAGGGTTCTGCAGAGCTCACACTTTACAGATTTGTGCAGGTCGGTTGGTCTTGATCCATGAACTATGGATCTAATTGTTGATCAAGTGCTTTTTTGATGCTTTTTTGATGCTTTTTCTTAAATGAATCATAACAGGTAGGATTGACTTTAGAAGTATCTCTGTGGATACGTTTGTAGGATGGGGTTGTTAACAAGGAGGTCAAAGTAAAGAAAAGTTGGCAAGGACAACCAATGATAATTGCCTTATTAAAAGTTGTTGTTGTTGTTAGTTGAGAAGTCGTGTCCGACCCATCGCGACCCCATGGACAACATTCCTCCAGGCCTTCCTGTCCTCTACCATCTTCTGGAGTCCATTTAAGCTCACACCTCCTGCTTCAGTGACTCCATCCAGCCACCTCATTCTCTGTCATCCCCTTCTTCTCTTGCCCTCAATCTTTCCCAGCATTAGGCTCTTCTCCAGTGAGTCCTTCCTTCTCATTAGGTGGCCAAAGGATTTGAGTTTCAACTTCAGGATCTGGCCTTCTAAAGAGCAGTCAGGGTTGATCTCCTCTAGGACTGACCAGTTTGATCGCCTTGCAGTCCAAGGGACTCACAGGAGTCTTCTCTGGCACCATAGTTCAAAGGGCTCAATTCTTTGGCGCTCAGCCTTTCTTATGGTCCAGCTTTCACTGCCATAAATTGCAACTGGGAAGACCATAGCCTTGCCAACAAAAGTGTGTATAGTCAAGGCTAGGTATTAAAAGTTCCTATTTGCAATAGTGCTGAATATCTGTTGCTCATGTGTAGGATGAGGGTGAAGATTGGTACTCCGAGCTTGCGGGTTGGTTTCTGAACATTTCGTTACCAGGCTAGGTAACACCTTCAGTGGAGTTTAGGGGATGTCACTGTCCACGTTCTTCTGACACTGTGAGTAACTATTGTAAGATTAACTCTTTATAAGCAGTTCTTGGTTCAGCATACCAATATCTTTGTGTTGACCTGAAGTGGGAAAAGTGTAACTGATCAGCCAACATGCTAAGCCTGGTTCAGCAGAAATCATGGTTGCAAGGTTGACCCATTGGTGCTTTGCCAGACAGTGGCAACCCCAGCAAACCGCAATGACATCAAAAAAGACGGTATATGTGATGATGTTTTCATGTAATGCTGTGCTTATTTGCTTATGTCCCAACATCAGTCACCAAGATGGAAATCCAGTCGTTTCTATCATTTGTGTCATAGCACACATTTTGTCGTGACAACCCTATGGACACCATTTATTTATTTTTTTGTTTGTTTGCCCTTGGGCCATATCAAAGTGCAAAGTTCCAGAAACAAATTATTACTACAATTTGATAAAAGCGATTTAAAATGGAATTAGATAAAATACAATGTAAAATGAAATGGGGATTTAAAATAAAATGAAATTGGAATACAGTACAGTCTAAAATGAAATTGGAATACAATACAATAATTTAAAATATTGATAAAATACGATAAAATTATATTTCGGTGTCACCCCTGCAATCTACCCCAATTAGTCCCACATGTGCAGATCTCAACTGGACCATTTTGCTTAAGTACTGTGTTGAGTTAAATGTTATTTTCAAATTCTGGCCGCACATACAGTAAGGTAAGTTGTTTGGATATGGGGATCCCAATGGGTCATTCATTTGGTATACAGACCGAGGTACCTGTCTCTCACCCTCTTATACAGGCAACAATCAAATAGGATGTGAGCCAGGTCTTCTGCCCCCATGGACACCTCTAATGCCAGGCCTAGCAACCCATTACCTGACATAGTTTGCCAGATGCCACTCAGACATTACCCCAACCACCTTATCTAACTATTATTCTTGACTTCTGACATTACAGCTGGCATTCAGCAGTACACAACTCCAATTTCTCCTTGGGCCTCATAACATTTTAAGAATCAATAGTAAATGTCAACATTCACTGACTACACAGTTATTCGGCTTTAGGCTACTCCGGCAGAAATTGATTTGACAAATGTACACCTGGTTGTAAAATGCACACCTAATTAGATCTCCCTTCAGAAATACTGAGTGTTTCATCTTTCACACATATGTTGTCTCTGTGGCGTATGTCTCACTTTGAATCAACAAGGCATCTGCAAGTATACGAAAAGAGGAATGTCCCTAATTTAGACTGCAGGTCAAGAAGAATTCAAAACAAACCATAGAAAAATGTGAATTTAGAACTCGGCCCTCGAAACATTGACTTTAGGATAAGCAACCACTTCTATTGAATAGAATGAAATTTATTTCAGAGTAACTACGAGTGTGATCGCACTGCAACTCGAGCAGCTCTGTGTATGCTTGCCTGGAAGTAAAGCCTACGTAAGGGACAAGAGTGCACAAAATTGTGAGTTACGACAAAAGAATTCTTGAAATGTTGGGTTGCGACTCATATTATTGCCAGATATTTGAGATAGGGACAAATGAGAGTTGCAATTTTATCTCCCTGGAGTTTTGCTGGCTTAATGCGCAAGATGCAATTGTGATCAACCTCTCTAGATGTCTACCAGGGGTATGAATTAGCTAATAGTTAGGAAAACAAATGGTGACATCTGGTTATTCTAAAGAATTCATTCAAGGGTTATGGGAATCTGTGAAGGGCAGGAAGGGACGGCAAGGCAAGTGATGTCTCCAGGATTGATTTCCAGAAGGATATGAGGAAATAGGGCACAAAGAAAAAATCTGCTGCAAACTCTATGTAGGCGTCAGGAAGGGCATCCAGCCAGTAAACAATCAGCTTCATCCAGTCGCCCCAACTCTATCCCAAATTAAGGAATTGCAGGGTCGTAAAAAGGGAGGTTTTTTTATGAGGAAATACCACCTTGCAACTCCTTGTTAATGTAAAAAAAAAAGGTAAAAGATTTTCCTGTCAATCATGTCAAGCACTGTCTAGGGCAGGGGTCCCCAACCTTGGCCCTTTTATGACTTGTGGACTTCAACTCCCAGAATTCCTCAGCCAGCATGCTGGCTGAGGAATTCTGGGAGTTGAAGTCCACAAGTCATAAAAGGGCCAAGGTTGGGTATCTCTGGTCTAGGGGGCAGCTGACAAGCTCAGCGTCTTTAACCACTAAGCCACTGTCCCCCTACGTTAATGTAACTTTGCTATAAATTAGAATTAGCTTACGTAGCCAGATTTCCGGCCTGGTCTATCTGGTAAGGCTGACATCACTCTTGCAAGTCTGAAAAACACAATTCTCCTCTCTTCAAACCGGAGAATTTAAGGGAGGGTCACTAGGGAGATTCTCATGGTTGTCTCAAAGGTGCTTTTCCAAAAGGCAACAGCACTTTTTTTGGGGGGGAGGGAGTTTCTTGGAAAACATTTCGCTTCTCAAGAACCCGAAGAAGCTTTTTGGATGTGAAGCGAAACGTTTTCAAAGGAGGAAGAAAAAAAAACCAAGAAAATTCCGTTGCTTCTTCGAAAAGCACCTTTGGGACACCCATCCCAGTTGTTGCGCTGCCCCACAGCAGGTCAGTCCAACTTCTGGCCTCCAAAACTTTGCCCAGCCTTGATTTCAAAAGGAAGAGAGGAATCTTTCTTTCTTTTTTAACCACAACAAGTTTGAAACGTTAAGGGTCTATGTCAGGGGTAGGCAACCTTGGCTCTTTTATGACTCGTGGACTTCAACTCCCAGAATTCCTGAGCCAGCCATGCTGAGGAGAAATGGAGAGGTTTCCATGCTGAGCCATGCCAGGCTCAGGAATTCTGGGAGTTGAAGTCCACGAGTCATAAAAGAGCCAAGGTTGCCTACTCCTGGCCTAGGCCTAAGCCGCTTTATGACTCATGGACTTCCAGAATTCCTGAGCCAGCATGGCTCAGCTTGGAAACCTCTCCCTTTCCCCTCAGCACAGCTGGCTCAGGAATTCTGGGAGTTGAAGTCCACGAGTCATAAAAGAGCCAAGGTTGCCTACCCCTGATCTATGTGGATGGCAGAAAAGGTAACCTGGATCCATTCCTTTCCTTTCTCTTGAATAGAGATGGGTTTCTTTCCTCGCATGCCTGAGTTCGTGGGCTTGCGCTGCTCTGCTCTTCCTGCCAAAACCCCTCCCTCTCTTTGAAGTTGCAAAAGCATCGGCAAACACCCACACACACACACCGAATCCCGAAAGGTGTGGAAGAAAGAGTAAACAGGACATCGAGCATGGGCGGGAACGGGAGATGAAACGGGAGGGGAAGAAAGGCCAGAGAGGAAAAGAACAAAGGGCGGGTGGTAGTAGGCGAGGAGAGCAAGTTGAACACCCTTCCCTTCCAACTCAATTCATGGGGCTTTCAGCAAAGCCGGGGCTCTTCCCTCATTAGTAGGGTTTGCGGCGTGCCGCCCCTCTGGAGGGAGTCTTGCCGAGAGAGAGCCTGTACTGGAATATTAAAAGCTGCCTCGCTCTTGCGATTTCTCCATCCTCGGCATGGCTGACGTGGCAATCAATTGCATTTTCGGAAGCATCTCGCAAAACATGACAGGCTCTGTCAGGATTCCCTTCCTTGGAAGCCCTCCAGGTCTCTGAACTCTCAACCACAGCCAAGACAACTGAAAAACCCGGGCAGCTGAAATCCCTGTAGCTAGAAAGCAACCAGGTTTGGAGAAGGCGCAGCTGCGTGAAGAATTAGGCAAGCTGGACTTTTTATTCCCGGCACCCCAGTTTCTCATTTCCTGCGATCTGGGATTGGTCCTCAAAAAGTAACTCCAGTGAAGGTTGGAGGTAGGGCGGCGGACATTCAGAAGTGGAGTGGCTGAGTGGTGCAAAGGAAAGAGATAGGCCCCAAATCCTTTCACAGGCTAACAATAAGTTCAGGCAGTCCTCGACTGACAACAGCTCCTTTTAGTGACCGTTCGAAGTTACAAACGGGACTGGAAAAAGTGACTCGGGATCCTTTCACAGTGAAAAACAGTTCACCGGCTTTCACAGACCGTTGCAGCATCCCCATGATCACGTGATCAAAATTCAGACGTTTGGCAGCTGGCGTGTGTGTGTGTGTGTGTATAGGTAAAGGTTCCCCCACACATGCGTGCTAGTCGTTTCCAACTCTAGGGGCCGGTGCTCATCTCCGTTTCAAAGCCGAAGAGCCAGCGCTTGTCCAAGGACGTCTCCGTGGTCATGTGGCCGGCATGACTAGACGCCAAAGGCGCACGGAACGCTATTACCTTCCCACCATAGTGGTCCCTGTTTTTCAACTTGCATTTTTACATGCTTTCGAACTGCTAGGTTGGCAGAAGCTGGGACGAGTAACTCTGTTACGCGGCACTCAGGATTCGACCCACACACATACATACATACATACATATACATACATACATACATACATATATATATACACACACACACACATACATACAGTCAAAGGCAACTGAGGTAGACTACAAGAAATAGAAAAATAAAGGTGTAGTGACACCCCCTATTAACACAGCTAGAGAGAGAGTAGGCAGGATTACAGCTGTAGAGAGAGTTTTTTCCCAGCTTTTACTGGTGTAAATTGAGACAATTGCAGGAGTTAGGGGCTACATTAAGAAATATTATCCAGATTGTAGAAGTGACATTGCATAATAATGTCTGATTATATTTAAGAGGTGATTGTTGTTGTTTTTTTTTAAAAAAACTATCAATTTATGACACTGATTGAGTTAAGGATTGTTTCTCTCTCAAAGCATTTGCAAGTGGGTGAGGCCTTGAACCAAAGTGTACGGGGTCAGGCATTATCTTTCTCCCTTCTTCTTCTCTCTACCTCTTTCTCCATCTCTCCCCATGCAAGAGAGTAAGATAGAAAAGTCTGAACTGCTTGTTTACAGGGAACAGGATTTGGGTATGGCTAGTCTGGAGAACAGAAGGACTAAAGGTGACATGGCAGCAGGATTTGAGAGGATGCCCCAAAGAAGAGGAGTTCCACCTATTCTCCAAAGCACCAGGAGGTAGGACAAGAAGCAATGGAAAATAATCTGGATAATAATTCTTAATATGGACCCTAACTCCTGCAATTGTCTCAATTTACACCAGTAAAAGCGGGGGAAAACTCTCTCTACAGCTGTAATCCTGCCTACTCTCTCTCTAGCTGTGTTAATAGGGGGTGTCACTACACCTTTATTTTTGTATTTCTTGTAATCTACCTCAGTTGCCTTTGATGAACCGAAACGAGATCACACAATCCCGCTTCCAGGCAACACTGGCTGCATTTCATTCATAAACTTTAAAAAAAGATAACTGCAGCAATAGAAGATCAGAAAAGTCAACTAGCCAAGATTAAGATTAATTATTGAATGTATTGGTTTGCAATCTCGCCCAGTGGTTAAGACACTGGTTTTATCAGCTGTAAAGTTCCCATTCTCATTCCAGCTCTTGGTAACCTAGCTATTCAAAACCATGCAAATGCAAGTAGATAAATAGGTACCACTTCGACGGAAAGGTAACAGCTCTCTCCATGGTGTCATGCAAGGCCACATGATCACAGAAATGTCTTCAGACAGCACTGGCTCAATGGCCTTGAAACGGAAATGAGCAGCGCCCCCTATAGCCGGCAATGATTAGCGGAGTAAAATCCGCAGGGACTCTGATTGAATGTATTACTGAAGTGCTTGCCATTAGGGGTAAATTAAGGGAGGGAAGGGATACAGTGGCTCAGTGGGTTAGGACGCTGAGCTTGTCGATCAGAAGGTCGGCAGTTTGGCAGGTCGAATCCCGAGTGCCGCGTAACAGAGTGAGCGCCTGTTACTCGTCCCAGCTTCTGCCAACCTAGCAGTTCGAAAGCACGTAAAAATGCAAGTAGAAAAATAGGGGCCACTACGGTGGGAAGGTAACAGCGTTCCGTGCACCTTTGGCATCTAGTCATGCCGGCCACATGACCACAGAGACGTCCTCGGACAAGCGCTGGCTCTTCGGCTTTGAAACTGAGATGAGCACTGGCCCCTAGAGTTGGAAACGACTAGGACGCATGTGCAGGGGAACCTTTACCTTTAAGGGAGGGAAAGTTGGAAAATTGTTCAGAAGAATCTGAACGGCAGTCATGGAGAAGATGGGGCACAAATGTTCAGAGATGTCACAAAAAATGAAAACAATAATTTTAAGTGACCGGGAAGCATATTTTGATTGGACAACGGGGAGAATTTCCTAAAGTTTAAAGTGGCTCATCAACAGAATAGATTCCAGACCTTAGATGAGAATACCTCTCTAACATTTGTCAAAACAGCTCCAGGCAAGCCTGGGAAAAGGATGCAGCTGCTTTAAAGAGTAACACTGGCCTTAATGAGCTGACTCTTTAAAGTAGCTGCATCTCTCCCCCTCCCCTTCTACAGGACAGCTGGAAAAAGTTGTGCTGCTTTAAAGAACAGCTACAATATGCACAGTGTGAAACATGTTGCCGAAGTCACACTCCTAGCATTGAATAGGGAACACAGTTTTTATACATAAATATCTGGAAACCCACGAGGCAAGCAAATCTTAACTTGGAATATAAAAAGAGAGTCACAGTTCTCCTCTGTGTTATGTGGGGATAGGAGTACAGTGGCTCGCAGTATTAGGACACTGGCTTGGAGATTAGCAAGTCCATGTTTGAGACCCGAGTGCTCCTGTGGGATGGGGGTGAGCTCTTGTCCTTGGCTCGAGCTCCTGCTGAGGACGTGAAAAGAGCCCCCAACTGGACGTTCCCCAGACAACGGTGATGTACCCAGCTACTCCTTTCAATATGGAAGCGCCTCTGACACAAGTAGGATGTGATCTGGGAATGACATCATCATCATTCCAAATTCTCAAAAGTCCTGAATGCCTTATGGCTACCATTCACAATCTGCCTTAAACCAAGAAGGACCAAGAAGATACAACAATACACTCTAATAAATGAAAAGCAAACTGGCTAAAGACTCTGCTTCTCAAGTCTCGGGGGAAGAATTTAGCAAAAATAACTAGATCCTGTTGTGCATGCAAATTCTGCATCCTCGCACCTTCTTCCCCCCCCTCTTTTGTTCGTGGCATTAAATTTAGAACAAATGTGTCACTTTCACACCCATTGCTGTAAACTAAACTACAGAAGGATAAGAGGACCGAACTCCAGAATCTGTAATAGGCTTGTTCTTTTCTTTTGTCATTATTCTGCACATGAAAAATCAGTCTTAATAGCACTTCTTGATTCGCCATTACTGGTTCACAGCTAATGTATTCCCTGGCTTTGTGCCAGCCATTTTGGCTTGAGGTCGATAATGGTTAACCAAAAATTGGCACCACAGAACTCCAAGCGATATAGATTTAACTATTGCTAAAAAGTTCTCTGCTAATGGAATTTCACTCTTGTTAAGGGTTCATCTGCCACACCCATCTGCTCCCCAAGAATAAGCCAATTTATTCTGAATCCGCAATGTTAAGTGTCCACCAAAATTGGATGCCTACTGGGCTCCTTTGAAAACATTGCTGGAAAACCGTTTTTAGCAGATTCCCTACAATTTTGCAGTGATTATTAACCCACAGTCACGGAGCTGCCCATCAAGCTAGCCACGGAACAGAGGTATCTGGGAATGCGAGTGACCGACTCCATCTTGTTAGGTAGAAATACTGAACAACAGACTTGTTTGTTTTAAGCATAGCCTCATGTTGAGCGCCAAGGGAATCAGGAAATTCAGGCAGTTCAAATGGGTTTCAAGATTTATTGCAAGCTTAAGCTCCCTACAAAAACCTGACCTACTAACAGTCAAGGGAAATGAGTGGGAATTAAGGAGGCATTCAAGGTGAGTGGACTTAGATTTCTTGCGGGCACGCAGGGACTCATGACTTATGCCGCATTTGACCCTTCCCTCCGGCTCAGCCCGGTTACCTCCTACACATCAGCTTCAACAGATACTGCAAAACTCAACTAAATATTCAGCCACGGAAATAGGATCGCAGATTCAGATTCACACTTGGTTTAGGTGCTTAAGAGTACAGGTAATCCTCGTCTTATGACCACAACTGAACCCCAAATTTCTGTTGCTAAGAGAGACAGTTAAAGTGAATTTTGCCTCATTTTACAATCTTTCTTGCCACAGTTGTTAAGGGAATCAGTGCAGTTGTTAGTGTTGTGATTCAGGGTCAGCCTGTGGGTTCGGCAGTTGGGTCAGACGACTTAGAGGAGGAGGAGGGGGGTGTTGAAGACCTTGCTGAGGGAGTTGAAGATCTTGCTGATGAGAGCCCTCAGCCAGGCCCCTCCCACTTGGTCACCACGGAGACCCAGCTGTGTGAGCCTGACAGCGTGGATGAAGATGACCCACAGCTGGCCCTGTTCAAGGACGCCTGACGCAGGAGGCAGTCAATTAGGAGTAAACAGAGGAAGGCAATGGGGCTCCTCGGAAGGAGGCAGAGAGAAGCCACGCCCTGAACTCTATATAAGGGGAATGTGTGGGAGGGCTGGTTTGCTGAAGGCAACCGCTTGGATAGTTCCTGTTTCTTAAAGCTCCTGTTTCTTGGTTCGTGTGTTGTTTGTTTTTGTAGCTATAAATTTGGCAGGCATAATTCCAGCCTCTTGCCTTCTTGTAAAAGGGGTTGTCCCTGCCTTTTCTGCAGGGCCGGTAGCAGGCTGGTACAGAACAGTTAGTAACAGAATACCGGCTTCCCCATTGACTTTGCTTCTCAGAAGATCCCAAAAGGTGATCATCACATGACCCTGGGACACTGCAACCGTCATAAGTTTTGAGTCAGTTGCCAAGCATCCGAATTTTAATCCCATGGCCATGGGGGATACTGCAACAATCGTAAGTGCGAAAAATAGTCACCAGTCCCTTTTTTCAAACGGTCACTAAACGAACAGTTGCAAATCAAGGGTCCTCTGTACCTTTAGCCAAAAAACCCCAAGATTTATAAAGGACTTAACTAAGAGGTACACAGGATCAGTGTCCTCCCAATAACTTTTTCATCCTTCCTGTGAGATAGGAACAGGTCAAAAGGACAGTCATTTGATATTTTTTTTAAATGACAGCAGCGTCACACCAGATAATATTTTCTCAAAGGAGTCTGTTCAAAACTGCCCCTCGGCGAAAGAAAAGAAAAGAAAAGAAAAGAAAAGAAAAGAAAAGAAAAGAAAAGAAAAGAAAAGAAAAGAAAAGAAAAGAAAAGAAAAGAAAAGAAAAGAAAAGAAAAGAAAAGAAGAAAAGAAAAGAAAAGAAAAGAAAAGAAAAGAAAAGAAAAGAAAAGAAAAAAAGAAAAAGAAAGAAAGAAAGAAAGAAAGAAAGAAAGAAAGAAAGAAAGAAAGAAAGAAAGAAAGAAAGAAAGAAAGAAATAGAATTTAAACAAGAGTTTGGTGCGTGGAGGTAAATGGACCAGAATCTTGAGAGAGACGCTGTTTCTACTTTAAAAGTTTGGAGAATGGAGGTAACCGCTTGGAGGATTTTTGTAAAATGGAATTTGGAGATGTGAGCGCTTCCATTCTTCCACCCGATCCCATCGTCCGAGACTGATCTCCAATCTTTTGATACCCTTGGGCGTGAATGGCACTTTAAAAAAATATTCTCCTAGATCTGAACTGTGTGTCAGAACCCATTCCTATTTTATTTCATTTCTATCTATCCTCTCTGATCTAAAAACAAATCCCACCTTTCCCAAGGGGGATGTGCCTGCAGTGCTATTACTTTCACTTCCTCTATTCGCTACAATATAATCCTTTACTTCGTTTATTGGTTCTGTATCCTCAACAACTTGTTTCCTGCGTTCTCTCTCTCTCTCTCTCTCTCTCTGAACTCTAGCTTTTAAACTGTTAGTTAAGAACAAAGGAGGAAATGAGGAATGTAACCTCAGTGCCTGGTTTATGTCTACGCTCCCAGAGAAAGGTGTGAGGAAGCTGCCGACCTCGCTGCCTGAGCTGGAGACTGGCCGATGTTATCTGCCCGGTTCCCACGACAGACTTAACACTTGGGGATTGGCCATCCCACATTGGGTGGTTGATCTATGGGGTGTGGGGTCTTGCTTGGGGATGCTACAATCTACTGCGCTGCCCGCGATATCGCAGATCCTGTCTATTATGCCTGCTATCACCTACTCTTAATAACAGTTCCAAGAGGGACGCTATCATCTACTCTTAATTATTTCCAAGAGGGACGCGGTGGCTCAGTGGGTTATGACGCTGAGCTTGTAGATCAGAAGGTCGGCAGTTTGATAGGTCAAATCCCGAGTGCCGCGTAACAGAGTGAGCGCCTGTTACTCGTCCCAGCTTCTGCCAACCTAGCAGTTCGAAAGCACGTAAAAATGCAAGTAGAAAAATAGGGACCACTATGGTGAGAAGGTAACAGCGTTCTGTGCGCCTTTGGCGTCTAGTCATGCCGGCCACATGACCACGGAGACACGTCCTCGGACAAGCGCTGGCTCTTCGGCTTCGAAACGGAGATGACCACCAGCCCCTAGAGTTGGAAACGACTAGCACGCATGTATGGGGGAACCTTTACCCTTTACCTTTATTTCCAAGAGTTCTGCTTTCTTAAGTGGGTTTGAAGTGGGACCTGACAGTGTGAAAAGGTAGGGTGGAGGTTTGGCAGGCTGGAAAATATTGAGCGATATCCTCCTCCCACACTTTATAGCTGTTTGTTTGATTTTTATCTCACCTTTATTACTTTGCATAGGTAGACCTCGCCTTACAATTCATTTAGTGACCGTTGAAAGTTACAAGAGTAACATATGACCATTTTTCACACTTACAACCATTGCAGCATCCCCAGGGTCACGTGAGCCAAGTTCAGACGCTTGGCAACTGACTCGAATTTGTGACGGGTTGCAGTGTCCCGGGGAGTCACGTGATGACCCCCTTTTGGGACCTTCTGACCAGCAAAGTCAATGGGGAAGCCGGATTCCCTTAACAACCGTGTTACTAACTCGACAACTGCAGCGATTCACTTACTAACTGCGGCAAGTAAGGTCGTAAAATGGGGCAAAATTCTCTTAACAAGTGTCTCGTATAGCAACAGAAATCTAGGGCTCACTTGTGGCCATAAACTGAGGACAACCTGAAAATAACGTAAGGCAGCAAGCATACCTACTGCTCCTTCTTCCTTCTCTTTTCCCCACAACAATAACCCTGTGAGGTGGGTTGGGCTGGGAAAGATTTATTTTATTTTATTTTAATTTAATTATTTTATTTTATTCTGCATATGGCATAGAGTACATGGATAACAGAGGTAGAAATATAAAAGGAGCACATAATACTATGGTATAAGGAACGGCTGCTGGAATTGGGTATGTGTAGTTTAATGAAGAGAAGAACGAGGGGTGATATGATAGCAGTGTTCCAATATCTCAGGGGCTGCCACAAAGAAGAGGGAGTCAAGCTATTCTCCAAAGCGCCCGAAGGCAGGACAAGAAGCAACGGATGGAAACTAACCAAGGAGAGAAGCAACCTAGAACTAAGGAGAAACTTCCCGACAGTTAGAACAATTAATCAGTGGAACAACCTGCCTCCAGAATTTGTACGTGCTCCAACACTGGAAGTTTTTCAGAAGAGACTGGATAGCCATTTGTCTGAAAGGTATACTATAGGGTTTCCTGCCTGAGCAGGGAGTTGGACTAGATCAGGGCTTTTCAACCAGTGGTACGGGTACCACCTGTGGTACATTGGCACCTGGCAGGTGGTATGTGACCATCCTAGAAAAATGGTAGTGGGGGAGGGGAATGGCAGCACTGCACAAGCCTAAGCGAGAGACGGCTGGAGCTGCAGGGCTGTCGGGGCTCAGCGGAAGCACCAGGATCAGCACCAGGCTCCAGCTGGAGCTCGGCGCTGATCTTGGCGCTTCTACTGAGCCCAGAAGAAGCACCGATCAGCTGGAATGTTGCAGCATCTCCAGGGTCTTGTGATTTACATTCAGATGCTTGGCAACTGATTCATATTTATGACGGTCAGTGTCCCAGGGTCATGAGAAGTGACCAAAACCTGCTGCAACCACCCAGCAGACCGGGGGGGGGGATAAAAACGAAACACCCCCGACCCCACCCCCGCTGCCAATCCTCAACAGAAATGCTCACAACAATGAAAACCTCGGACAGGAGGAAGAGCGCCGCTGGGCAGGGCAGGCAGGTGTCTTGCTCGGCTGTGGCTTGGGGGGGCACTTTTTTTTCAGTGCCATTGTAACTTCAAACAGTCACTAAGCGAACTGTTGTAAGTCGAGGACTAGCTGTACTTCATCACTTTTTTCCCATATTTTTTTTTGGTCATCAAGTTCTTGACACCTTGCTAGGTGACTGGTGGTACTTGGATGTTGCCATATCCTAAAAGTGGTACAATGGGTGAAAAGGTTGAAAAGACCTGGACTAGATGACCTCCAAGGTCCCTTCCAAATTATTATTATTATTGTACTTGTTGTTGTCAACCTGTAATGAAACATCTGCAAGAAAACATCCAAACTCGGAGAGCACAAGGACCCCACACTTCTTTCTGGTTAAGACCAGTTCAAATTTGGAACGATGCAAGAGTCCTCTCCTTTCCTTCTCAATCCTCGGAATTGCTTAGATCAAAGTTAAAGGTTAGATATTGAGGATTAAGTGACTAGCATGCCCTGGGCAATTGCTACAACAAAGAGGGAAATAATTAACTGATCAGATTTAGGGCTGGAAGTTTGTTATCTCACATCTGGTAAGAGTAAATAGGGAAAGCCAGCTGACCTAAGCAGCTTCTCTTCCGGGTGTGAAACTGAAAAACTGCAGGTCCACCACAGGAGAAACATTCCAACAGAATAAAAAGTGTGCAGAATAAAGTATATAATGAAGAGACATTCTAATGCAACTTCGACCATTAAAAACCATCAGATGAAAAGTCTAAAAAATTATAAACAAAGCAAACTCCAAATAATTTCACCGTATATCTTTGAAAGTATTCCAATCTCTCAGGGGCTGCCACAAAGAAGAGGGAGTCAAGCTATTCTCCAAAGCACCTGAAAGCAGGACAAGAAGCAACGGATGGAAACTAATCAAGGAGAGAAGCAACCTAGAACTAAGGAGAAACTTCCTGACAGTCAGAACAACTAACCAGTGGAACAACCTGCCTCCAGAAGCTGTGAATGCTCCAACACTGGAAGTTTTTAAGAAGAGGCTGGACCACCATTTGTCTGAAATGGTATAGGTTCTCCTGCTTGAGCAGGGGGTTAGGGGGTTGGACTAGAAGACCTCCAAGGTCCCTTTCTTCTTCTTCTTCTTCTTCTTCTTCTTCTTCTTCTTCTTCTTCTTCTTCTTCTTCTTCTTCTTCTTCTTCTTCTTCTTCTTCTATTATTATTATTATTATTATTATTATTATTATTATTGCTATTATTATTGCTGCTATTATTATTATTATTATTATTATTATTATTATTATTATTATTAACCATCAGACAGTCAGCCAGATGTTCAGACTGGATTTGGCATTTTTGTCTACCTATCGAGTCCTTACCAAGGACCTGGGATAGGCAGATGTGGATGTTTGATGGTATTACAGATATCATGGCAGGATGGAAGCTGTTCCCAGTAAAGCTGCCTTTTGCAATTGACTAATGGCAAATTTGTCAATGCCAATGGTGTTCAAGTGGTGCTCCAGGTCTTTGTATTTTGTTATCTTCTTCAGTTCTTTCTCGTCTATTATTATTATTATTATTATTATTATTATTATTATTATTATTATTATTATTATTATTATTATATATTCTTCCATATCCCCTTGTTGCGGGGAAATAAAACCATGCATCCTGAAGAGCCATTGCTAATGATCAAGTAGCAATCTTCTCCTTCTACTGCCATATAATAATTCTTTTAGCCACTTGTCATCCCTGAAAAATCCATTATTCTTGATGCCTTCATACGTACCACGTATCAAGGAGGCAGCCCAGAACATCTTCATCATAGCACCAATCAACACCATCCTAACACAAAGATACAGTTTGTCCTCAACCTACAACCAAAGTTGAGCCCCAAATTTCAACGGCTAAACAAGGCAGTTTGTAAGTGAGTTTCACTCCATTTTACAACCTTTTTGCCTTTTTAAGTGAATCACTGAGGTTGTTAAGTGAATCACGAGGTCGTTAAGCGAATCCGGCTTCCCCCGTTGACTTTGCTTGTCAGAAGCCGGCTGGAAAGGTTACAAATGCAACCGTGCCAGTTGCCAAGCACTTGAATTCTGATCACGTGACCACAGGGATGCTGCAACAGTTATAAGTATGAAAAACAGTCATAGGTCATTTTTCCCCCAGTGTTGTTGTAACTTTGAACAATCACTAAATGAATGATTGTAAGGTGAGGACTACCTGTATTTACTGACTTTTACTGGAAAGAGGTAATTAACAGACTAACACAGGAGTCTTCAAACTTGGCCCTTTGATGACTTGTGGACCTCATGTGGCTGAGGAATTCTGGGAGTTGAAGTCCACAAGTCATCAAAGGGCCAGGTTTGAAGACCCCTGGACGAACAGAGTTGGAAGGGACCTTGGAGGCCTTCTAATCCAACACCCCCACCCACCCACCCACCCAGCTCAGGCAAGAAACCCTGTAACATTTCAGACAAATGGTTGTCCAATCTCTTCTTAAAAACCTCCAGTGCTGGAGCATTCACAATTTCTGGAGGCAGGTTGTTCCACTGATTGATTGTTCTGTCAGGAAATGTCTCCCTAGTTCTAAGTTGCTTTTCCATCCGTGGCTTCTTTTATCCTGCCCTCAGGTGCTTTGGAGAATAGCTTGACTCCCTCTTCTTTACGTTTACAATGCACTTCTTCAAGGTCTTTGGGAACTTCTAAATGTAGCAAGCCCTGTTCTTCCTTGACGTGGTCAAGTATTTCTCTTCTGTGCCATCTGCTCCCTAACTGTTTGGGGACAAGGTTATGTTTTAATTGGCTTTTAATATGATTAGCTATGTTGACTCAGACAGCATATTAAAAAGCAGAAACATCACCTTGCCGACAAAGGTCTGTACAGTCAACACTGTGATTCCCAGTAGTAATGTACGGGTGTGAGAGTTGGACCATAAGGAAGAATGAGTGTCAAAAGAATGGATGCTTTCAAATTGTGGTGTTGGAGAAGGAAATTAACCGTGGCTGTTTTTTCGAAGGACAGATACTGAAAATGAAGCTCAAATATTTTAGCCCCCTAATGAGAAGGCAGGCCTCACTGGAAAAGATCCTGATATTGGGAAACATCGAAGACAAAAGGAGAAGGGATGAGATACAGGGAATCCTCAACTTACAACAGTTTGTTTAGTGATCCTTCAAAGTTACAACGGCACTGAAAAACATGACTTATGACCGTCTTTCAGCTATGACCCTTGCAGCATCCCCATGATCACATGATCCAAAATTCAGATGCTTGGCATCTGGTTCATATTTATGGCCGTTGCTGTGTCCCAAGATCACGGGATCTCTTTTCGCGACCTACTGACACGCAAAGTCAATGGGGAAGCCAGATGCACTTAACAACCGTGTTAATAACTCAACAACCGCAGTGATTCGCTTAACCACCGTGGAAAGAGAAAGGTCATAAAATTGGGCAAGACTCACTTCACAAATTTCTCACTTAACAACATAAATTTTGGACTCGATTGTGGTCGTAAGCCGAGGACTGCCTGTAGTTGAACATGAATTTGGGCAAAATCTGGGAGACAATGGAGGACAGCACGGCCTGGAATGTTGTACCTCCTGCGGTCTCAAAGAGTCAGACAAAACTAAGCAGCTGAACAAGAACTACATGTTGGCACACTTCAGGCTGAGGAGGTGGGATGCAATGACTTTTATTAAATAAAGAGCCCAGAACACGGGTAGGCAACCTTGGCCCTTTTATGACTCGTGGACTTCAACTCCCAGAATTCCTGAGCCAGCATGGCTCAGCTTAGAAACCTCTCCCTTTCCCCTCAACATGGCTGGCTCAAGAATTCTGGGAGTTGAAGTCCACGAGTCATAAAAGAGCCAAGGTTGCCTACCCCTGTCCTAGAATTTGCAGCTATAGACTTCTGCATGAATCAGGGAAGAAGGAACCTCCATTTCAAGTCCTTGAATTTGCTTCCCAGTTACCCCAGTGCTTAATGCTACTTTATAAGTTCCACTTGATGCGTTGTTTCAGCAAAGGAAATTATCTAACTGTGAGAAAGGAAAACTTAACTTCTCAAATACAATAATCAAAATAATTAGCTTCAGTTTCCTATCCTTCAAAAATTAAAATATAGGTAGCCCTCAAATTACAACCACAACGAGAACCAGAATTTGGGGCACCAAGCGATACAGGCTTTAAATGAGTCACTACATGACAGGACCTGATTTTAGAACTACAGGTAATCCTCCCCTTACGGGCCACAATGGAGCCCAACATTTCTGCGGTTAAGTGAGACATTTGTTAAGTGAGTTTTGCCCTATTTTACGATTTTTCTTGCCACGGTTGTTAAGTGAATCACTGCCATTGCTAAGTTAGTAATCTGGTTGTTAAGTGAATCTGGCTTCCCTATTGACTTTGCTTGTCAGAAGTTTGCAAAAGTGAGCAACTGACCTTGGGACATAGCAACGGTCATACATACAAGCCAGTTGCCAGGCATCTGAATTTTGATCACATGACCATGAGGATGCTGCAAAGGTCATGACCATGAAAAGCTGTCTTAAGTGAGATTTTTCAGTGCCTTTGTAACTTTGAATGGTCACTAAACGAACTCTTGTTAAGTCCAGGACTGCCTATGTTTATAGCATGCTTGTTAAGCGAGTCACATGGCTGTTTAGGGAATCACACTTAAACACACATGAAACAAATCCAGTTTCCTTTTGACTTTGCTTCTCAGAATGTAACAAATCACAATTATGTGACTGCCAGATGCTGCAACCATCATAAATGTGAGTCAGTTGCCAAGCACCCAAGTTGTGATCACATGACCACTGGAGTGATGCAACTGTAACTTCAAGTATAGGTCAAAGGTCACTTTTTTCAATGCTGTCGTAATGCTCAATCACCGTTAGCCAAAGGGTCATAAGTTGAGGACTGCCTCTAAACAACTTTCTCCTCACGCTTGTGGTATTTTTAAATCGCCAGAGAAATGTAAGAACTTCATAGGCTAAATTCAGACACTTTGCGTCAGTCCACATCCAATATTTTCCCTAACACCTAGCAGAATGCTAATTAATTCACCACATAATTTTCTCCCATGCTTTCTCTCCTTATTTTGAGATCAATGACATATCTAAGCAAATGGCTTTCAACATTTCTAAACGCACAAGTTAATTTTCCAATTATTTTCACCGTAGGCGGCAATTAAGGGATCAGAAATTTGGGGGTGATGGGGATGAGGGTCTATATGCGCCCTTCTAAAATTTGACAAAACAGAAGAAATACAAGCTGTCTGTGGAGATTCTCAGTCATCCAGGTCATAGTTGTCTCAAAGGTGGTTTTTCACACACGCTTTTGGACAGAGAGGGATAAAAGAATCAATCTGTGTTAGAATTGAACACCCTTCCCTCAAAAGAGGGGGAGGGATATGACGCCACCTATCTCCGTCCACAAGGCAGCCCTTGCAGCAATTCCAAGAAAATTCCCTGATTCAGCTGAACCTGAGGGCATAGAGGGGTAGGCAAGCTTGGTGTTCTGTACCAGCCTGCTACTGGCCCTGCAGCAAAAGCAGGGACAACCCCTTTACAAACGGCAAGAGGCTGGAATAAAGCCTGCCAAATTTATTCACATAAAACAGAGCAAGACAAGACACCAACCATGAAACAGGAGCTAAGAAACAGGAACTATCCAAGCGGTTGCCTTCAGCAAACCAGCCCTCCCACACATTCCCCTTAAATACAGTTCAGGGCGTGGCCTCTCTCTGCCTCCTTCCGAGGTGCCCCATTGCCTTCCTCTGTTTACTCCTGATTGACTGCCTCCAGCGTCGGGCGTCCTTGAACAGGGCCAGCTGTGGGTCATCTTCATCCACGCTGTCAGGCTCACACAGCTGGGTCTCCGTCGTGACCAAGTGGGAGGGGCCCGCCTGAGGGCTCTGCGGAGCCTCAAGGCCATCATCAGCAAGCTCTTCAACACCCCCCTCCTCCTCCTCTGAGTCGTCCGACCCAACTGCCGAACCCACAGGCTGTCCCTGAATCACAACACTTGGCTCTTCTATGACTCGTGGACTTCAACTCCCAGAATTCCTCAGCCAGCCATGCTGAGGGGAAAGGGAGAGGTTTCCAAGCTGAGCCATGCTGGCTCAGGAATTCTGGGAGTTGAAGTCCACGAGTCACAAAAGAGCCAAGGTTGCCTACCCTGGCATAGATAAACCCCAAGTGGCCTCAAGAGCTCTCAGAGGGAGTACTAACGACCAGATGACTGCAAAGAAATAGAAGCCTTCCATCCCACCCACCTCCATTCTGTCAGAACCTACCCTTCCATTCCCCACCCACACCCAGAATCACAACTGAAGAAAATTTCTTGGATGAAAAACAAAGTATTTTGTTCTTCTTCCTCAAGGGAAAAAAAAGAGTTCAGTTGCCTTTTGAGAAATACAAGCTGGAAGCTCGCATCTATCGTCAAAAATGACTGAATAATGAACGCAGGCCGTTCTCCGCTTACCACCACAACTGAGCCCAGAATCTATCTTGCTAAGTGAGACATGTGTTAAGCGAACTTTGCCCCCATTTTATTTATTTATTTATTTAATTAGTTTTCTATACCGCCCTATTCCCAAAGGACTCAGGGCGGTTTACAGGGCAATATTTAAAAGACAATATAAATTAAGATAAAAATAGAATTAAAAAGAATTAAATTAATAATAGCCCAACATCAAAACAATGTTAAAATTTAAAACTAAAACCCCCCTCAGTCCAGGCCGGATAAATCGAAAATCCAGGTTTTCAGGTTTTCTTGCCACATTTGTTAAGTGAACCACCACACTTGTTAAATTAGTAGCACGGTGGTTAAGTGACTTTGGCTTCCCCATTGACTTTGCTGGTCAGTAGGTTGCAAAAGGTGATCCTATGACACCGGGACGCTGCAACTGTCATAAATATGAGTCAGTTGCAAAGGGTCTGAATTTTGATCCCCTGACCAAGGGCTTGCCGCAGCGGTCGTAAGTATGAAAAATGGTCATAAGTCACTTTTTTCAGTGCCGTTGTAACTTTGAACACTCACTAAATCAGGGGTCTTCCGACTTGGCCCTTTTATGCCTTGTGGACTTCAACTCCCATAATTCCTCAGCCAGGCACCCTGGCTGAGTAATTCTGGGAGTTGAAGTCCAGAAGTCATAAAAGGGCCAAGTTGGAAGACCCCCTGCACTAAATGAACTGTGGTACACCAACTTCTTAAGAGTTGTATTTTAAGATGAGAAGCCATGCAGTTCTTTCAAAGAAATAAATTCCAGTATTATCTGCCCAGTTTTATTCTTATTTTTGTAGTCTCCAACCAGTAAGGATACTTCATTTTAAAATTATCCGATTTATTTTATGGCACATTTTAAAGTGGAATCGCATGCGACACAGGTCAGTTTTTTAAAAAAAGGCTAAACTCAGCTCTTCCCTTTTCTTTCCTCTCTGCTTTCCTATTTACCTTTTCAAAATGTTACCTTTTCCTAATCTTTATCTATAATATGGACTCTACAATTCAGATCCCTGTTTCTTTAAAAATGCAAGTTCTAAGCCATATACAAGAAAGAATAATTAGCTGGAGGATGGTATATCATGAAAGACAGGCAGAATATGCAAGTTTGTTAAATTTACATAAGGCGAACTATTCTAGGAGCAGAATTGTCGTTATACTGGAACATATTTTTAGAGCACTCTGCCAGCGTGTGTAGGTGTCAGAGGAGGAAATATTCTCATTTCTAATCCGAGTTATATACAGGAAAAGCACTCAACACAAGTTCGGAAAAATACCTGACATTTATATTGGATCTTATAATCTAATACAGGTAACCCTTGACTTACAACCGCAACTGAGCCCAAAAGTAAGTTGTTAAGTGAGTTTTGCCCCATTTTATGACCTTTCTTGCCGTAAGTTGTTAAGTGGATTCTTAAGTTAGTAACACGGCTGTTAAGTGAATCTAGCTTCTCCATTGACTCTGATTGTCAGAAGGTCACAAAAGATGATCACATGACTCTGGGACACTGCAACCGTCATAAATGTGAACCAGTTGCCAAGTGTCTGAATTTTGATCACATGAACATTGGGACGCTATAACGGGGAGTGTGAAAATTATCCATAAGTCATTTTTTTCCCAGTGTTGTTCTAACTTTGAATGGTCACTGAACAAATATTTATAAGTTGAAGACCACCGGTACTGCAACTATCAACTTGGGACAATTTTAACAGAGGAGGAGACAAATTCATCCAGAAGGATATCAACAGCAATTATGCACAGTGACTATGAATTACTTTCAGCATCAGGAGATGGAGATCATGACTTGTTGGCCCTACAGATTTCTTCTGTGGAATTTACCACAGTGAACAGGATGTGGGCCCAGCTTGGCTTTTGATGAGGTCCAGTTGAGCACTTCTGACCATAATAAATCTCACGACTGAAGGAAAATATACATGTCCTGGGATAATGTTGCAGGATCCAATCTGGGTTGGTCACCAGAACCAGAGGTTTAGTTTTCCGAGCTTTCAAAGTCATGCAGTCCTTCCTCAGGGAATGTGAATTTCCCTGAGGATGGGCTCCAGCATGATGGTGATTGACCCAGATTGGCTCCATCTGTGTGGGTGGTGCATCAACGCAAACATGTAAGATGGTTTGACCCTCTACATATTGGTGGCACTTCTTAAGACAGCCATGAGGAACATTTCAGTCCAGAAGTTGGGAAAGAGATGCCCCATTCCTGAGATATTTTTTTTTTCCTTTAGAAGATGGGAGATGAGATAGAACTGTTTGGTACATCACAAGGTCAAAGGCATCTGAGAGAAATTGGGAAGGACAACAGAAAGAATTACCAGGATTTATTGACTTTTAGGACATCATGAGGTCTTCAGATTTTCAGTAGTCTAAAACTATTCAAATCAACCCTGCTAGTGCCAAAGTTTAGTTGTGTTGCTAAGCACTTTTTTTTCTAAAAGCAGTGGTTGTTATATCTATGGAGATTCTCAGTCATCCAGGTCATAGTTGTCCCAAAGGTGGTTTTCAAGAAGCATCTGGATGTCTTGTTTTTCTTTCAAGACGTTTCGCTCCTCATCCAAGAAGCTTCTTCAATTCTGAAGAGGAACTGAAGAAGCTTCTTGGATGAGAAGTGAAACGTCTTCAAAGAAAAACAAGAAAGTCCAGTTGCCTCTTGAAAATGCACCTTTGGGACAGTAGCCATTATCTGTCGCAGTCTTCCTTTAAAAGGATGACACGTTGATTTTTTTCATTGAGTGTACTAGTTTGTCAAATCAAATGAAACTATTACAAGACATTCAAATTTTTGTGCCTTAATCCAGAAACCAATTCTCTTCTGATTAATAGCCAAGATGACTCTGAAATTACTGGAAAATCTCATTTTCCATCTCTCTCCTTTCGTGCCCTCAAAAGAGAAATGTTTTTGTCAGTTGTGGCAAATTTAAATTATTCTTATCGTGATTTCTTTTAGACACACAGCATTGTTTGAAAAATATTTCCTTCCCGAGTTCTCATTCTTCTGAAGATCTTACCACAATATATTACAGCATACACAGATACTCAATGCCTTCTGAAATGAAAAACATTTGCCGAAAACAAAATATCGCACTTGCATTAACAACTTTTCGCTGCAAAAAAAGGGAAAGCTTTACGGATATGAATTCTGCCTGTATTAGTTCTATGTGACTTATTTTCATCTTTAAAGTCAGGACACGTTCTAAATGAAATTGAGACATCTAAAAATAATCCTCAACTTACGGCCACAACTTCTGTTGCTAAGTGAAACAGCTAAGTGAAGTTTGCCCCATTTTATGACCTTTCTTGCCACAACTATTAAGTGAATCACTGCAGTTAATTTAGTAACATGGCGGTTAAAGCGAATCTGGCTTCTCCATTTGATTTTGCTTGTCAGAAGGTTGCAAAAGGGGATCCCTTGACCCCGGGACAGTGAAACTGTCATAAATACAAGCCTGGTACCAAATTTTGATCACATGTCCAAAGGGATACTACAACAGTTGTAAGTGAGGAAAAAGAGTCATTAACCACTTTTTTAGTGCTGCTGTAACTTCACACGGTTACTAAACGAAAGATTGTAAGTTAAGGACTACCTGTATTGAGCAGATATTTGGAAAGTACGGCCCAGGGAAAATATTTTTAAAAGATTCTGAGGTGATTTCTGGCACTTCCTTGGTGGAGCCTTGGTGGAGCAGTGGGCTAATGCCTCCTTAAGTAACACCAGCTGCCTGCAATTAGTGCAGGTTCGCATCCCACCAGGCTCAAGGTTGACTCAGCCTTCCATCCTTCCCAGGTAGGTAAAATGAGGACCCAGATTGTTGGGGGCAATTAAGCTGACTTTGTAATAATGCCGCTTGGGGTGTGTGTGAAAGCCCTAATAAGCAGGCATATACATAGAATGGAGGCTACTGCTAAGTTTGTAAGCCGCCCTGAGTCTTCGGAGAAGGGCGGGATATAAATGGAATTAAAAAAAAAAAAACTTCCAATGGTCAAGCTATGAGTGCTTTTGCCTATGGCCAGGATCACACTGTTAACAAAAGGAGGCATTTCCTGTCTTGGAGACACCAAAACGATCCAAGTGAGTGACTGAATATCATGATGTACCACAGAACATGAACCTGCTGAGACCAGGAATGGAGTATTTGAGAGATGGATGTGGTTGACTGACTGGACAATGAACAAAAGCACCTATCTTCTTCTTGTGCCATATCCGTTATCGGATGTTGGCGATCATGTTGGCCAACCTATTTTTATCAGGAGCCGCACGAAAGAGCGCCGCTGAGTTTTGTCCAAACCAGTCCCTTAGATTTTGAAACCATGATGTTCTTCTTCTGCCTGGACTTCGTTTGCCTTCAGCCTTTCCCTGCCGGATTAAATGGAGTATGCCGTATTTTTCTGGGTGTCGCATCACATGTCCGAAATATTCTAGCTTTCGTTTTTTTAATTGTTTTGATGATTTCCCTTGGCTTTCCCATTTCTGATCTTGTCAACCTGGCTTATACGTAACAGCCGCCTGTAAATCCACATTTCAAATGCTTCCAGTCCAGTGATGGCGAACCTTTTAGAGACCGAGTGCCCAAACTGCAACCCAAAACCCACTTACAGTATGTATCGTCGGGTGGGCGTAGCCCATTGGGTGGGTGTGGCCAATTGGATGGGCGTGGTACATTGGGTGGGCGTGGATAGGGTGGCAACGGCAGACTGGGTGGGACTAAATAGTTCAATCCATCAATTCCAACTTTGCCAGAACTTTTTTTTCCCCCGCGAGAAGTTGAAATTGATTGATTGAACCTTTTTTTTTTTTTGTACATGGTGGTGGAGGCCTAAAGCGAAAAGGTTTTATAAAACCCAGCTGAAGGCCTAGGATTGGGGCGATGGCGCGCGTGACTACAGAGAGGGCTCTGCGTGCCACCTGTGCCATAGGTTCGCCACCACAGTTCTAGTCTCTTCAAGTGGACTTCTATCAGATACCAACTCTCTACTCCAAGGGTGTCAATTTCATTGAGGGCCGCATCAGCATTGCGGTTGCCCTCAGGGGGCCGGGTGGGTATGGCCTGGGTGGGCATGGCCTACTGGGTGGGTGTGGTTAGAGTGCATATGGCCTACTGGGTGGGCGTGGCCAGCTCTACATCATTCGCATCAAGGGTGCCTATGGGGGACTGGGCAAGAGTGGGACAGATCTGAGGGTCTCTGGCGGAAGGAGGGTCTCTGGGCCAGGGCCAAGGCAATGGGGGCCGTTCCCTCACCGTTTCCAGGATGGGTTTGCGGGCCACATGAAACCACTTCGCGGGCCGGATCCGGCCCCTGGGCCTTGTGTTTGACGTGTCTGCTCTACTCCATAGAGCAGGATAGAAAAGCATCTATACAGCAACATTTCCTTACAGTTTCCCATTAGCCGTTTATTGGTTTGCAAATACAGAGAAAGCTCAGTTTAATGGACCGCCATTGAACGTATTTCAAATGCAACAGACTAAATTTCTCTGGAGACATCTTCCAAAATAACACATCTCCACTATAATTGAAGCAGGTCCAGACGACGCAGCTTAGTAAGACATTTAATTGTCCCAAAGGTGCTTTTTTCAAAAGGCAACCGGACTTTATTTTTCCTCGAGGACGTTTCGCTCCTCATCCAAAGAAGCTTCTTCAGTTCTGTCAGAACAAGCAGATATAAAGAAAGCAGAACTCTCAGACCCAAGGGCACTGCAATCCTCATAAACGCTAGCCAGCCCAAATTCTGATCACGTGACCATGAGGATGCAGTGACGGTGTGAAAAATGGCCCTAAGTCCCTCTCTTCAGTGCCGTTGCAACTTCGGCCACTAAACAAATGGTTGTATAAGTCAAGGACTATCTGTACAAGTGGCCTGCCCCATCAGTGTCGGTGGGAGAGGCCTTGGTAGTTCCGTAATTAAGCTTTTGTTTACTGTTAGCTTGTTTGTCTGAGTCGGTAGTTCCTTGACTGGGGTTTTCTTTGCTATTGGTGATACTTCAATATTTCTTCTCAACAGAAAAAGATTTACATATGTTTACGAAAGGCTGACAAAGTTAGTGGAGACTTGGAATGTGTTGAGCCATAAAGCTCTATGCTTCGCTGACATTCTTGCATCTAGTTAGAGTCACAAGCAAAGGAGAGGGGGGGGGAAAGGCCCTCTCAAATCTAAGTGCCTTTGTTCAAAAGCCCTGCATCGCTTCAACAGGCAGACAAACAGGGACCAGCCATTAGACTGACCTACAAGGACCTCCACCCAGCCACAAAAGCCCTTGCGATGATAACATGCTCAACCAGGCAGTCAGAATTTCCTAGGAAGAGACAGACGCATGATTATAGCCAAAGCATTCAGAAGACCAGAATGCTGCCGTTTGAATAAACAGAAAAACAAGAGTTGGAAGGGGCCTTGGAGGTCTTCCAGTCCAACCCCCTGCTCAAGCAGGAAACACGGTACCATTTCGGACAAATAGTTGTCCATTGTCTTCTTAAAAACCTCTAATATTGGAGAAGCCATAGCCTCTTGAGGCAAGTCACTCAACTGGTTAACTGTTCTAACTCTCAGGAAATTTCTCCTTAATTCTAGGTTGCTTCTCTCTTTGGTCAGTTTCCACGCATTGCTTCTTGTCCTGCCTTCAGATGCTTCGGAGAATAGCTTGACTCCCTCTTCTTTGTGGCAGCCCCTGAGATATTGGAACACTATCACATCCTCCCTAGTCTTTCTCTTCATTAAACTAGACATACCCAATTCCAGCAAACGCTCCTTATCTGTTTTATCCTCCAGTCCCCTGATCATTGCTCTTCTCTGCCCTGAGTTGCAAGTACTTTTTAAAATATCTATACCAATTTTTTAGGTTTGCATACATTTGCTCTTTTTGCTCCTTCTAGTAGGTGCTCCTAGAGACCAAACACTGGTGCCCTTTAGCTATTTAGGCTTTAGTAACATCCTGTCATACAGCATCACAGTCTGGTTTGGAAGCATCGCTGCTTCAGACAGGAAGGCGGTGCAGAGAGTGGTGAGGATGGCCGAAAAGATCATTGGCAGTTCCCTCCCTCCAATCCAGGACATAGCACAGAAGTGTTGCAGCGTCCGTAAGGTTATCTGGGACACTATGTATGCTCTTCACGACCTGTTTTCCTTGTTACCTTCTGGGAGGAGGGGGCTTCGTGGTACCCGTAGCAGAACACCCAGATTCAACCATAGTTTTATTCCATACAGCATTAACCTTGTGAACTCTCAAGCTTCCTCCTTCCGTTATATATTCAAGATGGACAGTATTTAATATTAATTTGTTTTGATATGTAGGGGTGTGGGTCTATACATATGTTGTATATAGTACATTTAGGTGCGTGTCATGTATGTGTTTCACTTTGAGAGTGGGCAACTAAATTTCATTTTTGATGTGTGCCGTTGTGCCCACAGTAAAAAAAAATGACAAGAAAGGTTATCTTATCTTCACATAGTGTGGTGGGATGGAGGGTTTGTTGTCACTGTGTGTTGGGGGGAGAGAGCACGGGGGGGGGGGAAAGAGGCTCAGCTAATCTCAATGTACACATGTTGTACTTTGACAATAAAGGTTTATTATTTTATTATTATCTTGGCTTTGTGGCTACAACAGGAAGAAGGAATAACCTAGACTAGCGGAACAGGAAGAAGGTGATAGTTAGATAAAAGAAACTTGAGTCCTGCATAGAACTGTAACCTGAGAAAGAGCCTCAGGCAAGAGACCCTAGTTCTCATGAGGATAAAGGGAGGGAGAGGAGAAGCACTTTCAGACTACTAAACCTTGAAATAAAAGTAGTACAGGTAGTCCTTGACTTACAACAGTTCATTTAGTGATCGTTCGAACTTACAGCAGCAGTGAAGAAAGCAAAGTATGCCTGTTTTTCAAACTTACAACTGTTGCAACATCCCCATGGTCACATGATCAAAATTCAGATGCTTGGCAAGTGGCTCATATTTATGACGGTTGCGGTGTTCCGGGGTTCATGTGATGAATTTTTGTGACCTTCTGACAAGCAAAGTCAATGGGGAAAGCCAGATTCACTTAACAACCGTGTTACTAACTGAGCAACTGCAGCAATTCACTTAACAACTGTGTCAAGAAAGGTCGTAAAATGGAGCCAAATTACTTAATTACTTAATTACTTCGGGAGATAGGGCGGGATATAAGTCCCATTAATAAATAACTGTCTTGCTTAGCAGCAGAAATTTTGGGCTCAATTTTGATCGTAGGTTCGGGACCGCCTGTCCCAGCATGCGTGAATAAGTTCTAGACTGGTTTAACTTGAAGGGTTGACAGCATGGCAACGCTCTTTGTTTTCATTTCTCTTTTTCTCCTATTTTACCCTCCTGTTCTTGTTTTTTTTTTTTTTTTTTAATTTTTGTGTGAGCTGCCAGGAGTCGTGACTCACCCCGGAGAGTATGAAAGTACAGTAAATCAATCAGTAATCAATATAAAAGGGAACCATTACATCAATCCACCAATTAACCCTCCTTGCTCATCAGGATTCTGCAGCAATTTCTTAAGAACAGTTTCCAACTTGAAGGCAATTCCTCTTTTCACAGACACCGATTATTCTGCTATTCTGTGTCGCAACAAATTCCAGCTCTCCAACCCTCCTATTTGGACACTACATCCCTGATAATTAAGGTCATCTCCCTCCCTGCAACTCATCAGTGAGATCTGCGGGGAGAAATTATTATCTGTCTGGTCTTGTTTCCTTTCCAGCCATTTCAAGCTTCACCAGTTTTTTTTCCAGCCTGAATAGGCTGTTGGGGAGAACTGGGAAAGTAAAAGAAAACAAGGAACACCGACAAGATGTCCTGTTTACTGGTATGTGCGTAAACAGACTTTTGTTTCTTGTTCCTCTACAGAAGCTGAGTATGCTTGTGTGTCTGATGCATGCAATTCTTTAACCTGGTTTGATGCTTTAGTCACAGATATCTTGACACATCCAATTCGACCGATCACTGTGATGGAAGATAATGAATCTGTGGTTTATATTTCTGAAACACGTTTTACAGGTTCAGGGTCCAGACACATTGACATCCGATACCAAAACATAAGGCAACTGGTTAAACAAGGTTTTGTGACATTACAGTATGTGCCTACACGTGATCAAATTGCTGACATGCTGAACAAACCACTTCCTACAGCCCAGCATGAGTATCTGCGTGAGAAGATGTGCCTTACCTGAGTCTTCACTTTGCTGACGAAAGAAGGGGAATGTCACTGCACGTTTTTTTTGTTCGTCAGAAAAGTTCATTTCTAACTGTACATTTCCCCTGCTCTCTGCACCTGTTGTGATAACTTATCTGGTAACCATAGTGAATCCCATATGACTAGTTATGTTATGGTTTCAGTCTGTTTAGTGCGCATGTCTAGAAGAGGTTCTCACAGTGTTTTCTTTATTGTTTTTTCACTTTGCTGTTACTGTCTGTTACGTTAGGATGTAGTTAGCTAGCTCTCTTTATAATATATATTTAGTTTTTATATTTTAGTTTTTATAAATTTGTAATTAAAGGTATTTAGTAAGATTATGCGTCGTGTTTTATTTCCTTCCTTCATGCACATCATGCATTCTCTGAAGCACGGTCCTTCGCCCTCTACTAAGGTGATTTATACCTTAACATCACTGTGTTCAAAATCAGCGGTGCTTTCTTTCTCAGAACAGAACCCAACAGAACAACAGCATTGGAAGGCACACCGAAGGTCATCTAGTCCAACCCCCTGCTCAATGAGGAGACCCTGCATCATTTCAGACAAATGGCTGTCCAGTCTCTTCTTAAAAACTTCTACTATACTTGGTGCCGTCTCACCGGGTCGGATTAAATTCCCCAAATTCCCAGCCGATGTGGTCGAAAGATTCAGGGAAGCATATGTTCAGGTAGTCCCCAACTTACGACCACAATTGGGGACTGAGACTTCCATCACTAAGCCACGTGGTTGTTAAGTCAGTCATCAGGTGACCGTGATCAATTTTACACCATTTTTCACAGCAGATGTTAAGCAAAACACTGCAGGTACTAAATGAATCACACGGTCCTTGACTGAATCTGGCTTCCCCCATTTATTTGGCTTGTCAGAAACCGGCTGGGAAGGTCACAAATGGTGATTACATGTTCCTGGGACACTGCAACCATCAGTGTGTAGTGGGGTGCCCCAGGGCTCTGTTCTGGGCCCAGTGCTCTTCAACATCTTCATCAATGATTTGGACGAGGGGATAGATGGGGAATTCATCAAATTTGCAGATGACACCAAGCTGGCAGGAAGAGCCAACGCTCCAGAAAACAGGCTTAAGATACAGAAGGATCTGGACAGACTCGAACACTGGGCGCTATCTAACAAAATGAAATTCAATGGTGAAAAAAGTAAAGTTCTATACTTAGGCAAGAAAAACCAAATGCACAAGTATAGTATAGGTGGTACCTTGCTCAATAATAGCAACTGTGAGAGGGATCTCGGAGTCCTAGTGGACAATCACTATATATGAGCCAGGCGTGTGCTGCAGCTGCCAAAAAAGCCAACACAGTGCTAGGATGCATTAAGAGAGGAATAGAATCAAGATCATGTGAAGTATTAATACCACTTTACAATGCCTTGGTAAGGCCACACTTGGAATATTGCATCCAGTTTTGGTCACCTTGACGTAAAAAAGATGTTGAGATTCTAGAAAGAATACAGAGAAGAGCAACAAAAGACGATTAGGGGACTGGAGGCTAAAACATATAAGGAACGGTGGCTGGAATTGGGTATGTCTAGTTTAATGAAGAGAAGGACGAGGGGTGACATGATAGCAGTGTTCCAATCTCTCAGGGGTTGCCACAAAAAAGAAGGAGTCAAGCTGTTCTTCAAACCACCTGAAAGCAGGACAAGAAGCAACTGATGGAAACTAGTCAAGGAGAGAAGCAACCTAGAACTAAGGAGAAATTTCCTGACATTTAGAACAATTAACCAGTGGAACTACCTGCCTCCAGAAGTCGTGGGTGCTCCAACACTGGAAGTTTTTAAGAAGAGACTAGACAGCCATTTGTCTGAAATGCTATAGGGTGTCCTGCCTCAGCATGGGATTGGACTAGATGACCTCCAAGGTCCCTTTCAAATTATTTATTATTATTATTATTATTATTATTATTATTATTATTATTATTATTATTATTATTATTATTATTATTATTAATCACACAGTCAGCCAGATGTTCAGACTGGATTTGGCATTTTTGTCTACCTATCGAGTCCTTACCAAGGACTTGGGATAGGCAGATGTGGATGTTTGATGGTATTACAGATATCGTCACAGGATGGAAGCAGTTCCCAGTAAGGCCGCCTTTTGCAATTGACTATTTGTCAATGCCAATGGTGTTCAAGTAGTACTCCAGTTGTTTTGGGATTGCACACAAGGTGCCTATTACTATTGGTACTACCCTTGCTTGCCTTTGCCACAGTCTTTCTATTTCTATTTGTAGGTCTTTGTATTTTGTTATCTTCTCCAGTTCTTTCTCGTCTATTCTGCTGTCTCTAGGCACTGCCACGTCCACTATCCAGACTTTTTTGTCTTTCTTATCGACAATTGTTTATTATTATTATTATTATTATTATTATTATTATTATTATTATTATTATTATTATTATTATTATTATAAAACTTTTATTCATAAAACATGAAACTCAGTCAACTGAACACTCAAACTGACTGGCACTAATGGTTGACATGGGTTGCTGCCAGCATCCAAGGTATCAACCAGGTATTTCCTTAAAATGTAAGATGTTCTGAGTAGCGCAGTTTTTTGTAGCTTTGCTGGAGTTATTGCAGGAAGCTGCAATTTCTTGATGTGTTTTGCAAAGTTCTTGGACATCGTTCCCAGTGCCCCGATGACAATAGGTATCAATGTTACATGTTTCATCCATAATCGCGCAGTTTCGATGGCCAGGTCTCAGTATTTCGTAATTTTTTCCAGTTCTTTTTCTTCGACTCTGGCATCTCCTGGTACAGCGATATCAATCAGCTGTATGCTTTGGTTCTCTACAACTGTGATATCCGGTGTGTTGTGTTCCAAATGGCGATCTGTCTGTATTTGGAAGTCCCACAAGATCTTCACCCTCTCATTCTCGACAACTTTTTCCACCCTATGTTCCCACGACTTTTCAGACACAGGCAATTCGCATTTTTTACACAATGCCCAGTGGATTAGTTTAGCAACTCGGTCATGTCTAGCTTTGTAATCAGTTTGCGCGATTTTGCTGCACTCACATGTTAAATGTGAAACAGTTTCAACTTTGTCACTGCAAAGTCGGCAATTTGGATTGTCAGTAGATTTTTGTATCTTCGCTTTCATGGCATTAGTTTGTAGTGCTTCTTCTTAAGTAGCCAGTATCATCATCATTATTATTATTATTATTATTATTGTTGTTGTTGTTGTTGTTGTTGTTGTTGTTGTTGTTGTTGTTGTTTTGTTGTTGTTGTTGTTATTGTTATTATTGTTATTATTGTTATTATTATATACATTATTAAATACATTATTGTTGTTGTTGTTGTTATTAAATACATGCTGGTTGCCAAGGGCCCAAATTCTGATCACATGACCATGGGGATGTTGCAACGATTGGAGGTGGGAGGACCAGTCGCAAATCACCTTTTTCAGAGCTGTTGTAACTTCAAACTGTCACCACATGAATTGTTGCTGTAAGTCGAGGACTTCCTTAAATATGACTACGCAAATAGCACACTGTAATATGGATTGCCTTCTTCCATTACCGGATAATGGAAAAGTGGTTTTCAGCAGGGGAGACAAACCACCATCTTCCTCCTTGACCACAAATCAAATCACGCCTTTTTCTTGAAGCAAACAGTTCAAGCTTTTTTCCCCCTTTCTAAATCTCACCACAGCAAGATATATATATGCCAGACAGATTGGTGATGGAATCGAAACATATCAAGCCTTTTCGAATATCTCTACTCTTTCTACATAATTTATACGACGGGGTGGGGATCAGCTCTCCATTATCACCGTCAGACTGCTCCAAGTTCAGGTCTGACTCGGAGAGCTGTTACACTGAATTTCTTTACAATGTAGGTAAATTATGGAAAGAGGGGGTCACGTAATAAAATCTGCTGACGTTCCCATTAACAGCGTTACTCCTCGCTGATCAATGAGACGTAACAGGTTTCTGCAGAGAAAAGTCACACAGTTTGGTTCCTTATACACATGAATTTTTTATGCTCTGCCGTGTTGGCAATGTTATTGTGACATCTCAATTTCAGGAGCCTTTTTTCTTTTTCTTTCTTTCCCCCTTGACACTTTGCAGCAGAATAAGCAGCTTCCAGAAATTAGACGGAAGATCCCAATGGCTACAGAACCATCATTTCCCATTGTCATCAGGTTTCCACTGTTAGCTAAATCAGGGGTCCCCAACCCCTCTCCCCCCCAGGCTGTGGCCTGTTCGGAACCAGGCCGCATGAGTGGCGGGCTCGCGCACGCACACAGGTCAACATGCGCGAGCGGCAAGCCGGTGCGCAAACGCGTACACAGTTCAAGTTGCATGAGCAGTGGGTCAACGCACATCCACGCGCAGAGCTCAAATTGTGTGAGTGGCGGACTGGGGTGTGGGTGCAGGCCTGCCATTTGCACAAACCGATTCCCTTCTCCACCACCACCACCACCAGGCCGCCAAGCCGTAAAAGTTGGAGACTGCTGAACTAAACTACTATGTTGTCTGGGCTTTAGGATACATATTAGAACTACTAAGCTTTGATTGGTTTTTGCCAAAGCACTAGAAATCCATTGGTCTGATGTGGTATATAAATCCTGCAATGAACCAATCAATGGTTGGCTTTCAGAAGACAAACTTCTTCAAACTGCTTGAAGTTGAGGGGCTGTCACAGAGAAGAAAGGGTGAAACTATTCTCTAAAGCGCCTGAGGGCAGGACAAGAAGCAATGGATGGAAACTTATGAAAGACAGACCCAACTTAGAACTCAGGAGAAATTTCCTGACAGCGAAAACAATTAATCAGAGGAATGGCTTGCCTTCAGAAGTTATGGGTGCTCCTATCACTGGAGGGACGCGGTGGCTCAGTGGTTTAGGACGCTGAGCTTGTCGATCAGAAGGTCGGCAGTTTGGCGGGTCGAATCCCGAGTGCCGCGTAACAGAGTGAGCGCCTGTTACTCGTCCCAGCTTCTGCCAACCTAGCAGTTTGAAAGCACGTAAAAATGCAAGTAGAAAAATAGGGACCACGACGGTGGGAAGGTAACAGCGTTCCGTGCGCCTTTGGCGTCTAGTCATGCCGGCCACATGACCACGGAGACGTCCTCGGACAAGCGCTGGCTCTTCGGCTTTGAAACGGAGATGAGCACCGGCCCCTAGAGTCGGAAACGACTAGCACGCCTTTACCTTTTTATCACTGGAGGGTCTATGGAGATTCTCAGTCATCTGGGACATGGTTGTCCCAAAGGTCCTTTTTCAAAAGGCAAGTAGACTTTCTTGTTTCGCTTCTCCTCCAAGAAGAGGGAAATGAAGAAGCTTCCGGGATGAGAAGCGAAATGTCTTCAAGCAAAAACAAAGCAAGTCCAGTTGCTTTTATGAAAAAGCTCCATTCCTGGAGGTTTTCAAGAAGAGACTGGACAGCTGTTTGTCCAAAATGGGCAGGGGATTGTACTAGAACAGGGGTCTCCAACTCCCGGTCTCGGCATGCCAGCAACCGATCCACACAAACAAGCAAAGCCCCATTCATGAGATGTAGGCAAGACACAAAACCACGCACCCTCCGGTCGGCGGAAAAACCTTTCTCCACGGAACCAGTCCCTGGTTCCCAAAAGGTTGGGGACCTCTGGACTAGAAGACCTCCAGGCCCCTTGCAACTCTGTTGTTTTGTATTATTCTGTAAATTCTTTGTTATTTTTAATTTCAAAGCCAAAAGCACTAAAAGACTTAAGGTAGTTTGTGTAACCCTCAAGTTTTCCCAAATGTCTGTGATCAGTCAAGTAAATCGTCACTATTGCCCTAGTTCTGGAGCGAGGCAATTAGGCTGGTTTATGCTCTGTTTCTTCTTCCTTTCTCATTATCTGACCTACCATTTCCCACCAAAGTCTAACATTTCCTGGCATAGAGAAATCCCTGCCCTGTTATTTCTTCAGGGACCTCCGTAATTTCTTCCCTAAAGGTAAAGGTAAAGGTTCCCCTGCACATGCATGCTAGTCGTTTCCGACTCTAGGGGCCGGTGCTCATCTCCGTTTCAAAGCCGAAGAGCCAGCGCTTGTCCGAGGACGTCTCCGTGGTCATGTGGCCGGCATGACTAGACGCCAAATGCGCACGGAACGCCGTTACCTTCCCACCGGAGTGGTCCCTATTTTTCTAATTCCATTTTGACGTGCTTTCGAACTGCTAGGTTGGCAGAAGCTGGGACGAGTAACAGGCACTCACTCTGTTACGCGGCACTCGGGATTCGACCCGCCAAACTGCCGACCTTCTGATTGACAAGCTCAGCGTCCTAACCCACTGAGCCACCGCGTCCCTTAATTTCTTCCCTAACATTCATTAATTTCTTCCCTAACATTCATTAATTTTTGTAAAAGATCAGACTTTTCCTGCTCTCTGCGTTATCCTAGGAAAATGATGTGCCATTGGTTTCAGGAACGGTCAGCGAAATTCTTAGCAGCGCCCGCCTCTTTTCCACCCGTGCACCCCATCGCTACCTACCCACAACCATGGGGAAAAGAAAGATTGACGGGACAAGAAGAAAGAAAGAAAGAAAGAAGGTAGAAAGAAAGAAGCAGCTGAGATGCCGATTAGAAACCACAGGTAGACCTCGAGATATGACTGTAATGGAGCCTGCCCATTATGGCTGTATGGTGTGACAGTCATAAAATCGCTCCATTTTTTTCTGCGGTGGTCATTAAGCAAACGCGAAACTTATAAAGCAAACACAGCATTCCAGTATCTGAGGGGCTGCCACAAGGCAGAGGGGGGCCAGGTTGTTCACCAGAGCACCAGAAGGCAGGACGAGAAACGATGGTTGGAAACTGACCAAGGAGAGAAGCAACCCGGAATTAAGGAGAAACTTCCTGACAGTGAGGACAATCGACCATGGAACTTGCTTGCCCCCCCCCCAGAAATTGTGGGTGCTTCATTGCTGGAGATTTTTCAGAAAAGACTAGACCAGGGGTAGGCAACCGTGGCTCTTTTATGACTCGTGGGCTTCAACGCCCAGAATTCCTGAGCCAGCCACGCTGAGGGAAAAGGGAGAGGTTTCCAAGCTGAGCCATGCTGGCTCACGAATTCTGGGAGTTGAAGTCCACCAGTCATTAAAGAGCCAAGGTTGCCTACCCCTGGACTAAACAATCACCTGTCCAAGATGGAGGTTTTTAAGAAGAGACTGGACAGCCATTTGCCTGAAATGGTATAAGGTTTCCTGCCTGAGCAGGGGGTTGGACTAGATGACCTCCAAGGTCCCTTCCAACTTTATGATGATGATGATGATGATGATGATGATGATGATGATGATGATGGTGGTGTAGGTTCTCCTGGGCTAGAAGACCTCCAAGGTCCCTTCCAGCTCCATCCTATCCTATCCTATCCTATCCTATCCTATCCTATCCTATCCTATCCTATCCTATCCTATCCTATCTTCTATTCCATTCTAGTCCATCCCTATATTTCTATTCTATTCTATTCTATTCTATTCCATTCCATTCCATTCCATTCCATTCCATTCCATTCCATTCCATTCCATTCCATTCCATTCCATTCCATTCCATTCCATTCCATTGGTTTGCTATGGGCCTAGCTTTGCTGAAAACCGGAAGTGTCATTTCTGGGCAAAACTGCCATAAAATGTGGTCACATGACCACAGGATGACGCAAACCTCTGTGAAGGCGGGCAGGTTGTCAAGCACTCAACGTTTGGTCATGTGACCAACCGTGTATCCAAGTTGTAAGTCCCCTTTTATTCAGGTCTGTCGTAAGTCTGAATAGTCATTAAGCGACTGGTCGTAAAGTGAGTACTACCTGCAATATAGCTTTTTAGCAAGGGAAAGGGGACGCTTGTAGTCAGAGACTGTTAACAAAGAATGGTGAAAAAGGTGTGGTAGAGACCAATTACAGGCAGTCCTCAACTTACAACAGTTCATTTAGCGACCGTTCAAAGTTACAACGGCACTGGGAAAAAAGTGACTAAGGACCCTTTTTCACACTTTCAGCACGACCGTCGCAGCATCCCCAGGGTCACGGGATCCAAAATTTAGACGCTTGGCAACTGACTCATATTTACGACGGTCGCAGTGTCCGGATGTCCCTTCTTCCCCTTTTGCAGCCATCTGACCAGCAAAGCCGATGGGGAAAAGCCAGATTCACTTAACAACCATGTTACCAACTTAACCACCAGGGTGATTCACTTAACAACTGCGGCGAGAAAGATCGTAAAACGGGGCAAAACTCAATTAACAAACGTCTCACTCAGCAACAAAATTTGGGGCTCGATGGTGGTCGTAAGTCGAGGACTACCTGTACAGAGGTTTGGAGGTTTTTCAGCGGAGTTCTAACCGTCTTCTAACATGGATTCCCGTCCTGTGACTTGCTATTTGAGCTTTCTAACCCTTTTGTTTCCTTTTGTCTCTAACACAAGAGAATCTTAAGCAACCTCCTGTTGTGACTCAGGGCCAGCCTGTGGGTCCGACAGCCGGGTCCGATGTATCGGAGGACTCAGATGAGGGGGAGGAGGGAGACGAACCGGCTGATGATGGTTTGGGGGCTTTGCAGAGTCCTCAGCCGGGGACCTCTTCTCAGCTGCGTGAGCCCGAGAGTGCGGAGGATGATGACCCACAGCTGGCCCTGTTCAAGGACGCCCGACGCAGGAGGCAGTCGAGCAGGAACAAACAAAGAAAGGCTATGGGACTCCTCGGGAGGAGGCACAGGGAGACCACGCCCTGAGCTCTCTATAAAAGGAGTGTTTGGGGAGGGGCTGGTTGCTGAAAGCAACTTTTCCGCTTGAGAAGACAAGCTCTAGTGTTTTTGTTAACTGCGTAATTAAATCTTGGCAGAAGCCTTTTAGCCTTGGACGCTCTCCAGTCTCTTCTTTTGAATAGGGGTTTGTTAGAAGAGGGCTGGTTCAGAACACCTCCATCGAAAATGGGGCCATTCACCAACAACAGCCCGTGTCACTCAAAACAGCCCACAAGTTACAACTCTGACTGATCCAAAAACCCCTTTCATGGAAACGGCAGCCGATCCTCCTGGACCAATTTGGGGAACTCAAGAGCCAACATTACAGGCAAAACAGCTCAGAGAAATTCAGCTGATGAGCATCACTAACGTTTCCCAAGGCCCTCTTGTTCATGGCAGATGGGCACATTTGCGTAAGACAATACAGGAACCAAACAGCTATGAGGATCTAGTTCAGCTCCAAAAGCCGCCCAGAATCTTTGATTCTTGCAAATCCGGAGATGGCATGAAAATTAAGAAATAATTGTCCCAAAGGTGCTTTTTCTTTTTTCTTTTTTTTTAAATTTTAATATTAAATTTTTATTAAATATTTACAGACACATACACACTAAGTATATACATTTCAAATTAAGAAAGAAAAGAAAAAGGACAAGCAAGCACTTAACAAACATACATATAAACTAACTGGGGATTAAAGTCCCCTGTACAGTTATACATAATTACATCCCGGTAAATCTTAAATCTTATTTAACGTTGTCTATTTTGACTATTAAATATTGTCATAAAGATTACTATGAAGTGTCATATTAACTATTCTAGGTTTGTTCTATTTTTTAACCAATCATACCATCGTTCCCAGTTGGTGTAATACATAGATTCTTGTTTCTGTTTTAACATATAAGTTAGTTTATCCATTTCAGCACAACTCAGAAAGGTGCTTTTTCAAAGAGGCGACTGGACTCCCTTTGTCTTCCCTTGAAGACCCTTTTGCTTCTCATCCAGGAAGCTTCAGTCGGAATGGGTGGAGAATGGAAGGATTTATATTCTTTGTAGTCCTCTGGTTGTTAGCACTCCCTCTGAGAGTCTTGGAGGATTACCTGTGTCCTCGGAGTCCCCTGAATAGTGAAAATGGGTGTGGAGCCTAAAGAAGGATTGGGACAACCCGGACCTGGATGACTGCGAATCTCCACAGACATCAAGAAATAATTCCTCTTTCCGCAGTCGGAAAGAAAACTTTGGAAGATACTTCTTCTTAAGAAAGCAATTGAAAAAGCCTCTGGGATCCACAAATCAATTGTTAAAAGGTTGTGAAATTGTTAGCTTTGCTGCCCAAAGTTAAGTTGGGAACTTTTTTTTCCCCCAAGAGCCAATCCTCTTTTAAAACAGCTCTATGAGTCTGTTAACAGAGTCAGTTTGGTATAGTACAGGGGTAGGCAACCTCGGCTCTTTTATGACTCATGGACTTCAACTCCCAGAATTCCTGAGTCTGACTCAGGAATTCTGGGAGTTGAAGTCCATGAGTCACAAAAGAACCGAGGTTGCCCACCCCTGGTATTGTAGCTAAGACCTCAGGGGAGACCCATGAATTTCGTAATGACTTAGGTATAAAACCACCTTTGAGCCAACCAACTCTCTCTCAGCCCTCAGAAGTAGGCAATGGCAAACCATTTCCAAAAATCCTTGCCAAGAAAATTGCAGGGACTACTAGCCTACACAGTCCCAAGCAATCCAAATCTGAGTCAAAGGCACACCTGCATGAAAACAAACACACACACACACACACACACACACACACACACACACATCCCAAGTCTGTTACAGCTCCTTGTTCTGTTGCCATTTAAGAATCAAGCATGTTCCTCGGAGATGATTCATGCGTTCAGCTTAAATTCCACCTTTCATTCAAGAATTTAAGGTGCTGTGTTTGGTACTATTTTTCCCCATAACCACATTTTACAATGGACTGAGGGCATGTAACTAGCCTAAAGTTACCTAGTAAGCTTGCATGGCTCAGTGCTGGCTGGGGAATTCTGGGAGCTGAAGTCCACACAACTTAATGTTGCTGAGGTTGAGAAACTCTGCTGGCTAGGGAATTCTGGGAACTGAAGTCCATACATCTTAATGTTGCTGAGGCTGAGAAACTCTGCTGGCTGGGGAATTCTGGCAATTGAAGCCCATACATCTTATGCTGGCTGAGGAATTCTGGGAGTTGAAGTCCATACATCTTAATGTTGCTGAGGCTGAGAAACTCTGCTGGCTGGGGAATTCTGGGAACTGAAGTCCATACATCTTAATGTTGCTGAGGCTGATAAACAATGCTGGTTGGAGAATTCTGGGAGTTGAAGTCCATACATCTTAATGTTGCTGAGGCTGAGAAACTCTGCTGGCTGAGGAATTCTGGGAGTTGAAGTCCATACATCTTAATGTTGCTGAGGCTGAGAAACTGCTGGCTGAGGAATTCTGGGAGTTGAAGTCCATACATCTTAATGTTGCAGAGGCTGAGAAACACTACTGGTTGGGGAATTCTGGGAACTGGTCCATACAACTTAATTTGCTCAGGTCAAGAAACACTGGTTTACAGCAGGGGTCTTCAAACTTGGCCCTTTTATGATTTGTGGACTTCAACTCCCAGAATTCCTCAGCCAAGCACACTGGCTAAGGAATTCTGGGAGTTGAAGTCCACAAGTCATAAAAGGGCCAAGTTTGAAGACCCCTGGTTTAGAGTGACAACAACCAAGAGTTTCCCATTCTTACTCCAACATCTTTACCACTATATGGTGGCAGTTTTTTTGCACTCTGCCCTCAAGTTCCACTTTGGCATCCGACAAACCACAAGTAGACCCTGATTTTTGCCTTCTGCAGTAATTGCTGCAATCAGTGTTTGTATTAGCTGGTTGTTTATTTATTGCTTCATTTTAAAAAAATTCTATATTGTTCTTCATTTTAAAAAACAGCCCCAAGGAAAGACATAACTGCAAAAATTAAAAATACGACCCCAATAAAGCTGTAACGCGCAGCAATTAAAAAGCAGCCATTTTGTAATAATGGGGACGGATAGATCACATTTTAAAAGCCTCAGCAAATAAAAAGGGGTTCCCCTGGGTGCCCACAATATCTTTATTTTTTTCTTCCAATCTTGTGAGTCTTTATGCTTCCGTAGTGGAATTAATAAAGGTAATAAAAATAAATCCTGCGATTAAGTTTTTAATATTGGTCACATGCTCTCATATTTCCATAGCATTTTAGCTTAAAGTGGTATTTCTCAATGTCAGCAATTTTAAGATGAGTGACCTTAACTCCCAGAATTCCGTACCTGGCAGGGGTGATTAGGGAATTCTGGGAGTTGAAGGCCACACATCTTAAAATTGCTGAGGTTGAGAAACACTGCTTTAATGAATAAGCGTATCTGTTTAAAACCTACTTAATCAGCCCAACAATCATTTACTTTTTTTGTAAGCAATACAGCCTTCCGTCTTCTCTCCTGCCATATATAGCAACTACATGGCGGTATTTAGGAAATTTCAACAATGCTAATGTTTAGACTTGATGAAGGTGAACAAGCTCTAATTAGATCTGTAAAAGATGGATAAAGCAATGGTCCGTTAGAAACCAGGATCCGGGTTAGTATTTAAAAACAATCAATGACAACTAATTTCTATAATTATGGCTTTGCTTGATTTTCCCTTCTTCCAATAGTATTCTCTTTTGCCAACCTTAAATTAATACAGTTCTTATTATTTGAACAAATGGCAATTAAATATAAACATTTTGCTCATGTTTCTGCAAATAATAACCACGTCAATATAAAATTTCTTTTCTGATTAATCATCTTGGTCGTCATTGATTGTTTTTTAAATACTAACACAGACAACACGCTGTTTACCAAATATTAAGGTGCTTATGTTAAAAATCAATAAAACATAATTTTTTTAAGAAACCAGGATTCGGGCCTTGAGTTTACAGGTAGTCCTCAATTTACAACAGATCTGTTTAATGACAGGTTAAAAATATGACACTCCAGAAAAAATGACTTACAGCCCAACCTCAAAGTCATGACCTTTGCACACCCTCTGCAGTCATGTGATCACAATTCGGACATTTGGCAATAGACTTCCATTTACAATAGTTGCACCACCTGGCAGTCTCGTGATCCCAATTTGTGATCTTCCTAGCCAGCTTCCAACAAACAAAGTCAATTAGGAATGATTGTGTGATTCATTTAACTAGCATGGTCATAAAATCAGGTCGTCAGCTGATGACTCAAAATACTTAGCCACTGAAATTCCAGTCCCAAACTTGGTCGTAAGTTGAAGACTATCTGTATAATGCTCTGGAGGGGGTACACTCCCACAGTGTACCCCCTTCAGAGGATTATACAGATAGTCCTCAACTTATGACCAGGTTTGGGACTGGAATTTCAGTGGCTAAGCATCTTGATCCTGGCGCACAATCTAGGAACGGTTCTTGACTGGCTGAGGAATTCTGGGAGTTGAAGTCCACAAGTCATAAAAGGGCCAAGCTTGAAGACCCCTGATTTATGGTTTCTTTGAGCAGATAATGGATAAAATATGGAGCAGTGATTGGATTTGATGTAAGGTACAATTCTACTTTCAATCTACTCCTTCAAGACCTGGGCCTTCTTTGGCACCATTTGTCATGGTTCCGACAGATGAATCTCTTCAAAAGAACTCCGAGGCATTGTTTACCTTAAAGGATCTTTTATTCGAGTAGCGTAATATCGGTACTTGCATAATCGAAGCCAAAAAACTGAATTCCCCTCCCCTGGGCACACAGTATCAAAGCACAATTCCCTCCTCCAATTAAGAGTCATAAATCACATTCCCCAATTAGCTTGAAGCGCAGGCTTCCTCTCCAGCCTGCCAATTCTTTATCAGCTCTGTGCTCAGTAACCTTGATTCTCACGCTAAGTTTATAGTGTTGTTTTGTCCAGCTGGACTCTCATTCACATCCCCTGCTCCCCAGCATCATCTAACTCTAAAAGACAAAGGTAAAAAAATGGCTACATTTCCATCCCTTGTCAATGCCAAAACATCCGATGTTAGCAGCGTTGACACCATTAGCACTGTATCATAAGCAGAGGGCGGAGCAATCAATCACAGGGACTGAATATCGTGGCGAGGAAGTGCTCGGTACTATCTGTCCTGTGTAAGCGTTGTCTTTGTTGTTCACCCAACTTAATAAACTGGAGGGGGGAAAAAGGAAGGGATCAGGAATTATCAAACACGCTGAGGTGACAATCCTGATGTCTCATTTTGGCACGCGCTGAGCCCTTAGTATATTACAATGCTCCTAAGCCAAAATGGGGAGGGGAGAATTATCTGCCGTACAATTTATTAGAGTTGATGGAGCGTGGGCCGATCTCTCAGTAGCCTTTAAAGCACTATGATGCTCCCCAATCTATTTTTAATAGAAACAAATGCATGGAATCCGCCCCAGCGTTTCACCAAGGCACCCGACCAAGACAACATGTTGTAAATCAATTACTTCTCCTTTCCCATTAAAGAGACCGTGTCAAAGTTGGAAGGAGAAAGATAAATTGGGTCTCCAGAGAAGGGTAATCCCAGAATTATTTTAGAACGAAGTACAAGCAGTCCTTGACTTACAACCCTTCCTTTAGTGACCGTTCGAAGTTACAACGGCACTGGATAAAAAGGGAATTAGGATCATTTTTCGCAACTATGATCACTGCAGCATCCTCAGGATCAAAATTAAGACACTTGGCCACCAACTCATATTTATGACGGTGGCCGTGTCCCGGGGTCACATGATCCCCTTTTGTGACCTTTCTGAGGAGCAAAGTCAGTGGGGAAATGGGATTCACTTAGCAACCATGTTACTAACTCAATAACTGCAGTGATTCACTTAAGAACTTGCTGAGAAAAGTTGTAAAATGGAGTGAAACTCACTTAACAAATATCTCCCTTAGGAACAGAAATTTTGGGCTCAGTTGTGGTCATAAGTTGAGGACTACCTGTAGCAACCAGGAGGTAGCTACAGGTATCTGAGGGAGCCATGTTGATCTAAAAAATAAATTCTAAGTTACACTTATCAAGCTCTTCCGTAGCACTAAACATGGTTTCACGAGGCACTGTGAACGATAAACTATGCATTTATTTTTCTTCTATAATTAATAGAACATTAATGGCTGTTTGCAGCAACCCACGATCACATAACCACGATTTATGGCATTTTTTGCCAAAAGCCAAAGTTTATTTCAAATTTCTGGCAAAGCAAAATGGATATTGCGAACACTGGGTTCACTTAACAACCATGGTGTTCATTTAATAACCATGGATTTGCTTAACCACCATGATGATTCATTTAACACCTACAAAAGACATAAAATCAGGACCTGCTGAACAATTGACACAATGTATGGCCATAATTCTGAGCTTAATTACAGTTGTAAATCAAAACTACCTCCCATCAGTTATGTCAGGATAATGATTTAAAGGCTAACCAGCTCATGTAATGTAATATGAGGTGGATGATGCACTGATAGGAATGACTCAGCAGGGACTATGTCTCTTTAAGAGCAAGCAGGGTCTGTATCTCTTTAAGAGCCTGAGTATAAAAGGGAAGGCAAAAGCCTTCCCTTTTATACTCTCTCTCTCTCTCTCTCTCTCTCTCTCTCCCCCTCCCTCCCTCCCTCCCTCCCTCCCTCTCTCTCTCTCTCTCTCTCTCTCTCTCTTGTCTGTTTCCTGCTGGAACTGCTGTGTGTTGGAGTTTGCTGTATTATCACATGTAAGTATTTTATTCCTGGTGTATGATTGTAGATAGTGTAATATAAACCACCATTTAATACAAACCACTGTTTACTGTGTTTACTTCTGGGTTATCTCAGTGCAATAAGACTGTGCAAGCTCTGACAAGTTATATAGAATAAGACTCAATACACAGCAAATCTTTGGGGAGAGGAAGGACCCCGTTTCTCCATCAAGCAACCCCACTTTAAATTAGACATGGCTAGTAGTGGCCCAGTTTTTCTCAATTCACACATTTTTCATTTCATTTAGGAGCAAAGCATGCAGCCAGCCATTAGCTCCACCAGCCATAAAGCCGGAGGGGGAGGTCATGCTGAATGCTCCATCTTCACTTCTATGGTGGAATGGGACAAGTTAGAGCCCTGATGGTGCAGTGGTTAGAATGCAGCACTGCAGGCTACTTCTGTTGACTGCCGGATGTCGGCAGTTCAAATCTCACCCGCTCAAGATTGACTCAGCCTACCATCCTTCTGAGGTTGGTAAACTGAGGACCCAGATGGTTGGGGGCAATAGGCTGAGTCTATAAACCACTTAAGAGAGGGCTGCAAAGCATCGTGATGTGGTATATAAGTCTAAGTGCTATCGCTAGTGCTAACTCGTCAAACTCACCACAGAACAATTCAACAAATGCAAAAGTTAAATTAATTTTGGTGGAACTGTGGCCAATAACAATAAAATAAAGAAAGTCAATCCAGAAATATGAAAGTTGTAGTAATTCTGATGAAAACATGGGGTCCCCAACTATCAAAATATCTGAATGAAACCATCAATACGGCGCTGAATTTTCCTGTGATGAGTTGGCCACGGCAAGTTGTCCCACAGCGACCTGACCGTGGCGGGTTGGCCACAGTGAGCTGGCCACGGCAAATTGTCACAGATCCTTTTTATGGACCCCATTCTTCCAGGGATCTTGAAGGGCTGCTAAGGCTCAACTTGCGATGGCAATAAAAAATCGGTTTTTTTAATCAAACAGTGATAGAAGAAAACCTATGCCTTGTTGTTCAAAGACTGTGCGTGCGTGCGCGTGCGCACGCACACACACACAAAAGTGAGTCTGGAATCCCAATCTGCAGAAGCTGAATTGAATCCATCTTCTGCTTTCCCAGCACAGAATGCCTGAAAAGGTGACCCAAATACTGTATATTTGCACTAACGATAAAAACTCAGCAGGCATTTAATCCACTCCTTGTTATTATCTCTGGGGTGCAGAAATTTTCAAATGTGCCTTTCCTCATTCTTCAAGTACTTTACAGTTTCATTCCCCCAGAGTGGATGCATGCATTTTCTTCAGTACTTAGAAGCATGGCCAAACTGACAAAAATCACCATTTCTTCCCTTCTTGTTTTTAACACTCAGCAATAATTTGGACTACGAAAGAAAGCTTTGAAATAATAACTGATGGGTGTCAGGTTGTCGCCACGCTGAGTCAATCACACCAAAAGCGCAACTATCTGAAAAGTGAAAATTTAAACAAAAGTTTGGGAAAGTTCTCAAGAGCACAACGTGACAGAATTCAGACCCAGCAGTTCCATGACATCATTAGGTAAAAAAAACCCAGTTTGCTTACAATCAGATCTAAAATAACCAAATAACACATAGCAGGAATTTTTTAAAAAATGTTTCTTCTGGAAGGTTACTTTAGCTAGAGAGATTGAAAATCTGAGGACCTTGCTGGGAAAGAATATTCTTGATTATACAGGCAGTCCTTGACTTACAACCATTAGTTTATTGACTGTTTGAAGTTACAATTGGCACTGGAAAAAGTGACTTATAATTATTTTTCATACTTATGACCACTGCAGAATTCCCCAGGGTCACGTGAAAAAAAATTCAGGTGCTTGTCAACTGGCATGAATTTATGATGGTTGCAATGCCCACGGCTCTGTGATCACCATTTGTAACCTTCCCAGCCAGCTTGCAAACAAGCATAGTCAAACAGGGGAAGCCAGATTTGTTTAACAACCCAGACGATTCGCTTAACAGCTGCAGCGATTCACTTAACAACCATGGCCGAAAGGTGTTAAAATGGCACGCAACTCACTTTTTCGCTTGCTCAACAATGGAAATTTTGGACTCAATTGTGGTTGTCAATCAAAGATTTTACCTTCCATGTAATTCCGGAGAATAAACTCAACACAAATTCCATTCTGTTCAAAAGCCGTTACCTCTTGCTGTTTATTTACTTGGTTATTAATTTAGACATTTGTCTATTGCTGCCTACTCGCTCACAGGTGACCCAAGGCGGCTTACAGGAAATACAAACACAATATAAAAGAAATAAAAAATAAAAAAATAAAAAAATAGCTCACCCACCCACTCCAATCCAAGCGACACTCATACCAGCCATTTAATGGGCTCCAACCTATTCTGAGTTCCCCAGGCCTGTTGGCAGAACCGGGTCTTCAGGGGCCTTCCGAAAGAGCGTCAAGAGTGGGGGCAGCCTAATTTCCAGAGGGATGATGTTCCAGAGAGAGGGAGCCACCACAGAAAAGGCCCTTCTTTTGGGTCCCACCAGATGTGAGGCAGGGGTCCCCAACCCCTGGTCTGTGGACCAGTACCGGTCCATGGCATGCCAGCAACCAATCCGCACAAACAAGCAAAGCCCCATCTGCGGGATACAGGCAGCACACAAAACCACGCACCCTGTGGTCCGTGGGAAAACCTCTCTCCACGGAACCGGTCCCTGGTGCCTAAAAGTTTGGGAACCTCTGCCTTAGGGAATGGAACCCACAACATTCCTTGCTTCCCCGCTCTAGTGGGTCTGGTAGATGTGACCGGCAAGAGACATTCCGTCAGTTAACTTGGTCCCAGCCATGAAGAGCTTTAAAGGTGATAACCATCACCTTGACTTGCACCTAGAAGCAAATCAGCAACCAATGCAGCTCCCACAGGAGGTGACCCAAGTGCACACTGTGCTTTGGGTTGCAATCTGAGTTTAACACTCTGCCGTAAAAATGCAGCACAAGTAAAATTGCGATAAAACGGGTCTTTGCATCATAAACGCCTCCATGGAGCTCAGGTTAGGGAACCAAAATCAGGGTATCCTTAAAAGAAGAGTTCAAGGTTTCCCTTCCCTTCTCCAGCCCTCTGACTTCAATTTAGGAACATCAGTGCCTCCACCCACCCACCCCCCTCAATAGTCTTCTCAAAAGCAATTGTTGAAAAAGGAACATCGCAAAATAACAGTCTTTCTGTTTATTTGAGCACTGTGTCCAGAAATGGAACCAAGGGTAAACTTCTTTCCACCCAATAAAGCAGAGCTAATTTGATTTTAGCACAGCGAGTCACAAATAACATTAAATCTGACCTACCTCAATTGATAAGCCTTGGTAGAAACATATACCTGAAAGAACAGAAACAAAATTGGGTTAGAAAGTGTAAAACCAACATGTTGAATTAGAAGTACTATATAAAAACCTGGCGTTAATGGCCCATCTGATAAGAGAGCCCATTTGTCACAAATGCTACATCTGCTGCATCTAAAGGAAAAAAAAACAAATTGGCATATCTCCTCAGATTCGCTGTATCATTCCTCCTTTACGGGTAGTCCTCGACTTACAGCCGTAATGGGAGCCTGGAATTCCTGTCCTGACAGACATAAGTCAAGACACTTATGTGACTGGAACCGATTTTACGACTTTTTGCAGCGGTCGTTAAGCAAAGGCTGTGGTTATTAAACAAACCAATGTATTCCTGCAGACGGGGTTTGTTTTGGTTTTTTTGCCAGAAACCAGCTGAAAAGATCAGAAATCGGCCAAAACTAAAAAAAACCACTGTAAATTGTGGTTATATAACCACACAACACTGCAACAAGCCGTAAAAGTGAGCTGGTTGCCAAGCGCCCAAAATCCGATCGTGTGACCATGGAGGTAGGTGCGGCTGTAAAAATTGCAAAACTGGGTCATAAGTAGCTCTTGGGGGAGGGGGTGGTCCATTGTAACTTCAAATGGTCACTAAAGCAATCAGTCACAAGCTGAGGACTAAATGTACTTAAAGGTTTTCCTGGAGCCTCAAAGGTGCTTCTTCAAAAGGCAACTGGACTCTTTTTTTTTTCCTGGAGGAAGAAGAACAAGACGTTTCACTTCTCATCCAAGAAGCTTCATTCAGTTCTGGGAGCTATGGAAGGATCAGTTCTGACAGGAAGGGGGGAGGGGGGGCTGTTGGAGGGATCATATTTCTTTGCAGTCATCTGGTCATTTGTACTCTCTCTAAGAGCTCTTGAGACTTAGTCGGGGGTTTATCTGTGCCCTCTGGATCACCTGAATCAGGGTGCAATTGGTTGTGGAATCTTCTTAGAACTATTGCAAGGACTACGTTGTGGACCGGAGATAGGTGGTGTCTTATCCCTCCCCCTCTGTTGAAGGGCTGCTCAGTGTTAACATAAATCGAGGGTCCCCAATCCCCGGGCCGTGGACCAGTACTGGGCCGTGGCACGCCAGCAACTGGGCCGCACAAACAAGCAAAGCCCCATCCATGCAATCCAGGCAGCACACAAAACCACACATACTCAGGTCTGCGGAAAAACCTCTCTCCACAGAACTGGTCCCTGGTGCCCAGAAGGTTGGGGACCTCTGACATAAATGACCTCTTTTACCCCTCTTTCAAACCAACGGTCCTCTTCTTCTTCTTCTTCCTCAAGGAAAAAACAGTCCAGTTGTCTTTTGAAAAAGCACCATTGAGATAACTATGAGCTAGATCAGGGGTCCCCAACCCCTGGTCAGTGGACCGGTACCGAGCCGCAGCATACCAGCAACCGGTCCACACAAACAAGCAAAGCCCCATCCATGGGATGCAGGCAGCACACAAAATTATGCACTCCCCGGTCCATGGAAAAACCTCTCCCCTACAGAGGTGCCCAAAAGGTTGGGGACCTCTGACCTAGATGACTGAGAATCTCCACAGACATTGTTCCTTGAGTCATTCTCAACTTCATAACTATTTCCATGTAGTCTTTTTGGTAACAATCTGGCCTTCATTCTGGACATCAAATCCTGATTTAGTTTGCAACTTATATTTTGGTGGTCACCCAAGGGCTAGCTGGCTTAGCATTTTTAAGATCAACCAGAACTGGCTAGGTCCTGCAAACCTAGTTGATTGTACAGTACATGCATGTGGGTTGCTCCAGAGGACTAGGGCACTTCCTACAAACACCAGCTGGTAACCTTTTCATAACTGGAAGATAGCATTGGGAGGGATGGAGCTGAAGTCCAAAATTGCATTGGATTCTTTCTCCTGGATTTCAGCTACATTTTTTAAGCTCTACTGAGATTGAGAAAAGGAAATATTTTAAAGAGATTGGACAACCATTTGTCTGAAATGATACCGTGTTTTCCCAAAAAATAAGCCCTAGCATGATTTTTCAGGATGCTCGTAATATAAGCCCCACCCCAAAAATAAGCCCCAGTTAAGATTGTCAGCCAGACGGATGCATTTAGTACCATATTTCCCAGAAGATAAGACCTAACTGGAAAATAGGCCCTCGTGCATCTTTTGGAGCAAAATTAATATTAAAAATGGTAAAGGTTCCCCCGCACATGCGTGCTAGTCGTTTCCAACTCTAGGGGCCGGTGCTCATCTCCGTTTCAAAGCTGAAGAGCCAGCGCTTGTCCGAGGACGTCTCCGTGGTCATGTGGCCGGCATGACTGGATGCCAAAGGCGCATGGAACGCTGTTACCTTCCCACCGTAGTGGTCCCTATTTTTCTATTTGCATTTTTACGTGCTTTCGAACTGCTAGGTTGGCAGAAGCTGGGACGAGTAACAGGCGCTCACTCTGCTACACGGCACTCGGAATTCGACCCGCCAAACTGCCGACCTTCTGATCGACAAATTCAGCGTCCTAACCCACTGAGCCACCGCGTCCCTAAAAAATTAATATTAGACCCGGACTTATTTTTGGAGAAACATGGTATAAGGTTTCCTACTTGCCCAGGAAGTTCGACTAGAAGACCTCCAAGGTGCCCTCTAACTCTGTTATACTGTTATTCTGTAGCTCAGGGTTGATATGAGGGGTCCTTGGTGTTCTCTGAGCTTGCTTGTTTTCTTGCAGACGTTTCATTACCCAAACTACGTAACATCACCAATTCAGATCTTTTTTTAAGGACTGTACTACATGTGCATCGCTACACATTTTTTGCCTATTGTGGGCATGTGATCAGCAAAGCTAAATTGTGCTTTAGTTCAATTCTGAAATGTTTCTGAATTACTGGTGCACAGGAGAAGTGGCCCATAAAACAAAGGAAGTTCTGCATCATTTTGTCCAATTACCAGACCAAAAAATTGCCAGTTCTTGCAATATTGTTGTTCTCCAGGAAAGGGTAGAAATCTTATTTTCCCAGATACACTATATATTTTCTCACATAATCAAGACCAATAATAAAATTGATGCCACATATTGTGAGCTCTTCATAGCTAAGAATCATGTGTCTTCAGGCACATCTGCTAGGCACTCTTAGATGTTACAGCTTCATTATATCTTCCAAAATTTTACAAGTGAAGAAGATAAGAGACATCAGCGGTGGCAAGTTAAAAACAAGACATCTTTCATGCAGAACAATTCACATCTGACATTTTACCCCCAAAATCATTGTTAGTATCCCCCACTTTTTATTTTATTTTTTGGTACCTATTTTTTCACATATAAGGAGCTGGACAAGAAATCAAACTTCGCAACATTCAAATGAATACAAAAATGCTCTTCTAGAGAACAAAAGTGTTTTTGTTATTATTGCCCCCAATGTGCTTTTCAAAGGTGACTGGACTTTCTTGGGGGTTTTTTGTCTGAAAACATTTTGCTTCTCATCCAAGAAGCTTCTTCAGTTCTGGTTTAATGTGTGTGTGTGTGTGTGAGAGAGAGAGAGAGAGAGAGACAGACAGACAGACAGACAGACAGACAGACAGAGAATTTATTTTTTATTTCATTTAATCATGACCTATTCTCAGAGACTACCCAGATAAGTCCCTGCAGTTTTCTTGGCAAGGTTTTGCAGAAGTGGTTTGCCATTGACTCCTTCCCAGGGCTGAGAGAAAGTGGCTGGCCTAAGGTTACCCAGCCAGCTTTATGCCTAAGGGAAGACTAAAACCCATTGTTGTGATTCAGTGTCAGCCTGTGGTTCCGGCAGCTGAGTCTGATGATTCTAAAGAGGAGGAGGAGGGGTTTGGAGAGCCTTTGGTGTCAGAGGGAGGCTCTGATGCACTGCAGGACTCTCAGCCTGGCCCCTCCAGTCATGTTCTTCATCAGACTCAGCCGTGTGAGCACGAGGGATTGGAAGAAGACAATCCACAGCTGGCACTGTTCAGGGACGCTAGGAGCAGGAGGCAATCTAGCAGAGCAGGACAGAGGAAGGCAATGAGACAACTCGGGAGAAGGCAATGAGAAGCCACGCCTTGGGACTACTATAAAAGGGGAAGGTGTGGAAGGTGCTGGTTGCTGTAGGCAACCGTTTGAAGATCTTCTGCTAGAGTCCTGGTCTGTTATTCTTGTTTAACTCTTGTTTGAACTTTTGATTTAACTCTTGAACTTTTTGTTTAATTTTTGTTTGATCTCTGTAAATAAATTTGGTTGGGTTTTTTCCAGCCTGTTGACTATAAAAAGGGGTTGTCCCTGACATTCACACAGGGCCGGTCATAGGCTGGAACAGAACACCCATGGTCTGCCTGTTTCTAACCTAATGCCTTAACTATTCCCCAGAATTGACTCTCATTGAACAGTTTACAGAATTGATTAAATTTAGATCAACAATGGGTGACTGTAATAAATCATGGCTTCGATTTATTGATGTATGCATGTCTGTAAAGATATATCTTACATTTTTGTTTCTTCTTTTCTTTTTTAATCTCCTTCCTTCATAATATTATGTTTTCTTTTTAATTGTGTTTTTGTCTTCATTTTTTTTTAAAAAAGAAACATCTCGAAAAGTATCATCCAGTAAAATAGAAAGTAATTATTATTACAAATCTCCATGAACAACAAAAGGTGAATATATAATGTATAGCGTTCTCAATCTTGGCAACTTTTAAGATGTCGGGACTTCAAATCCCAGAATTCCTCAACCAGCATGGCTGGCTGGGGAATTCTGGGATTTGAAGTCTCGACATCTTAAAGTTACCAAGGTTGAGAAACACCAGCATCGAGGCAGAAAACTGAGCAATCCAAGTTTAGGCAGATCTGAATTCTGGTCCGTTAGAGGGGATGGATGACAGTCACGTTGTCTACCTGAGAATCTTGTGAGGAGGGAATGGAAAAGGAGCTTAGGGCTCCGGAAAAGGAGCTTAGGGCTCAAACCTCTACTGAGTATCCTCACAAGGACACTTGTGTTGGAATAAAAGTAAGTTTCTGCAACATCCCAACAAATAGCAGAGGCCAATGAGACTCCAGACAGGCCACAGTCAAGGCCTATCAAAGCTTCAAAACATTAATGGAAGGAAGACAGGAAGTTGGCATCTATCCACTGAGGAAAAAATCCTCACAAGTTGTGAGAGGAGGCTCCAGACTTAGATTGATTTAAGAACCAGACACACCATTTTAAAGCATTTCTAGTGCCTTCAAACCAAGAGCTGCTCAATAAGAGTCCTAGGGAATGGAGCTTGCTAATAGATTTTTTTTCCCGCCAAGTTGACTTAAAATGGTCTCGAAGAACCGATGGGGGGGGGGTCAAACCCGCTGAAAGAAAAATTAACTATTACCAGATGTTAACTCTAACCTCAAACTCCATACCATCTAAAGAGACTGCGTCCCAAAGTAGAAGAGCCTTTTAATACATCTAGGAATTGCGAAAATAGCTGTAAAAAAACTTTAAGACTGTACTACTTCAGTGTCCCCAAAGGTGCATTTTTCAGGAGGCAACTGGACTTTCTTGTGGTTTTTTTTTTGAAGACGTTCCGCTTCTCATCCAAGAAGCTTCTCCAGCTCTGACTGGATGGTGGGGAACGGAAGAGTTTATATTGCTTGCAGACAGATGTTCATTTCCATTCCTTTAGAGCAGGGGTCTTCAAACTTGGCCCTTTTTATGACTTGTGGACTTCAACTCCCAGAATTCCTCAGCCAGGCCAGCTGGCTGAGGAATTCTGGGAGTTGAAGTCCACAAGTCTTAAAAGGGCCAAGGTTTGAGGGCCCCTGCTTTAAAGTTGTCGAAACCATTTGGAGGTTTATGTGTCCTCAGGGTCACCTGAGTAGTGCAAATGTATGTGGAGCCTTCTTGGCTGCAGGATTTATGTATTTTGTTTGCCCTGTGTCCCTTCACTGCTAAAAAAAAACAGGCACAGGCTGTTGGGGACGAGTCTCTGCTCTCTCAATCTCAAACTGAAGCACAAATGGTTCCTGTGATCTGCAATGTTTTCTGAAAATCCATTCATACTCTTATCACCATTGGAAGGGTGTTTATCCCAAAGCGCATAGCTAAAGGTCTGTGGAGATTCTCACGTCATCCAGGTCATGGTTGTCCCAAATGTGGGGGTTTTTTTAGGAGGCCACTGGACTTTGTGTTTTTACTTCAGTGATGTGCATCTTTGTAAACATACAGGTCTGGGTGCTGTGTAGAGAAATTGCGATAGGACCTTGGCTACCAAGATCACCTGAGATACAGGGATAAAATGTGCTGGCTCCCTTTGAATGCAAAACATTCAGGATAGCTGAGGACACACACCAGCCAGGTAGGAAAATATATATATATATTCTCTGCAGGACAGTGAGACTGGATCAGCACTCTCACAAAACCTGTAAAGGGGCACCTGCTTGATAAAATTCCCATTAATTTGTCAGTTATAGATTTGGGGGGAAATTGTGCAAATATCAGAATGTTACGTTTCTGAGGCTTACTAGCACATTTTTCTTCAATGACTTCATTGCAACCAGAGCGACAGACGTGGTTGCACCATTATCTGCATACAAAACAGCAGAAGCCACTGACTAAACGGTATTTGCGGATACAAAAAGGTGATGATTAGTCAGCCTGATGAGTGAATTAATATACAAACTGGAAAGGGAAGGGGCTCAAATTTACCCGTACCCCTGTAGGAACACCTCCAGAAGATGTCCCCAGGCTAGAATGAAGCTGCCACCCCTCAGGATGAAGGGGGCACTTAAGAAGGTTGGACAAAAAGCCAGGAATCTTGTCTAAAAGATCCCTTAAGCCAGGTTAGTTAAGAAGGTACTGAGTCATGAAAGAAACAAGAGGAGAAATGTCACCTGAATCAGACCGAAGGTGGGCCAGAGCAAATGAGAAACTCCTCCCCAAATCCCATCATCAGCTACCAGACTTGTTAATCAACAAGGCAAGAGTAGCTGGCATTCTTGTCAATCAACAAAGCCAAGTTAACAAGGACTTTGGGGGATAAAAGGGGTCCTGGAGCCCACCCAACTCTTTGAGTCTGGATCTTTTGAATCCAGACTTGGTGGCTTCCTTCCCTTGAGCTAGTACCTGCCAACCTAGACAAAGATATGGGTAAGTGTGTAAGAGTGTGTGTTTGTGTGTGTCTGTGTGTGAGAGAGAGAGAGCGAGGAGAGAAAGAGAGGAGAGAAGAAAACAGAGGAGAAAGAACATATACATATATTGTAACCAGTAAAGTTTTGCTATTATAGGTATTTCTTGACTTACAACCATTCAGTGACCATTCAGACCCAGATTGTTGGGGGCAATTAAGCTGACTTTGTAATAATGCCGCTTGGGGTGTGTGTGAAAGCCCTAATAAGCAGGCATATACATAGAATGAAGGCTACTGCTAAGCTTGTAAGCCCCCCTGAGTCTTCGGAGAAGGGCGGGATATAAATGGAATTAAAATAAAAAAAATTAAAAAAATCAAAGTTACAATGGCACTGAAAAAAGGGACCTGGGATCGGTTTTCACATTTATGACCGCTGTAGCATCCCCATGGTCATATGATCAAAATTCAGGTGTTTGGCAACTGGCATGTGTTTATCATAATCGCACCATCCCAGGATCACGTGATCACCATTTGTAACCTTCCCAGCTGCCTTCCAGCAAGCAAAGTCAACGGGGGAAGCCAGATTTGCTTAATGACCGCATGATTCACTTGACAACTGCAGCAATTCACTTAATAACTGTGGCAAAAAGGTCATAAAATAGGACCAAACTCACTTACACAACTGCCTTGCTTAGCCACAGAAATTTTGGGCTTTAATTGTCGTCATAAATCAAAGACTCTTGTATTTTAAGTTCACTGGGTCTCTCTCTGCATTCCAAAGAATCAGTTGCGCCCCAATGTTCATTTGAAAGTGATTTGAGTGTGGCTGTTTTCCAGGGCTGTGAGTGTGTGAGTTGACCACAAGCCAAACTTGGTAGTGCATTTAACAGATGTATCCAGCTGTCAAAAAAGGTGTTAAGAGTAGGGAGAGTGAGTGGGAAGAAACAGCCTTTTATCTGTGGAAAAACCCCTTAGTATTTCATTTATTGATATCTAGAACCCTCTTATGAACCTTTTGTGTAAAAATAAAGAAAATGAACTTGTGATTTATGGCTCTGATGATTAGACAGGATAGATTATAGAGAGAAAAGCAATATGATGTAGCTTGAGAGAGAGGTTAAAATACTGCATACTTTTTTATATATATAATACCTTCTTTTCTATTTTCTCTTCAACTTTTTTCTTTCTTTCCACGTTTTGCTTTTTCTTTGATTTCTTTTTTTCCCCCTTCCTTCAGATGAATTTGTGTTAGTTTTTATCTCTTTTGTTTCAAAGTTTTAATAAATATTATATTAAAAAGAGGAAACCCCTGAATTTTTCCACTATCTCTCCCTTGAGATTAAATCAAAAGCCATTTCAAATCAACTAAGGCTACAAAGAGGAATAGTTTCCAGCTAAATGGTGCAAGACCAGATAGAAGCTTACAATTGTCCCTTTTTAAACTAACCTGTTCCTCAAAAAAAGGGATATTTTCACTTCATAACCAATCTAGTAATTCTAGATAGAGATGTTTGATATATATAGCTTACATTAGATTAAGCAAATGAACAAGTATATAGTTCTCTGGATCAGATTTATTTCCTTTATTTTTATTTTCTTTGGAAAGGAATAAGAATGGCATGGTTCCAGTCGACAGAAAACATGCTGAGCCATTAATATGTGTAAATAAAGCAGGTAGCCCTGAAGACTGCCAATCCTTGTTCTCCCTTAATAATTCTAGAGAGAGTAACACCTCTTCCTGGGGGTTTTCCAGATCTTAATTGTGTAATAAGGACCTTAACCACAGATCAATACACAGCCAATCAGCCTCATCTAGGATTAACAAGCAAACTTAGAAGGTCACAGCCTTTCAAAACGGTGCCCCAGGCTTGGAGTATTGTGGATATCACTAAGTGCGTCCACGCACTTCCAGCGGTCCATTCTGGGCCTTGCAAAAAAGGGCTAGTGCAGGGGTAGGCAACCTTGGCTCTTTTATGACTTGTGGACTTCAACTCCCAGAATTCCTCAGTCAGCATGGGGAACTCTGGCCCCTTTATGACCTGTGGACTTCAACTCCCAGAATTCCTGAGCCAGCATGGCTCAGCTTGGAAACTCTCCCTTTCCCCTCAGCATGGCCGGCTCAGGAATTCTGGGAGTTGAAGTCCACAAGTCATAAAAGAGCCAAGGTTGCCTACTACGCATCAGCCAGTTCGCCGAAGTCAACAAAAAGTTAGCTACTGATTCTACCAAACTGGTGCGACCCGGCTGAATCCCACCACTGGTTTTTGGCCCATTTTACAATCTTTCTTGCCACAGTGAAGTGAAGTGAACACGATTGTAAAGTTAATCTGGCTTCCCCCATTGACTTTGCTTGTCAGAAGGTCACAAAAGGGGATGATCACAAGATCCTGAGACACTGCAACCGTCATAAATATGAATCAGTTGCCCAGCATCTGAATTTTGATCGCATGACCATGTAATGGTCGTAAGTGTAAAAATCAGTCATAAGTCACTTTATTCAGTGCTGTTGTAAGTTTGGTCACTAAATGAACAGTTGTTAAGTCGAGGACTGACAGGAACCTCACCTGCCCATGTTATCGTAATTCCAGAACTTTTAAAATGCAAAATAATAAACTGCAATGAACCCCAGTCCTCTCCTCTCACAGCAATGAAATCACCAGCTCAGAGTAAAATAAATTATCTTAATAGAAAATTCCCCCTTTGCAAGATCCGTTGAATAAAACTGATAGAAATTTACAGGTAGAACACAGCTCCCAAGAAGGAGATGGAAATAATGGATTTATGAGATGACTTAAACATTGGAAAATACAAATAACCAAAGCAGAGGAGCGATCTGGATTATTTCCTTATATTATTATATCATATATTCTATTCTATTCTATTCTGTTCTATTCTGGTTTATTCTATTCTATTCTTTCCTTATATATTGGATTTCCAAAGAGATTTTTTTTGGAGTTTGCTACGTTGGAAGAAGAAATTAAAAGATGCTTGCTCCTCGGGAGGAAAGCCATGGCAAATCTAGACAGCACACTAAAAAGCAGAGACATCACCCTGTCAACAAAAGTGCGTATAGTCAAGGCCATGCTCTTCCCAGTTGCAATGTATGGCAGTGAAAGTTGGACCATAAAAAAGGCTGAGCGCCAAAGAATGGAGGCCTTTGAACTGTGGTGCTGGAGAAGACTCCTGCGAGTCCCTTGGACTGCAAGGCGATCAAACCGATCAGTCCTAGAGGAGATCAACCCTGACTGCTCTTTAGAAGGCCAGATCCTGAAGCTAAAACTCAAATACTTTGGCCACCTAATGAGAAGGAAGGACTCACTGGAGAAGAGCCTAATGCTGGGAAAGGTGGAGGGCAAGAGAAGAAGGGGACGACAGAGAATGAGGTGGCTGGATGGAGTCACTGAAGGAGGAGGCGTGAGCTTAAATGGACTCCAGAAGATGGTAGAGGACAGGAAGGCCTGGAGGAACGTTGTCCATAGGATCGCGATGGGTCGGACATGACTTCGCAGCTAACAACAACAACACGTTGGAAGGACAGAGGGCTTGATAAGGACGAAAGCAGGAATACGGGGGGAAGAGACAAAGAAGGTATGAGAAGGCGGATGCACCTAGAACTTCCTTTTGAGGATTTTAAAGTCTGTTTGCAGAAAGAAGAAAAAAATATATATAGAATTGGTTTACTCAACCAAGGTTAAGGTAATTTTTAATCTTTAATGTGTTCCTCTATTCCAGACATGTCAAACACAAGGCCCGGGGGCCAGATCCGGCCCGCAAAGTGGTTTCATGTGGCCCGCGAAGCCATGCTGGAAACAGTGAGGGAATGGCCCCCACTGCCTTGGCCCTGGCCCAGAGACCCTCCTCCTGCCAGAGACCCTCAGATCTGTCCCACTCCTGCCCAGGCCCCCATAGGCACCCTTGATGCCAACGATGTAGAGCTGGCCACGCCCACCCAGTAGGCCATACGCACTCTAGCCACGCCCACCCAGTAGGCCACACCCACCCTGGCCATACCCACCCGGTCCCCTGAGGGCAACCACAATGCTGATGCCGCCCTCAATGAAATTGAGTTTGACACCCCTGCTCTATTCTGTAGTTATGCAAGTCCTACTCGTATAATATCCTCTTTAGTGTACTTAATGGGGGGGGGGGAAGAGAATTTTCCCTTTGCCAGTTGTCTTAGTTTCTGTACACACAAATACACGTGCATGCTCCAAACAGGCCAGACAAATAGCAGCTTCTTTCCGTCCCAGGATCATCATATAAAACTCCCCCCCTACAAATACATATTTGGGAGAACAAATTAATTGTCACAAGTGTTTCTAATCCCAGATAGCCTTGCTTCTTTTCTCAGGATGGCAGACAAGGAGACAAGGTAATTCCACAATAATCCTTCCTTTGCCAGTTTTGCACATCATATGACTTGCCCACAAGAAAGGTTTTCGAATCCTCTCTTTTCAATTTCCAAGTGTAGGCCATTTACTCTATGGACTGACTGAAGGCTGTATTCAAAGGGAAAAGCTCCAAGTTCAATTCAGGCAGTCCTCGACTTACAACAGTTCATTTCGTGACCATTCACAGTTACAGTAGCACTATAAAAAAAAGGGACTCATGACCGTTTTTCACACGTACGACCATTGCATTGTGATCAAAATTCAGACGCCTGGCAACTGACTCAAGTTTATGACAGTTGCACTGTCCTGGGGTCATGTGGTCACCTTTCGTAACACTGCAAAGTCAATGAGGAAGCCAGATTCACTTAATAACCGGGTTACTAAATTAACAATTGCAGTGATTCACTTAACAACTATGGCAGGAAAGATCATAAAATGGAGCAAATCTCCATTTAGCAACAGAGATTTTGGGCTCAAATGTGGTCATAAATCAAGGACTACCTGTAGACCCCAGGTCTGCAACCCGCGGCTCCGCAGCCGCATGCAGCTCTTTCAGCCGTCCCCTGCGGCTCCCAGTCCTCTGCCATGTTCAGTCCAAAAAAAAAAGTGGGACTAAAAAAGTGCAACCAATCAATTCAAATATGCAGGGTAGGTGCATATCTTGCCTTGGCTCCACTCTTCAGTCAAACCCCGTTCTGCACATGCGCGCATGTACGCGCATGCGAACACAGTTTTTGCGGCTCCCAGTTTTTCCTTTTGTGAGGGAACCGGTTCCGAGTGGCTCTTTCACTGTTTCAGGTTGCTGACCCCTGCTGTAGAACATCTTCACTCTTCCTTACAGATCATCCTTCTTCTTATTAGAACAAAACAGAGTAACTCTCACAGCTAGCACTGGGTTTGCCAAGAATCATAGAACTGGAAAGGGCCAAAGAGGTCAACAGACACAAGGTTCTGTAATGGGGCTATTGCAAGACCCTATTTATTTACATCCCTCCTGTAATATTATTATAAATAACTCAAGGTGGACAACGCACACCATACTCCTTCCTCTACTTTCCCCATAACCACAGCCCTGTGAGGTGGATTGGGCTGCGAGAGAGGGAATGGCTCAAAGTCACTCAGCTGGCTTTCCTGCCTAAGGCAGGACTAATACTTTCCTGGTGATTGGCCCAAAGTCTCCCAGTCGGCTTTCGTGCCTAAGGCAGCACTAGAACTCACCGTCTCCTGGTGACTGGCCCAAAGTCACCCAACCAGGTTTCCTGCCTAAGTCGGGACTAGAACTCATAGTCTCCTGGTGATTAGGACAAAGTCGGCCAGCCGGCTTTCGTGCCTAAGGCAGCACTAGAACTCACTGTCTCCTGGTGACTGGCCCAAAGTCACCCAACCAGGTTTCCTGCCTAAGGCAGGACAAAAAGTCACCATCTCCTGGTGATTAGGACAAAGTCACCCAGCCGTCTTTCGTGCCTAAGGCAGGATGTCAGAGCATGCACAGTCTTATTGTGCTGAGGTAACCCAGGAGTAAATGCAGTACACAGTGGTTTGTAATTAAATGATGGTTTATATTACACTATATCTACAAATATACGCCAGAAATAAAATACATACACATGGTGAAACAGCAAACTCCAATACACAGCAATTACAATGGATGAGAAAGACTCCAGCAAAAAACTTCCCTTTTATACTCAGACTCTTAAAGAGATACACACACCTGCTGAGTCATCCCTATTATTGCATCATCCACATTACATTACATCTTTACATAAGCTGTTTAGCTATTAAATTACTATCCTGACACAGGACTACAACTCACTGTCTCCTGACTGCTAACCTAGTGCTTTTACCACTAGACCGAACCGTCACATACATTTTCCTGGGAAGGAAGAAAGGATAAAACTCGTCGTCTAGGGAGATCCTCAGTCATCCAGGTACACACTAAAGGAGACAGAAGCCTTAACACTGAAATTTACAGAAAACCCACACACGCAGATCAATATTTACGTTTTGATTCTCACCACCCAAATGGAGCACAAAATGGGAGTTATCAGAACCCTACACCACTGAGCTAGCTGAAGGCCTGCCTACCAGCAAAGATAGATAAGAAAAACAACTAAAACACATCAAGGCAGCGGCTATCCCAAGTGGGCCTTCATCAAATCTCAAAAAAGGCCCAGCTAGGAGCTCCTCCATAACAGACAAAAGCGGAAAACAATAAACGAAGCCTTCCCGACAGAATATCTGAAAAGCTCAAGAGGATCTTCAGCCAACACAACATGCGTGTGCACACTTCGACCCCAAGAATACACTAAAGCAGAAGCTTGTCCACCCCAAGGATAAAACACCCAGACACAAACTGAGGAACGTGTTATACATTCAGTACATTGCCGTGAGGCATGTGCAAATTTGTACACTGGAGAAACAAAACCACTACTTCATAAACGTAGGGCACAACATAGGAGAACAAACCCATCAGGACAAGATTCAGCAGTTCATCTGCATTTAAAAAACAAAGGCCACTCTTTTGAAGACCGCAAAGTCCACATTTTGGACAGAGAGGACCGCTGGTTTGAAAGAGGGGGTCAAAGAGGCCATCTATGTCAAAACTGAACAGCCCTCTCTCAACAGTGGAGGAGGGATACAACATCATCTATCACCAGTTTACATCACAGGCCTTTCAGCAGTTCCAAGAAGGCCCCACAACCATTTGCACCACTCAGGTGACCCTGAGGACACAGATAAACCTCCAGGTGGCCTCAACGGCTCTCTAAAAAGAGGCAAAGGACCAGCTGTCTGCAAGGAGTATAAATCCTTCCATGCCCCACCATCCAGTCAGAGAAGAAGAAGCTTCTTGGATGAGAAGCAAAATGTCTTCAAAGAAAAACAAGAAAGTCCTGTTGACTCGTGAAGAAACACTTTTGGGATGAAGCTCATCCTAAGATCAGAAGACACGGCATCTACCATGCCTGTAACTACCTTCCCCAGCTAAGACTCTTCTGATGCAACAAGTCCACAATCTGCAAATTCCAGATCCCAAACATCCAGGTGGGAATCGCAATCAAGACTGCATCCTTCCTTCCACCACGCAAACAGGGGTATCGCTTTCATCCTCCTTACAGCAATGCCAGAAAATAGACCGATATTATCCCCCTACTACAGGCTATGGCAAGGAGGCCGTGTGAATGAAAGCCGAGAGTAAGGGATTAGTACAGGTAGTTCTCCACACTTAGGACCACAACCGAGCCCAAAATTTATCTTGTTAAGTGAGACATTTAAGTGAGTTTTGCCCCATTTTACAACTTTTCTCGCCATAGTTGTTAAGTGAATCAGTGCGGCTGATAAGTCAGGAAACTGGGTTGTTAAATGAACCTGGCTTCCCCACTGACTTTGTGAGAAGGTCACAAATGACCTTGGGACGCTACGACGGTCATAAATATGAACTGGTTGGCACACGACCATGGAGATGCTGCAAAGTGTGAAAAACGGTCATAAGTCAGTCACCTTTTCCAGTGCCGGTGTAACTTTGAACGGTCACTAAGCCAACTGTTGTAAATCGAGGACTGTGTGTAAATCGAGGACTGCCAATACCTCTAATACCTCTACCATCTTAAGCCAACTTTTGATGTTCTAAAGGTATTTGATTTGTAGATTCATCGCTCCTTGCCAGCATCCGGACTTGCCCACATTGGCTGAGGCAGACAATTCCTGGATCGAAGTGTTTCCGCACAGTTAATTGGCATTCCTTCCTGTCCTTTACAAGCAGATGTTTTTCCTCCACCGGGATGAATAATGAATGAAAACAAAAGGAAGGGGGGAGTTAAGCATGTTGTTCAATGCCCAGAAGCAGGAGGAGCAGAAAGCTAATGCATACCTTGCCCCCCCACCCCCAAACCACTCAAAACTTCCAACCTTTCTCAAAGGAATTTTAGGCAGGTCAGTCATGCATTTACAGGCTTAACTACACAGGATATTAAACAGGACCTCGGAAAAAACAACATCACAACCCTTATCTCAGTGCATAATGGTTGGCCAATGGGCTTTATAATCCAAACCAGTGTTTCTGCCTTAAAGATCTTGGGGCTATCTAATATCAGGGATTAAATTAATGGGAAGTTGTGAGAATCGGTTTCACTGATAAGTATTTTACTACTGCTCTTTATCACCTCCCTCCTGAAACTGTGGATGAGACACACAACTGAAGCACACTTGGAATCACATTAGGGAGATGTAAAACAAGAATTGTAAGCACGAATTTCCGGCAGCGGGCTGTGAAGCCGCATTAAAAGAAATAAATTCTTACCTGTTCCTTTGAGTCTGTTAAGAGCTGTGATTATATGCCCTGAACCTTTTCATTTAGAGGCGCCTTAATTTATATTATAAATCCTTAATTAAAGGTAATATATTATGATTTCAATTGTTGTCTTATTTTGTGTGTGTAGTACTTTTAGTAATAAGTCAATTATAAATACAACTATAATTACAGGTAGTCCTTGACTTACGATCACAATGGGGACCTGAACTTCCATTGACAGGCAAGGAGGTCGTTAAGTGAATCACGTCTGATTTTACGGCCTTTTTTTAACTCGGTGTTCAAGAGAAACATGAGGTTGTTAAGTGAACCTGACTTCCCCCATTGCTTTTCCTTGTGGGAAGTTGCCTGAGTGGATCGCAATTGGTGATCACATGATCCCAAGACAGTGCAACCATCATAAGTACATCATGCCAGTTTCCGAGTGCCTGAATTTTGATCATGTGACCACAGGGAGACTATGATGGTCATGTGAGGACCAGTTATAAGTCACTATTTCCAGTGCTGTCATAACTTTGAACAGTCATTAAACAAATAGTGGTAACTTGAGGACCCCCTGTATTACGTCTGGGCAGGCAACCTTGGCTCTTTTATGACTCATGGACTTCAACTCCCAGAATTCCTGAACCAGCATGATTCAGCTTGGAAACTCTCCCTTTCCCTTCAGCACGGCTGGCTCAGGAATTCTGGGAGTTGAAGTCCACGAGTCATAAAAGTGCCAAGGTTGCCTATCTCTGCACTAGGCCCATTCTCCAAATCACACCATCCAAAGCCATCTTCTTCCAGGTGAAGCTTTTTTTTTCCCTCTAGCTCAATGTTGTGGGTGCTGATTTGCAACTTTTTCCTCAAAAAAAAAAAAAGACATTTCCCATTCCACCTGGGGCTCTTCAGAAGCGCTGGACTACAACTGCCATCATCCCCTGGCCAGCCCAGCTGAAGAATGAATCCCTGATTGATTCAACTGGAAATGTCAGGGGCAGAACTTCAGAATTACGGTATGCAAAGCGATGACATCTCAGCTTAGTTTTCCAAAATCCCACTTTTATTGTACAGTCGCTCAAATTTATTGAGGCAATTTCCTGTGCTCCGAGCAGAAAAAAAAAGAAAACAAATTTCATTAAGGAGAAAAAAAAACAGCACAACACCCCCCCCCTGTTTTGTGGCAGCACCTAAAGGACTTCCTACAAGTCAGAACATCTTGGATCTTGTATAAGCCACTCCTGTTTTTCCATCCCTTCCCTACTACATGTTCTTACTCACTTGCTCAACATAACGACCAAAACTGGTGCTTCTCAGCATCCCCAACGGAATGGATAGACAATTATGATAAGAAACCCCAACAGAAGAACATTCTGGAGGGCAGTTTCACAAACAGAAACCTTGACTCCCCAAAGAGCAAAGACAGATACAGGCAGTCCTCATTTAGCAACTGCCTCGTACAGCGACTGTTCGCCGTTGCAACAATGCAAAAGCAACTTTGTGCCCGATCCTCACGTTTACAACTTTTGCAGGTCCATAAAGCAAAGGAAAGCTGAAGTAAGATCATAAAAACAGTTGAGGTTAGCGACTGCTTTGCTTTGTGACTTAAGTTGTCGGTCACACATGGTTGCTCAACAAGATTATTACTATTTTTTTAAGCAACCGATTTCTGTACAGATTGGCCTCAAAGCATGGGGAAATCTGGGAGTTGAAGTCCACATATCTTTAAGTTGTCAGGTTTCTATCATGATTTGCATAAAAGAACACTTCAACTTTATGGTCTTAAAACTCAAATTTCAAGAGGAAAACACCCCTTTTCAATTCCTGCCCCCCCCCCAATTCTCTTCCATACTTGTGGAGCAGATAAACCCTCTGATCTAAGCAGGGGGCTTCAAACGTGGCAACTTTTAAGACTTGTGGACTTCAGTTCCCAGAATCCCTCAGACAGCCATGCTATCTGAGGAATTCTGGGAGTTGAAGTCCACAAGTCCTAAAGTTGCCAAGTTTGGAGACCCCCTGATCTAGAGTCTCATGCAGGGGATTACGGCGCCATGTCACACCATCCCCAACCTTTGTCTGGGCTTTTATGGCCAACACAAGACAAACGAACCGCACACTTGAATATGACTGGCTATATTGCACAGGAAGCCAGTGAAAGGGGTTCTGTGCACTGTTGCACACTTACGTTCCAGATGATCCCTCTTCTATGACAGGCCCCTTTGAAGGAGCCATCAATCTTGTTCCTCCTTGAAAAGTTGAGCATGGGAAATAAGTTCATTGCGCAGTAAAATCATCTGTAAGATTTATTGTGCGCTGCCATAAATTATGTAAGGTTTCCAAAAATTAATCTCCATAGACCATGCCTCTCTCTGCATGGATTGTGTCACTTCCAACTTCAGGACAGAACCTAGCGGAGTATTGATATTCTACAACGAGAGTGGTAAATTACAGAAATGCATAGGAATTTGTGATTTTTGACAAGGGTCTACTCCTGGAGATGGTGCCCTTAAATTCATCGGCAACGGGACTGATTTCTTCAAATTCTCTTTATTTTGGGTGCTTTTTAATCCAAGCCAGCAAACACACCCTTGGGATCTCACTTGCTCTGGTTAGTATAAATACTATTAGTGCGAGAGACAAAGTTAGACAAGTAGCGCAAAATGAACCTACACACTTCACCGGTTGCGTACTGTACATGCAAGTAGTTCTTGACATTTGATCCCAATTGGGACCAGAACTTCCATCACTAAGCAATGTGGTCATTAAGTGAGCCACACCCACTTTTGCGAAATTTTTTGCCACAGCAAATCGCCACAGTTGTTACGTGAATCACATGGTCATAAAGCAAATCCAGCTTCTCTCATTACTTGTCAGAAGTCCCCTGGGAAAGTCTCATAAGGTAACCACATGAACATGGACCCTGCAAGAGTAGTAAAAAAGTAGAGGTTTCCCTATCCCAGGGGTAGGCAACCTTGGCTCTTTTAGGACTCGTGGACTTCAACTCCCAGAACTCCTGAGCCAGCCATGCTGAGGGGAAAGGGAGAGGTTTTATTTTATTTATTTATTTATTATTTATTTAATTAAATTTTTATACCGCCCTATTCCCGAAGGACTCAGGGCGGTTTACAGGGCAACATAAAATATGATATAAAATAGTATAAATTAAAATAGATTAAATTACATAAGCCCAACAATTAAAACAATATTAAAAGCTAAAACCCCTTCAGTCCAGGCCTGATAGATCAAAAAACCAAGTTTTCAGATCCCGGCGAAATGTACGCAGATCGGGGGCGGTCCGAAGTTCCACCGGTAAATCATTCCAAAGGGCAGGCGCGCCCACAGAGAATGCCCTCCCCCTGGGGATCACCCGCCGGCACTCCTTAACCGTCGGCACCCTGAGAAGGCCCTCCCTGTGGGAGCGCACAGGACGATGGGAAGTTGATGCCGGCAGCAGGTGTTCCCTTAGATAATCCGGACCCAAGCCATTCAGAGCTTTATAGGTCATTACCAGCACCTTGAATCTCACCCAGAGGGCAACCGGAAGCCAATGCAGCTCACGGAGAAGAGGTGTTACACGGGAGTATCGGGAAACTCCCATAACAACTCACGCAGCTGCATTCTGCACCAGTTGAAGCCTCCGCATGGTCCTCAAGGGCAGCCCCATGTAGAGAGCGTTGCAGTAGTCTAGCCGGGAGGTCACGAGCGCATGGGTGACTGTGCGTAGGGCATCTCGGTCCAGATAGGGCCGCAACTGGCGCACCAGACGAAGCTGGGCAAAAGCCCCCCTGGTCACGGCTCCTATATGATCTTCGAAATTGAGCCGTGAATCCAAGAGGACGCCCAGGTTGCGAGCCCTATCGACGGGGGGTAACACCTCACCCCCCATCATTAGTAATGGAACAACCTAGTTAACCCGAGATGCCGGTATGCACAGCCACTCAGTCTTGGCAGGATTGAGACGAAGCCTGTTTCTCCCCATCCAAACCCGGACCGCCTCCAGGCAACGGGACATCACGTCGAGTGCATCACTGGGTTGGTTCGGGGTGGAAAGAAAAAGTTGGGTATCATCAGCGTACTGATGATAGCCCACCCCGAAACCATGAATGAGCTCGCCCAGCGGTTTCATATAGATGATGAACAGGAGGGGAGAGAGGACCGACCCCTGAGGGACTCCGCAAACGAGAGTTCTCGGGGCGCACCTCTGCCCTCCCGTCAACACCGACTGCGAGCGGCCCAGGAGGTAGGAGGAGAACCACCGCAAGACAGTGCCTCCCACTCCCAACCCCCTGAGACGCCGCAGTAGGATACCATGGTCGATGGTATCAAAAGCCGCTGAGAGATCTAAAAGGACTAGGACAGAGGAACATCAGGCTTCCAAGCTGAGCCATGCTGGCTCAGGAATTCTGGGAGTTGAAGTCCACCGAGTCCTAAAAGAGCCAAGGTTCCTACCCCTGCAGCCTATCCAGTTGTGTCTACCTCTAGGGGGCACTACTCATCTCCATTTCCTAGCCAAGGGAGCCAGTGTCATTGGACAATACTGTCCAAGGCGCAGGGCACCAAAGTGGTACCTATTTATCTACTTGCATTTACATACTTTCGAAATGCTAGGTGGGCAGGAGCTGAGGCAAGTAACAGGAGCTCACCCTTTCACAAGGCACTTGGGTCTTGAACTGCCAACCTTTCAGTGAATAAGCCCAGCGTCTTAACCACTAGGCCACCACACCCCTCAAGTCTAGTAAGTACAATGCTGAGTGGCAACCGTACAAATGTTGACTGTGTGACTGCAGGGATGCTGTGATGGTTGTTAAGTGCAAGAACTGGTTGGCAAGTCACTTTTTTTTTTTGTTAGTGCCACTGTAATTTTCAACAATCGTTAAACGAATGGTTGTTAAGTCAGGGATTACCTGTACATTAAAAATGCAGGCAGTCCCAGAGGAATCGATTCTGAATTCATTACCAAACCAGGGCTGTGTCTGACATTTTAATTTGGAAATCAGAAACGGGTAGTGCACAGAAAACAATTTTAGAACGGTTTAACGATTCACAGACATTAAATGCCGAGCTGACAGCTTTGAGAGAGAAATAATCGTTCAATTTTGAAGAGAAACCTCCAAAGGATTCAGGATAGGCCAGCAAAGTTTGGATGAAGATCCCTAATATATACGTTTGCTACAGTTTTCCACTACTACAACAAAGATCGAGGTTCTTCTGTCAAAGTAATAGCATCAGTGGACTGATACTTGTTGTCAAATGACATCTTATCCAGAAGACAAGCTTTTTGATTTGGAAGTGACCATCCGGAAGTTGAGGAATCACACAGATTTAGCTCAGAAGCAGAGCTTTGGGGTGTTTTTTATTTTATTTATTTTTATTTTAATTCCATTTAATTCCATTTTATTTTTTATTTTATTTATTTTTATTTTTATTCCATTTATATCCCGCCCTTCTCCGAAGACTCAGGGCGGCTTACAAGCTTAGCAGTAGCCTTCGTTCTATGTATATGCCTGCTTGTTAGGGCTTTCACACACACACCCCAAGCGGCATTATTACAAAGTCAGCTTAATTGCCCCCAACAATCTGGGTCCTCATGCAGATCCAATGGAAAAGCCGGAAAATGGCATTTATAGCAAGAACGCATAACCCGGATCCGTGAACAGGAGTCAGATCCATCTTAAGTTCGTAAGACTTTTTCAGCATGAGGCAGCTTCTACCAGGCAAAAACTGGGGTGGGGTGGGGTGGGGGGAAAGGGCAGCAAATTGCTGGTTTTATTATGAACGTTGCGTTTTCCAACCAGGAGGAAAGGGACACCCACCCCAAACCCTGAAGTTCTCTGCAGGTAGACCGGGGAGCAGCTGCTACTCCAGCCCCGGTTGCAATGTAATTGGGGCCAACTCTCGCCAAAGCCCAGGGAGATCTTGAATTTAGGTTCTTTCCGTTTGTGTGAAAGCAAGCCGGAGGAAGGTTGGGAAGTCAGCCCAAGCTCGCTAGCCGGTCCCCACCCCACGTGCAGCACGAGGGCTCTCTCTCACCTGGGCACGCCAGGTGCCCAGCACCTGCGGAGCACCTGGTTGGAGAAGCCCCGCCAGGTGCAGAAGTCGAGCAAAGCAGGACCCTCGCCGCGGAAACTCACACCGAGGGACCCCCCCTCCTTAAGTTTCTCCCAACCTTCCCCCGGCACTTTGTCGCGGGGGGGGGAATTCGTCCCTGAAGTCGAAAGCAGGGGATGATGGTGGTGGTGGTGGTGGTGATGAACTCACCTTCAGCCTCGCGGGGCAGGCCGGCGAAGAGAGCCAAGGCGAAGAGAGAAGCCGCAGCGGCGCTGCCGGGCAGTCCATAGCCAAGCAAAGGTGGCTTGATGAACCAGGAGGAGCCGGCGGGATTTTTCCTCGGCTGCAAACTCGCGGCGGGGTTTTTCCTGGGCACCATCAGAAAAGCCAAGGCGACCCCCGGCTTTCCTTTCCGGCTCCGGGCAAGGGAGATCGGCGGCGGCGGCAAAGAGAAGCGAAGGCAAAAGAAGGAGGCCTTGGGAGTAGATCTCCCGGAGGGATCGGGCAGAGAAGGTGGGCTGCTGCTGCTGCTGAGGACGGAGAAGCAAGTCCGGGCTGGGCAGCCAAGCAGCGGCCAGTCTGCCTTCTTTGCGCCAAGCGCGGCGGCTTCTCCAAGCGGGCGCCCGCTGCAAGTTTGTCCTCCGCCCTGCTATAAGTTCCCCCAGGCGGAGCGACCCCCGCCCGGCCACACACACATACACACACACACACACACACTCGGTTCGCGATCCCGCAAGCCCGCCCCCGACGGCTTTGAAGAGATCCCCCTCCCCTCCCCTCCCGGAGCCCGCGTTGGCGTCGCCCGCCGGGCCACCCACCGAGGCTGCGGCGGATCTGCCCACCGGGCGAGGCTGCCTTCTCTCCGGGCGCCCGCGCACCGCTCCAGAGGCAGAAAGGTTGTGGAGGAGGGGGTGGGGGAAGAGAAAAAAAAATCCACGCCGCCGACACCCCCCTCCCTTCCCAAGCAGAGCCCCCTGCTCGGCTGCGCTGCTGCTGCTCGGCGGGGAAAACTTTACTGCGGCTTCCGATCCATCCCGGCCGCGTGTAAAACGCCCCCACCTTCCTCCCAATTCAAGATCCGGTGCAGGGGACCCACAAACACACACACACACACACACACACACACACACTCCCCCAAAAAGGCGAGAGACTCGGGTGGGTGCAAAGAGCTTTTATTTTCCTCCCACGCGTTGCCTTTCCCGCCTCTCCGGGCTTTGCAGCGTGCGGGCTAGTGTCTCTGTGTGTGTGTGTGTGTGTTGCGCGCTCCCCTTCCCCCCCCCCTGCCCCTCTTTAGCACAAGCGAGCCCTGCACAAGGGAACCCCCCCCCACACACACACACCCCTCCTTCGCTCTCTGCAACCCCCGTCCTGCAAAACGCGAGTTTGCAACCGTTGGCGGGTTGCAAGGACGTGATTTTTGCACGGAGGGAAATCCTGGCGCCGAAAAGCAACCGGCGAGGGGTTTGCAAGGGCGCCTTTAAAAAAAATCCACCACCCTCCTCCTCCTCTAGACTTGGGAGGCCGGTGTGTGGTGTAGTTGGTTCACATAGTGTGGTGGGATGGAGGGTTTGTTGTCACTGTGTGTTGGGGGGAGAGAGCACGGGGGGGGGGAGGCTCAGCTAATCTCAATGTACACAGGTTGTACTTTGACAATAAAGGGTTTATTATTATTTATTATTAAAAGCCCAAACGATTGCTCCTCTTTTCCTCTCTCTCCCAACCCAGGCAGAATTCGTGTGAAAACGGCGGACCCGGGAAGGGAGAGGGCGGGGGGGGGAGAGGGGAGGGGAGGGGGTCGCGATCGGTTCTGGGCTGGCAAAGATTCCAGAGAGTCACGTGAGAAAGAGAGCCGTGCAACCTGATCCTCTTCGTCTCAACGCTGCTGCAGAAGTTGATGGGTCCAGGACAGGGGTCGGCAACCTCGGCTCTTTTATGACTCGTGGACTTCAACTCCCAGAATTCCTGAGCCAGCTGGCTCAGGAATTCTGGGAGTTGAAGTCCACGAGTCATAAAAGAGCCGAGGTTGCCGACCCCTGGTCCAGGAGATCGGGTTGGACCTTGGTGGACCCGGAGAGAAGGCGGGTGGGGGTGGGGGAAAGAGGGGGTGCCCTAGTGAGGGGGCTCCTGGATCACACGCCCACCCTGCAGCACCCAGCAGGCTGCTGCCCCTCTGAAGGAATGGGTGTTTAAAGTTTCGAATCTGGCAGAAATGTCTAAGATTTCTGCTTATTTGAAAGATCATTCAACAGGAAAGATACATTTCAGTTTGGAGGAGATGGATAAATTATATTCAGAACAAATACGGGACTAAAAAGTTCCATTTAGCTTATGAGTAGATTTTAGTGGGTTATTGTTATTGGTACTTTGTTTGTAGCTATGTTAAAGGGGAGTGAAAGCACATTATGAATTTGGTTAATTGTATATTATGCATAATTTTTATGTAAAGGTAAAGGTTCCCCCGCACACGAGTGCTAGTCATTTCCAACTCTAGGGGCCGGTGCTCATCTCCGTTTCAAAGCCGAAGAGCCAGCGCTTGTCCAAGGACATCTCCGTGGTCATGTGGCCGGCATGACTTAAAACATTAAAACATTCCTTTTCCATCAGGCTGACCTGGACTGACGATAGGGATTTTAAAAATGTTTTTAAATTTTAATCTATTAATTTTAATTATTTTATTGGGGCTGTTAGTTTAATTCTTTTTAACTTTTGCATTGCTGTGTTTTTATTGTTGTTAGCTGCCCTGAGTCCTTCAGGAGATAGGGCGGCATATAACTCCCAAAAATAAATAAATAAATAAAATAAATGACTAGACGCCAAAGGCGCACGGAACGCTGTTACCTTCCCACCGTCGTGGTCCCTATTTTTCTACTTGCATTTTTACGTGCTTTCGAACTGCTAGGTTGGCAGAAGCTGGGATGAGTAACAGGCGCTCACTCTGTTACGCGGCACTCGGGATTCAACCCGCCAAACTGCTGACCTGATCAACAAGCTCAGCGTCCTGAGCCACCGCGTCCCATTAATTTTTTTTTATTTAGAATATGATTATTGTAACTATAATCCTATATTTAGCTCTGGGAAGTGGGGGGGGAAGTGGGTGGGTTTGGGGTGGGAGGGATCTGGGGATATATTGTAAAATTTTGTTTTTGTAAAACTCTTTAATAAAAAAAAGAAACAAAAAAAAAACTAGCCTTGTAGGATCTTCCCACTCCACTTCCCCCAAACTCTGAAAGATCATCAGAAAAAAAAAACCTTGCGTGTTTTAATCACGCAGAGATATACACGTACGCACTGGACTTTACGGGTGCCCAGCTCCGGAAAGGTTTTTTTTCCATCCTGGTGCTCCCCAAATCTGTTGGCTTCAGAGCTTGTGATTCCCGGCTGAGAGGATCTTGCCAGTAAACACCCAACAATTAACAGAATTAAGAGTTGGAAGGGACCTTGGAGGTCTTCTAGTCCAGGGGTAGGCAACCTCGGCTCTTTTATGACTCATGGACTTCAACTCCCAGAATTCCTGAGCCAGCCACGCTGGCTCAGGAATTCTGGGAGTTGAAGTCCATGAGTCATAAAAGAGCCGAGGTTGCCTACCCCTGTTCTAGTCCAACCCCCCCTGCTCAAGCAGGAAACCCTATATACCATTCCAGACGAATGGCTATCTTGAATTATTAGATTAAAAGGGGAAGAGGCACTGGTCAAACCTTGCGGGCGCATCCCCATCCGCTGGCTTATATTTGTTTAGTGACGTGGGTCACTTAGTGACCTTTTGGTGGCAGTGATGAACAAGGTAGCTTTGTGACCAATTTTTATACTGACAAGCTTCTGCGATGGAGGTGATAGTAGTTATATGTGCTACCGCTCTGGTTACTTCAGAATCCCTCTTATAAAAAAAAAAGAATAGCAGTTAAAAAGAATTCTGCACAGGAAGAGGGGCTAACAGATTTTTAATTTTATTTCTTGGCATGCCACCTTTATTAATTTTATAAATCAAGGTGAACACATCTTCCCCTATTTTCCCCACAACAGCAACCCTGAGAGACAGTGACTGGCCCAAGGTCACTCAGTTGGCTTTCCTGCCTAAGGATGAACTAGAACTCACCGTCTCCTGGCAATTGAATCAAAATCAATCAGGTGACTTTCAAGGCTAAGGCAGGAATTGAACTCGCAGTCTTCCACTTTCTAGCCTTGTGCTTTAACCACTAGACCAGACTGGCTCTGTTTAATATGTCCCTAGTTCATACATTCAGCTGCTTACATAATATCTATTCATCACCATTTCATTTTATATTTTGAATTTATGCAAGAGGAACTGCGCACACACACACACACACTGTTCCTAGTTTGCGATAAACCTTATCTCCCTATGTTGTGTTGTGTACATCTTAAGAGATTCAATCAAATCTGAGCTTTGCAAGCAAGCAAAAGTGAAGTTAGGGATCAAGATTTACTGTTCAGACCTGTTCTTGGGCGTCTGACAGTATAAATTTTAAAAATCGGGTGAAGCCTGGTTAAAAAAAACAACCCTACATGGATTTAATGTTGATTCAAAATAAATTAAGTACAATCCATACGATTGTTTCCTCAATATTTAGCCCTGCAATAAGAGTTAATATTTCCATCTGCAGTAAGGTTGCAATTTGGGGAGTAGATTTAACAGCAGATTCATTTAATGACCATTTGACGTTACAGCAGCACTGAAAAAGTGACTTACAGCTGGCCATTAACAACCATCAGGTCCTCCCCATGGTCAAATGATCTAAATTTGGGCACTTTGCCAACTGGCCTGAATTTACAACTCTTGCAGGATCACAATTGGCCTTTGTGACCTTCATAGGGGGGGGGGGGTTTCTGACAAGCAAAGTCCTTGGGGGGGAGCCCAATTTGCTTAATGACCTGTGACTCACTTAATGACTTGGAAAATGGTTGTAAAATCAGGCAGGACTCGGTTAATGACCATATAGCTTGGCGATGGGTGTTCCAGTCCAATTGTGGTCATAAATCGAGAACTATCTCTTAAGTGGGAGCAGTGAACCTCCAAATTGTGTTGGCTTTCACCTACCATACCATCCTCCCCGTCCAGTAGCTATGTAGGCAGGGCCTCGTTTGAGCTGAAGGGCCCCCAACATCTGGGGAGTCACATGCTCTCCACCCTGTCTTACATCTACCTTCATGATACAGGCAGTCCTCAGCTTAGGACCACCATTCTGTTGTTAAGTGAGACATTTGTTAAGTGAGTTTTGCCCATTGTACGACATTTCTTGCCACGGGTTTAAGTGAATCATTGCACATGTTAAGTTAGTAACACGGTTGTTAAGTGGTTTCCCCATTGACTTTGCTTGTCAGAAGGTCGCAAAAGGGGATCACGTGATCCTGGGACACTGTGCCCGTCATAGATGTTAGTTGTCAAGCATCCGAATGTAAATCACGTGACCATGGGGATGCTGCAAACGGTCGTAAGTGTGAAAAATGGCCACAAGTCACTTTTCTCAGTGCTACTGTAGCTTTGAACGGTCAGTAAGTGAACTGTCGTAATTTGAGGACTACCTGTATTTTTTGTTTGTTTGTTTAGGTTTTTTTTTTGGAGTTTTATTGGTTTATAATATACGATACAATCAAAATACAAAGTAAATAGCGGGAAAAATGGGGAAGGGAAAAGGGATCAAAGAAGTGAGGTAAGGGAGAGAAAAAAAGGCATTGACTTCCTACTTCCTTTGGTGCAAAGAGAGTATCACCTTCAAACCCCAACTTTTTACTTTTACAAAATAATATAAACTAGCCCAGGGGTCGGCAACCTCGGCTCTTTTATGACTCGTGGACTTCAACTCCCAGAATTCCTGAGCCAGCTATGCTGGCTCAGGAATTCTGGGAGTTGAAGTCCACGAGTCATAAAAGAGCCGAGGTTGCCGACCCCTGAACTAGCCATTTCAATAACATCAAGTCTATCTAATTGGTCAAGCCCACAGTCGAAATTTCATATATTTTTTTTCCCCACCTCAGGCAGAAAATCCAGAAGCGCTTTCCGCGTGTCCATAGGGTCGCGATGGGTCGGACACGACTTCGCAACTAATAACAACAACAATTTTTTTCTTCAGTCAGTACATTCAATGGATTGCTGATCCGTTAAGCTCCGTGACTAGAACGTTCCAGAATTCCCCAGCCAGCTTTTTCGGTTCATGAGGCTTCAGATTTTTTTCATTGACCCTCAAAAGATTTATCAGATAAAAAGTTATTTCGTAAATGCTCCTTTTAACGGTACTATCACTCTTGAGAGTAATTCATCAGCTTGCCTCCAGAAGTTGTGGGTGCCCCCAATCACTGGAGGCTTTTAAGAAGCGGTTGGACAAGCATTTTTTTTTATTAAAGAGTTTTACAAAAACAAGATTTTACAATATATCCCCAAATCCCCCCCACCCCAAACCCGCCCACTTCCCCCCCCACTTCCCAGAGCTAAATACAGGATTATAGTTATAATCATATTCTAAATAAGAATTATGCATAATATTCAATTAACCAAATTCATAATGTGCTTTAACTCCCCTTTAACATAGATACATACAAAGTACCAACACTAAAATCAATAACAATATCCCTCTAAAATCTACTCATAAGCTAAATGGTACTTTTTAGTCCCATATTTGTTCTGAATATAATCTATCCATCTCCTCCAAACTGAAATATATCTTTCCTGTGAATGATCTTTCAAATAAGCAGAAATCTTAGACATTTCTGCAAGATTCGAAACTTTTAACACCCATTCTTCTATAGTAGGCAAACTATCCTTCTTCCAATATTGTCCCACCAGTAACCGTGCTGCCGTTATCATGTTCAACATCAAATTAGTTTCTTTAACATCACAATCTACAACAATACCCAATAAAAACAATTGCGTATAAAGCTCCTCCTGTCTTGCGCAGGGGGCTGGACTAGAAGACCTCCAGGGTCCCTTCCAACCCTGATTCTATGACTAGCTTTCTTAACAAGAAAGAATCTAGATGCCTTCAGAAAATAGGGGGTTAGCAAGCCATTCATGCACAGTCTCTGTTGAGGTGGAGGCCCCTGGGTGCTATGGCAACAGAAGTAATAATTAACTTAGGAGTTGCTCAGCTCTTGAACTTTCAAGGCTTAATTCCCAGCCCCTTTGATTTTTGCCTTCCTGCCTCCTTACAGATGTTTGCTGATGTGAGCCCCCGTTGCAGAGGAAACCCCCCCCCAGAGAATTCTCTGAAAGGTGAGCTTTGTTTGCCATCTGCCCATTTAACTAAACAGATCGATTATTTTCCTGCTTGCTGCTATGGAGTAATAATAATAATAATAATAATAATAATAATAATAATAATAATAATAATAATAATAATAATAATAATAATAATAATAATAATAAAAACGCTCCTTCTGTACAACCCGGCTTACATTTTTAATATTAAGAATGTGGCCATAAACTCTCCGGGGAAAATCCAGACGCGATTTTTTTTTCCTTAATATGCATCTGAGCATTAAAGCCAGGGAGATGGCTGCCTCCTTGCTGCTTAATAGAAAATAAATGTCACAGCCAACCCTGGGCATCTGTTATCAAGGCAGGAGGTGCTGATCCTATGCCAGCTTAAGCTCTTAAGATCCACTTCCAATCGAGTTAGATGAAATGACTGCTGAAGGGTTGGGTGCGCAGTGCAGATCCAGGATTAGACGGCTTTAATGGGAAGCGAGGGAATTCATGGAAGTCTTCTCTCTCCAGGAGGACCAAGAGGACCAATTCACACTACCAGAAACTCTGCCAAGTTTCAGAGGAGCCCGCTGGCACGATGATGTCTTAAGAACACTGTCCCATTTGGCGTGCCTAGAAGAGAATAGAGAATAAAGCGTTAAGCATTAGAATATTAGGAATAGAATAGAGTAGAATTAAAATTTAGACTAGACTAGACTAGACTAGACTAGACTAGACTAGAATAGAATAGAATAGAATAGAATAGAATAGAATAGAATAGAATAGAATAGAATAGAATAGAATAGAATAGAATAGAATAGAATAGAAATATGGAATGGAATAGAATAGAATTTTGCAATAGAATAGAGTAGAATAGAAATAGAATAGACTAGAAAATATGGAATGGAATAAAATAGAATAGAATTTTGCAATAGAATTTTGTAATAGAATTTAGAATAGAATAGAATAGAATAGAATAGAATAGAATAGAATAGAATAGAATAGAATAGAATAGAATAGAATAGAATAGAATAGAATAGAAAATATGGAATGGAATAGAATAGAATTTTGCAATAGAGTAGAATAGAATAGAATAGAATAGAATAGAATAGAATAGAATAGAATAGAATAGAATAGAATAGAATAGAATAGAAAATATGGAATGGAATAGAATAGAATTTTGCAATAGAGTAGAATAGAATAGAATAGAATAGAATAGAATAGAATAGAATAGAATAGAATAGAATAGAATAGAATAGAATAGAATAGAATAGAATAGAATAGAAAATATGGAATGGAATAGAATAGAATTTTGCAATAGAGTAGAATAGAATAGAATAGAATAGAATAGAATAGAATAGAATAGAATAGAATAGAATAGAATAGAATAGAATAGAATAGAATAGAATAGAATAGAATAGAATAGAATAACAGAGTTGGAAGGGACCTTGGAGGTCTTCTAGTCCAACCCCCTGCTCAGCAGGAAACCCTACACATTTCAGACAAATGGTTGTCCAATCTCTTTGTAAAAACTTCCAGTGTTGGAGCATTCACAACAGGAGGCAAGCCATTCCACTAATTGATTGTTCTAACTGTCAGGAAGTTTCTCCTTAGTTCTAGGTTGCTTCTCTCTTTGGTTGGTTTCCATCCGTTGCTTCTTCTCCTGCCTTCGGGCGCTCTGGAGAATAGCTTGACTCCCTCTTCTTTGGGGCAGCCCCTGAGATATTGGAACACTACTATTGTGTCCCCCCCTCTTCCTTCTCTTCATTAAACTAGACATACCCAGTTCCAGCAACCGCTCCTTATATGTTTTAGTCTCCAGTCCCCTGATCATCTTTGTTGCTCTTCTCTGTACTCTCAACATCTTTTTTACATCATGGTGACCAAAACTAGATGCAATATTCCTACTGTAGTTCTATCTTCGTATAAAGCTTTGGAAAATAGGTTGACACACACACACACACCCCTTAGATATTGGAACACTGCTGTCATGCCACCTCTAGTCCTTCTTTTAATTAATCAATTATTTTCACCATCATGAAATTTCTCCTTTGTTCTAGTTGGATCTTGCCTTGATAAGTTTCCATCCATTACTTCTTGTCCCACCCTCAACAATTACTTAGGTCCTAGGCAACACCAAGATGTTTTAGGGAGCTGCAGAGAGATAATACATTTGCACCCCTGTGCATTGTATTAACATCTTTGGAACTGAATCTTAAGCACAGCACAGCCCTTTTTCCCCCCACTGATCTCTCAATCTCTCAAAAAGAAAAAGAAAAACCAAGAATGTCCATTTGGCTTTTGAAAAGGACAACCATGACCTGGATGATTGAGAATCTTCATAGACGTGACAATCAAAACATATTATGGCTCCGGGTTGACAAGAAGGAACTCTTCCGGGTGAGATTCAAGGTTTTAGTTATGGTCTTTAAGTCCTTACATGGCATGGGTCCGGAGTACCTCGGGGACCACCTGCTGCCGGCGTCAACTTCCCTCCTCCCTGTGCGTTCCCACAGAGAGGACCTCCTCAGGGTGCCTCCGGTCAGAGAATGTCGGCTGGTGGCCCCCAGGGGGAGGGCCTTCTCTGTGGGCTTTATGGAACCAACTGCCGGTTGAGCTCCGGACGGTACCAGACCTTCGCTCCTTCCGGCGCGGTCTGAAGACCCATTTATTTGAACAATCTGGCCTGGCCTGATGGGGGACGCTAGGGTTTTTAATGGGTTTTTATATTGTCATTGTTTTTTATTGGGCAATTGTTTAATTCTCTTTTAATTTTTGTATTTTCTATTTATATATGCCCTGTTCACCGCCCTGAGTCCTTCGGGAGAAGGGCGGTATATAAATTTAATAAATAATAATAATAATAAATAATAATAACAATATTCCCATAATGCAAGAAGGAACTCAACAATATTCCCATAACTCTTGCCGGTGGTGAACTCATTTAGCCCAATTTATCTAGAGAGTAACCCCCCCTTTTTTTGGAAAGGTGCTAATTGGGAACCAATATGCAAAAATTAGTGTACCGTGAATCCAAACGGCAATTTCTATGATGAGTTGAGATGCTTTGAACCAACCATCACTCATTAGCAACCAGCAGGAGGTTTTCATTGCACAAAGATAAGAGACACCGGGAATAAGAGACACCATTTTTATATATATATGCAAAAATAAAAGTAAAGATAATTAGTCCTTGGCTTGCAAAGAAGAGTACAAGACCAATTATGAAGAAAGTGTGGTTCAAGATAGATTTCCTTTTATCTTATGGGAGTAAATCAAAAGCTTGTTGAAACGCTTGAGTTATTAAAATGAGTTCAATAAAAGGTGACAACTTTTCTTATGGTTGGGGTTTTCCCACATGCAGGCAGCAGCGCTTTCTCCAGTTCTGGATAAAGCTTTCCAAAGAGAAATCGCTGGTTGGTGTGTCCAATCAAGGGTTTCATTAAAGGGCAGAGAGAGGTGGACCGTGCACTTTCCTGATTTAATTAAGGGCTCCAAAGTCCTTTGCTACATCAAGCCGAGTTCCGTATATTTGTTGTTCATTTGCTAAGTCACATCTGACTCTTTGCGACCCCATGGATCGGAGCATGGCAGGCTTTCCTCTCCTCACCTGTCTCCCAAAGGTTGCTCAAATTAATTTTCGTCGTGTTAATGACACTGTCTAACCATCTCATCCTCTGCAGCCTTCTCCTTTTGCTTGCCATCCTTCCCAACATTGGCCTTTTCCAATGAGTCCTCTCTTCTCTTTTGGTGACCAAAGTATTCAGCGTCAGCATCTGTCCCTCCAAAGAACAGTCTTGGTTCATTTCCTTTAGGATTGACTGATTGGATCTCCTTGCAGTCCAAGGCACTCCCAAGAGTCTTCCCCAGCACCACAATTGGAAAGCGTCAGTTCTTCGACACTCAGCCTTCCTTAGGATCCAGCTCTCACAGCCACACACTGCTACTGGGAAAAACATAACGTTGACTATACGGACCTTTGTCGGCAAAAGTGATGTCTCCGCTTTTTTTAATATGTTGTCTTGTCTAGTTTGCCGTAGCTTTCCTCCCCGATGACCAAGCGTCTTTTAATTTCATGGCTGCAGTCGCCATACTGTGTTAGATTCTGAATGCCCGCCTAGTTTTTATTTTGTTGCATATGTTTGTGATGCAAATTGTGTGCATGTGTATTTTACTGCAAAAAGCCTGGAGATCTTCAGCTTTGGGGGAGGCTTAAAATCTTTAATCAATAAATATACAAACCAGCAGGAGTAGGTGACTGTGTTTGAACTTGGGGAAATCCACAGGCTTAAATTAAGTATAAGTGAACATACATTGGTTGCTACCGTGCAGGGAAAAGCACAAAGCAGAGATCATATTTGGCGCAGAACCTGACTTTCACATAAAATAAAAATCTGAGTTTCTAGTTCCTATGACGACAAAGATAGGTTTGGAAATATGCGACCAAGCTTAGCAGTACTGTGGGGGGATTAAACAGGAATGGAGGGTTTCATATACGGCTTCCGTGTCCTTCATTATCTCCCCTCCCCTGAAACTCGCCCAATTAAGAACACATTCTTGTTGGAATTCATTAGGCAAGATCTTTTTAAGCTGAGACATAATAGGCAAAGTGATACCTGCTTGCTCCCTTTTGCAAAACTTACAGGTTTGAGATGGCTGGGGCATTTAATTCTGCAATCTCGTCTGAGAATTGCAACTCGTATCATCCAGTGGTTTGGGGTTTTTTTTAGAAGCGCCAGGTCAGGGATCTCTGCTCGAAGTTGAATGGGTTCCTTTCTGTAAAAAAAAGAAAAAAAAGAAAAACTTAGCACAGGAGTGTGGCAGTTTCCTCTCCTCACAAACGTGCAGAATTGGCAGGGCTGAAGTTGTGGAACAAAAAGCCCTTGTCTCCGGGAATGGCGAAGAATAGCCGACACGTCTCTCTGTGACTAACGTGTCACTTAAGACCGGCCTAGCAAGACGCTCAGTGGCAGAGACGCCCAGATTTTTAACAGCAACAGATGGCAAAACCCCAAAGGCGGACCCCAGTTCCTTTAGAAAGGGCCAAACTCTCTTTTGTGTTGAGTGTTTTCCTTGGCATGGTGCGGCAGTGCAAGATAAGCTCCGCGTCTGTCATTGCCATGGGCAAGCATCGTGCGTGCTCTTTGGCTTCCCAAAAAGACAGACTGAGCCTTGAGCGGTAGCAGGCTGTCTTTGGAATGGCTTTTCAAAGAGGTGACCCCAGGATGTTTGATCTGGCAGCATCAAATCAGCATTCCTGGCTTGTTCGGCTGCTGTAGAGCTTCAGATCCTGTTAGCAGAGAGATAAGAAGCCCTTCTGATCCCAGGGAAGGGAGGTGGAAGGAGAGAACGAAGATCTTGATTTGGATTGACCCCAACAAGTGAATCCACCTCAGCCTCCTAACTCCTTTGTATGAGTGGAGAAGTGCAGAAATACTGTTCTGTATTTCCTGACCAGGTCTAGGCCAATCTTCACCACTTTAAGACAGGTGGACTTCCAACTCCCGAAATTCCCCAGCCAGTCATGCTGGTTGGGGAATTCTGGGAGTTGAAGTCCACCGGTCTTAAAGTGGGCATGGTTGAAAAATATTGGTGTAGACCAGAGGGGTCTTCAAACTCGGCCCTTTTATGACTCCTGGACTTCAACTCCCAGAATTCCTCAGTCAGGCATGCTGGCTGAGGAATTCTGGGAGTTGAAGTCCACGAGTCATAAAAGGGCCGAGTTTGAAGACCCTATACACTCACCTAGACCACGCCAGCCATTCTGTGGAAAAGGGGTCCCCAGTATTGGGCTGTGAGCTATTTGGAACTGGGCCACAGAAGTGGCAGGTGAGCACACACACACACCCCCACCCATTCCCACTTGCACAAGCAATGGATGAGGGCACGCATGCACACACTATTTGCGTGAGCAGCGGTGGCACATGCCCACTACACAAATGGAGCTTCACGTGCACCGGACTTGCTGGCCACTCGCATGGAACCATCGCCTCCCCCTGCCAGTCCGCAAAGCCGGAAAGGTTGGGGAACTCTGTTGTAGGTCAACTTTGGTGTAGTAGTAAAAGTGACCAGGTTTGAAACCAAGACGCTGTCAGTTCTATTCCTGCCTCGGGCACTAAACCACCTGGGTGTCTTCTGTCTTAGCCCTAGGATGAAGACAAGGGCAAGCCACTTCCAAAAAACAAACACACAGGGACATGTCCAGGCAGCTGCCAGGAGTTGAACTTGACGGCATCAAAATAAGGAGAGAACAAATTAAAATACGGGCTGCAGATCCTATTTAGAATTCTGGTGAGCTGTTTTGGATTTTCTTTCAAAGCAGCTGCTCAGAGGATGTCACCTACCACTCCCTTTACCTGCCAGCTCAGCACATTCTGGGCTACAACTGCTTTCCTTTGTCCTCTTTTAATAGAGAAAACTTTAAAAAATTAGCGTTGGGCTGCAGCTTTCCGGGAGTTTTTAATGTTTTTTTATGTTCTAACAGAGTGAGCGCCTGTTACTCGTCCCAGCTTCTGCCAACCTAGCAGTTCGAAAGCATGTAAAAATGTAAGTAGAAAAATAGGGACCACTCCGGTGGGAAGGTAACAGTGTTCCGTGCGCCTTTGGCGTCTAGTCATGCCGGCCACATAACCACGGAGACGTCCTCGGACAAGCGCTGGCTCTTCGGCTTTGAAACGGAGATGAACACCAGCCCCTAGAGTCGGAAACGACTAGCACGCATGTGCGGGGGAACCTTTACCTTTACCTTTATGTTCTAAGGCAGGGCTCTTCAAATGTGGCCCTTCAACTCCCAGAATTCCTCAGCCAGCATGTCCCCAAGTCATAAAAGGGCCAAGTTTGAAGACCCCTGTTGTAAGGGAATCAACTCAGAAAACCTTCGGGGTCCGCAAGAAATTTGTGGAAATAAAGGTATGGAAAGCTGACCCATTTGCACTGTGCTGTCCATGACCGTCTTGTGAATGACACCAAAGTGGCTCCGACTTTGCCAAATTTTAATCCCCCCCGAGTCACAAGTCCCAGATTTTGAACCCATTCCGTAAGTTCGCCCATTTTGACACAAGTTGATTCAAAGATGGTTCCCCTACGATGCAACGTTTCGCCCGATTGAAGGTTACAAACAGATAGAAGAGTTTTAGTAGTGTATAGATTTACCGTACACTAAATTAATTTAAATACCACAGGCATTTCCTCTCTTGTTTGTAGTACAGAAGAATAGATTTATTGTATCTGAAAATTAATTTAAATGGTGGAGGCTTGTCAACGAGAGGTTGAATATCCTCAGTTCTAAGTGCTTGCAAACCTCTGCTGCCACAAAAACAGCCAGTTTTCGGGCCAAAGCACAGATAACACTTTCATGCCCACAAACATATGCAGATAGAAAATCCATAATTGGCTCTAATAATAGATCATTGCTTATCTCATCCCTGGGAAAATGCAGAGACAACTAACTACACTTCCGATTTACATGAGGATGATAGCCTGAAACTTTTTTCTGAAATGGGCAGGTGAACTATCTAGTAATTTCAGGTCATCAGAATGAGTTTCCTTGCATCATCCTGCAGCGGGCCCAATCTGATGCAATTTACCATGTTTTTCCGCCAAACGCAGCCTATTAGAAGTACCCAAGATAACAGAAACCCATTTCCATGGCCTGAACATCTCCCGAGGGATTCTCTGTTATTAAGCCCTCCAAAACCTCCCAAGCAAGCCAAAAGACCCTGCAGCCCTAGAAGAAAAAAAACAGGAGCCATCTGCAACATACGGGTAGTTCTCAACTTACAACCACAACTGAGCCAGGTGATCACCTTTCACGACCTTCCGACAAGCAAAGTCAACAGGGAAGCTAGATTTACTTAACAGCCGTGTTACTAACTTAACAACCGCGGAGGCTCACTTAACCAGTGCGGCAAGAAAGGTCGTACAATGACGCAAAATGCACTTAACAAATGTCTTGCTCAGCAACAGGAAAGTTGGCCTCAGTTGTAGTCGTAGGTTGAGGACTGACTAGCGTGCCTGGCTTAGGAATTCTGGGAGTTGAAGTCCACACGTCATAAAAAGGGCCAAGTTTGAAGACCCCTGGTATAAATTGACGGCAAACCCTAGCTAGTTTGGTTAATGAAACATCTGCGAGAAAACCACCAAGCTCAGAGAACACCAAGCGTCCCTTATCACCCTGTGAGGTTTGTTGGTACACACAATGTCTTTGCCCTGAGGGACCCTAACCCGGTACACACAATGTCTTTGCCCTGAGGGACCCTAACCCGGTACACACAATGTCTTTGCCCTGAGGGACCCTAACCCGGTACACACAATGTCTTTGCCCTGAGGGACCCTAACCCGGTACACACAATGTCTTTGCCCTGAGGGACCCTAACCCGGTACACACAATGTCTTTGCCCTGAGGGACCCTAACCCGGTACACACAATGTCTTTGCCCTGAGGGACCCTAACCCGGTACACACAATGTCTTTGCCCTGAGGGACCCTAACCCGGTACACACAATGTCTTTGCCCTGAGGGACCCTAACCCGGTACACACAATGTCTTTGCCCTGAGGGACCCTAACCCCGGTACACACAATGTCTTTGCCCTGAGGGACCCTAACCCGGTACACACAATGTCTTTGCCCTGAGGGACCCTAACCCGGTACACACAATGTCTTTGCCCTGAGGGACCCTAACCCGGTACACACAATGTCTTTGCCCTGAGGGACCCTAACCCGGTACACACAATGTCTTTGCCCTGAGGGACCCTAACCCGGTACACACAATGTCTTTGCCCTGAGGGACCCTAACCCGGTACACACAATGTCTTTGCCCTGAGGGACCCTAACCCGGTACACACAATGTCTTTGCCCTGAGGGACCCTAACCCGGTACACACAATGTCTTTGCCCTGAGGGACCCTAACCCCGGTACACACAATGTCTTTGCCCTGAGGGACCCTAACCCGGTACACACAATGTCTTTGCCCTGAGGGACCCTAACCCGGTACACACAATGTCTTTGCCCTGAGGGACCCTAACCCGGTACACACAATGTCTTTGCCCTGAGGGACCCTAACCCGGTACACACAATGTCTTTGCCCTGAGGGACCCTAACCCGGTACACACAATGTCTTTGCCCTGAGGGACCCTAACCCGGTACACACAATGTCTTTGCCCTGAGGGACCCTAACCCCGGTACACACAATGTCTTTGCCCTGAGGGACCCTAACCCGGTACACACAATGTCTTTGCCCTGAGGGACCCTAACCCGGTACACACAATGTCTTTGCCCTGAGGGACCCTAACCCGGTACACACAATGTCTTTGCCCTGAGGGACCCTAACCCGGTACACACAATGTCTTTGCCCTGAGGGACCCTAACCCGGTACACACAATGTCTTTGCCCTGAGGGACCCTAACCCGGTACACACAATGTCTTTGCCCTGAGGGACCCTAACCCGGTACACACAATGTCTTTGCCCTGAGGGACCCTAACCCGGTACACACAATGTCTTTGCCCTGAGGGACCATAACCCGTGCAAAATCCTCATGTCAAAGTGCGGGATGATGTGCAGAGTGAAAAGCAGAGATGGGGAAGACATGGCACAGAGTGGATGCTACAGGAGTCTGGTTGTGTTAGCTTTCCAGAAACACTCAAAAATTATCTTGCACTTATATTATCAATGCTGTTTTTTTGTACGAATAGATCAATCATGCTGTCAGCATTCCCTACTCCCACTTCTTCGGGTACACAGATTCTTTAAAATACTTTGGGTTCTTTATAGAAAGTAAAATGTGTGTAACAACATAGTCAGACTACTCCTCCTACTGGAACGTCTTGTAATTTTTCTCTGTGTTTAAAAAAAAATAAAAAGCAGCAGCAATACAGGTAATCCTCGACTTATGACCATAATTGAGACTGGAAGTTGTGGTCATTAAGTGGGTCATCACATGACCCTTACCAAAGTTATGACCTTTTATGCAGTGGTCATTAAGTAAACCCATTCTCACCAATGGGCTTTTTTTTGGGGCCGAAGACCAGAAGGAAATGCCAGACATTGGCAAAAAAATACCAAAAACCCCCTATCCAAATCATAGTCACATGACTGCAGGATGCTCTCCATCAATGCCTGACAGTTGTCAAGTTTGTCTCTCTCTGTGTGTGTGTGTGTGTGTGTGCTTGCGCATACGGCTGTTGTAACTTTGTGTTGTAAGTAACTCTGCGAATCTCCATGTAACTTTAAATGGTTATTAAACAACTAGTCATAAGTCAAGGACTACCTGCAAATATATTGTAGCTTGTGATGATAAAGCCTTGGCTACTTGACTGATATGCCACAATATGTTCCCAGGTAGTTTTAACTTCTGAAAGACCAAAATTGTCAAGAGTATTTATACAACCTGCTTGTCAGCTTAGTTGGGGTTGAAAAAAATCTGCCACAAGATAAGATAACCTTTATTGTCAGTTTTTTACTGTGAGCACAACGGCACACATCAAAAAAGCAATTTAGTTGCCGGCTCTCAAAGTGAAACACATACATGACACACACCTAAAACATACCATATATAACACATGTATAGACCCACACACCTCTACATATACCTAGTGATAAAATATTAAATACTGTCCCTCTTGACTATATAATGGAAGGAGGAAGCCTGAGAATTCACAAGGTTAATGCTGTATGAAACAAAACTATGGTTGAATCTGGATGTTCTGCTACGGGTACCACGAAGCCCCCTCCTCCCAGAAGGTAACAAGGAAATTCCTATACATAGGAAAGAAATAGCCAAATTAGCTAGGCATGATGTGACAAATTATTCCTCCCATACTCTTTTATCAGTTTGGGGAACAAAAATTAGGCTTCCCCACAGGATAAATAGCAACATGATCTGTGTGTGTGTGTGTGTGTGTGTGTGTGTGTGTGTGTGTGTGTGTGTAACCACCTATGCATAGAGGTGTGGGAGATTTTCCTGGGATTGTGGCTGGCGAAAGAAAGAATTAAATCTCTATACTACACTCTCAAATGCAATTCCTCTCTGACCGTTTTTTTTAAACGACCACAAAAACCTACTGTAATTACAGGCAAAAAAAATATCCTGTGCAATGTGTCCATAAGAATGAAAAAAATACATTTTAGAATGCTTTCCACTACTTCAGAAATTAAAAAATGACCAGAGCAGGAACTCTATATGGTAATTTCTGGATGTATTAAGCTCCTACCTTAGAATGTTCCACTCTTTTGTCGGTCGTGCAATGATGACCCAAATTTCCTATTCCTGCTAATTCCACCAAGTGTTAAGATACCCCAGAATGCTAATTTTCCGTTTAAAGAAAAAGAGGAGGGGTTTCCACACTTTGTGCCCAAAAGTTCAAGATGGGGGTCATGAGAGTTGAGCCAAAGTTGAACCTGATTTTTATGTGCAACACACATTAAAAGAAAAAACCCAACACCAGAGTTTCAGCCGTACTATCCCAGCTGCCATCTTGACTGTTTTGTCCATATTCTCCAGATGCCCATAATTAAAAAGCTGGGCATTCAAAGGAACATAACAGGTCACCTTGACAGAAAACCAGAATGGATGGACTTCCAGAATCCCATCCATGTGAGAGGCATCCCAAACTTTCTTGGGCAAAAAATCGGATTTGGTCTCTTCTTTTAATTCGATTTTTTTCCCCACCTGTCCCAACCATCTGCCTCTGTTTCTGTCAATCCCATGCTTTTCTACGGTAGTAGAAATGGAGTTGGTTCTGGGGAAAGCATTATTACAGAGGCAGGGCATATTCTGTTAATTGTGGAAGGTTTAATCAAGAATGATGTATTGTAGAACAATCCATCCAGTTCTTTTATTTGCTTACACACAGACTTAAATCTTGCCAGACCAAATATTTACTACAGTTAGTCCTTGACTTACAACCACAATTGAGCCCAAAATTTCTGTTGCTAAGCAAGACGATAAGTGAATTTTGTCCCACTTTACGACCTTTCCTGCCACAGTTGTTAAGTGAATCACTGAGGTTGTTAAGTTAGTAACCCAGTTGTTCCGTGAATCTGGCTTCCCCATTGATTTTGCTTGTCAGAAGGTCGCAAAAAGCAATCACCTGACCCCGGGACGCTGCAACTGTCATAAATATGAGTCAGTTGCCAAGCGTCTCCTGGGGATGCTACAGTGGTTGTTAAGTGTGAGAAACGTTCATAAGTCACCTTTTTCAATGCCGTTGTAACTGTAGTCTATCACAGCAGCTATGATTCTACAGCCCCATTTCTCTCACGCGAGAGCTAAGTATTTCAAAAAAGGTGGGCTAGGGGGGAAAAATGGTGGGCTAGCTAAACTATTGAAGAATCAGCATGACTATCAAGAGAAGAGACATATCTCCACATTTTATTGGGGATCCATAGTCCTCCATAGTCTTTAGAAAGTTGGAACCAGGCCTGGAAAGTCAAATACCTCTTAATCAAGAACAATAAATCACAGGCAGGAACAATGCAATATCAACACGCAAAAGCTTTTGTTTTAAATGCCATTTAGGTAAGCCCTAACCTTTAGTGAGGTAGAACTTCTAATTCCACAAAAAAAAGACCTTCTTCAGCATTTTAGGAAAAGCTGGTCAAAGCCAGCCATTCCCCCTTTTGTCTTTAGGACAATCTTTCTCCTGCATAAGTATCAACCATTAATTAATCTGTGAAGTTTCCCTTAGTCAGTATTTTGGACTTAATTGTGTTGGCACAGACATCTTTGTAGAAAAGCTGTTGAGATCTGCAAGCTCTATGTTAATCCATCAAGTTGGGTGGAAACCGAAAATTAAACAATTAAAAAGTTCCAGCTATCCACAATCCCCCTCCCCCCCCTCCATACGTATGAATTGGAGGAATTTTAAGTCGTTGAAAGTTCTTGTTTAGTTCAGGTATTTTTTCCTAAAGAGAGGGAACCATGCATAGTACAAAGCCATCTCATGGTTTCCTCGGCTTCTGCACCACACTGTGTAAATGCAATCACTGTCTCTTATAAATCATGATTTATAGCTCAGTGTGTTATGCGAATGGAGCTGTGAGCAATAAACCCCCCACGGGATAGATGTCCATTTTCATTGTATTAAAGTGTTAGCAGGAAATAGCATTCAATTTCTCTAATCTTAAGAAGAAAATTAAATTAAGGCGAATTATTAGGTACACCCAACCCATGGCTTCTTTTTAGACCTGGAATGCAAACGCCCAGGATTATTACTGATCAATTATCCCAAAGATGCTTTTTCACGAGGCAACTGGTGAAAGATACTTTTAGTTATCCAAAAAGTGCTTTATTTATTATTTATTTATTTATTTATTTATTTATTTATTTATTTATTTATTTATTTATTTTAATTCCATTTATATCCCGCCCTTCTCCGAAGACTCAGGGCAGCTTACAAGCTTAGCAGTAGCCTTCATTCTATGTATATGCCTGCTTATTAGGGCTTTCACACACACCCCCAAGCGGCATTATTACAAAGTCAGCTTAATTGCCCCCAACAATCTGGGTCCTCATTTTACCTACCTCGGAAGGATGGAAGGCTGAGTCAACCTTGAGCCTGGTGGGACTCGAACCTGCACTAATTGCAGGCAGCTGGTGTTACTTAAGGAGGCACCACCAAGGCTCTATTTTACACAAGGCAACTGGACTTTCTTTTCTTTGAAGACGTCTTCAAAGAAAAACAAAGTCCAGTTGCCTCGTGAAAAATGCATCTTTGGCATAACTATGATCTGGATGACTGAGAATCTCCATAGATACTGCTCAGTTATATTTACCTTGCATTGGAAAAAAGTTCCGGCAATTGTACCTTTTAATGTTTAAAGGAGCAAGAAAATTATACCAAAATTATACCAAATGCTCACCATTAATCCTTGAAGATTACAGTACACAATCATCCTTACATCTTTTTTTTCTTTCGTGAGCTGCTACAATTCACTCTTGTGAGATGCATCAGTCTAGGAGCCCCGTGTTTCTCCATCTTAGCAATCTTAAGACGTGTGGACTTCAATTTCCAGGATTCCCCAGCCAGCACTGCAGGCGAGGGAATCCTGGGAGTTGAAGTCCACATGTCTTAAGGTTGTGAAGGTTGAGAAACACTGGGGCTGCTACACTGATGTATCTTTGCACCTGTGCACCTGATGGGAGTGTGCAGGCGTGAGGCTTCGAAGGAGCACCAAACATTTGGGATGTCATTCTTGCAGTGTTTTCACAGACACTCAGTTTAAAACTCTGCTAAACAAGCACTAGCATCCCTCATCTTTGCTTCTCCAAGCATTTTAATTTCCCATGTTAATTGCAGCTTGGTGCTATTGGATGCAAAGTTGCCTTCTGAGCAGGCTTCTGTGCACAAGGGCCAAATGCCTGGTGACATTTGGCCAATCAGTTCTGCTGATGAGGGAAGATGGGTGTCATAACACCCGGCATGGAACAACCATCACGATAAGGGTGAATGTGCTCATGCCTGCAATTTGACAGTTCTTCTAAGGATAAAGGGCAAAAGGTAGCTCTGATGCTCTATTCTCTCAGCTGACCAGTAGTCCTAGAAGCAAGTGGTCCATAGCAAATCAGTAGAACAGTGTTTTGCAACCTCGCATGATTGTGGAAGGACCAGTAATGTCCATCTTGGCCTTACTTGATATCTCAGTGGCTTTCAATATCATCCATCTGCGTTTCTCAACCCTGATAACTTTAAGATAGATGGACTTCAACTCCCAGAGCATGGCTGGCTGGGGAATCGTGGGAGTTTTTATTTTTTTTATTTTATTAATATTTCTATACCGCCCTTCTCCCGAAGGACTCAGGGCGGTTCACAGGGCAAGAATAAAATACAAAGTTACAAATATTAAAAGGAGATTAAATAGTTGCCCGATTTTAAAACAATTAATATACTACATTTATAAAACCCCAAAAATACAACAATAAAAATACAAGAATAAAAACCCCACCAATCCCCCATCAGGCCAGGCTGGCTTGTGCAAACAAAAACGTCTTCAGATCGCGGCGAAAGGAGCGAAGATCAGGCGCCATCTGGAGCTCTACCGGTAACTGATTCCATAGCTCCGGAGCGCCCACAGAGAAGGATCTCCCCCTGGGGGCCACCAATCGACATTCTCTGATCGGTGGCACCCTGAGGAGATCCACCTGTCTTAAAATCAGCAATGTTGAGAAACACTGAAGTGGACTACCTGTTTTCCATGGACAAGGACCATTCTTTAGTCCAGGGGTAGGCAACCTTGGCCCTTTTATGACTTGTGGACTTCAACTCCCAGAATTCCTGAGTCAGCATGGCTGGTTCAGGAAATCTGGGTATTGAAGTCCACAAGTCATGCCTACCCCTGGTTTAGTCCTAAGAATCTCCAGAAAAAAGGAACAGGTAGGAAGCAGGAAGATTGTCTTTCAAGTGCAGGTGGTCCTCGACTTACAACAGTTCGTTTAGTGACTATTCAAAGTTGCAACAGCACTGGAAAAGTGACTTAAGACCATTTTTCATACTTACAACCGTTGCAGCACCCCCATGGTCACATGATCAAAATTCAGATGCTTGGCAACTAACACATATTTATGAGGGTTGCAGTGTCCCGGGTGGGTCATGTGATCCCCTTTTGTGACCCCGCCCCCAGACAATCAAAGTCAATGGGGAAGCCAGATTCACTTAACAACCGTTACTTACTAAACAACTGCAGTGATTCACTTAACCACTGTGGCAAGAAAAATCGTAAAATGGGGCAAAATTCATTTAACGTCTCACTTAGCAACCTAAATTTTGGGCTCAACTGTAGTCATAAGTTGAGGACTACCTGTACATTCTTCAGTATTGTTGAGTACAAGTTTTGATCAGCATTCCCAATCTGGCTGCCATCTGGACTTGTGGACCTACAACTCCATAATCAACTAGCCACTGGTGAGAATCGAAAGACCTGAAGTCCATCCAAGTAAGTATAAGATTTCCATATTCAGAGACTGAATTTATCTGGGCAAAATAAGTTTTTTTTTTTAAATAGGACTGACTGATTCTGGAAAATAAAGACAACTTGTTGATTGGTTTGCTAAATCAATAGAAATATTTCAACATATTTGATTGGTTTTTTCCAGATCTAGGATATAGGAACAAGCTTATAGTTCACAATTAGAAAAAAGCTACAGACTGATCTCCCTATTGCTATTTTTCAAGCAAAAATGTTTTATAATCCACACTCCAGTAGCCAATGTATCTCCTAGTAGTCACTTGCTGCATTAGAATCCAATGAATATTTTAAAGAAAATTATTTCCAAAGCCGAAGGCAAGACCCGTAAACTATTAATTTAATTTAATTTAATTTATTAATATTTCTATACCGCCCTTCTCCCGAAGGACTCAGGGCGGTGAACAGGGCAAGAATAAAAGACAGAATTACAAAAGTTAAAAAATAATTAAATACATAATTAAAAAAACTATGAAGAGAAGGGCCGGTAAACATGCATTGCTTTTGCTGCATTAAAAATAAAGCAACGCTTTTCTATTCGCAATGCCAAATTTCCTTTTTGACAGATAGCTCCGAAGACGACCATACAGCTTTTGCTTCAAAGATGCCACCTGACCTCTTCTGTAATGTGATTCCATCTTTTTTTAAAAAAAAGTATTAATAGCTGCAAAGTCCCCACTGTGGTGCAGTTCAGCCGCGCATAAATTTAGAAATGGCAAAAAGGTTTGACAAAAGGGACCACGTCAGGAGGTGCACTTCTCATGGGTGGAGGGGGGGGGAGGAATCTTTATAGTCAAGACTGCAAGTTGAAGCAGAGGTCAGCTCAAGCCCTACACAACCTCTTGCGGTTTGCAGGATTGTTTTATTTTTAAAGTGGCAGGTTGTGTCAGGCAGCTGGAATGTGCTTCGGAGAAGAGCCGTGGCAGTGGACCCTAATGAAAATGTTTGGAGAATGAATGCAAAAAGGAATCGGAACGGAGAGCTGGAATTGTGGTCCTAAGTGGTTGTTGTTAGTTGCGAAGTCGTGTCCGACCCATCGCGACCCTATGGACAATGTTCCTCCAGGCCTTCCTGTCCTCTACCAGGTCCTAAGTGGTACCGGTTGTTAAACAGGTCACCACACGACTATGCCTGATTTCGCTACCTTTTTTGTGGCGGTGAAGTGAATGTGGCAATCATAGAGCGAACACTGTGGACGCTACGTGAATGCGTTGTCTGCAATGGGCTTTATTTGCCAAAACCTGGAAATAAACGCCTGTTTCCAGCAAAAAGAACATGGCAAATCAGTCACATGATCGTGGGATGCTACAAATGGTTGTAATTGTAGGACTGAGTGCCCAAAATGTGATCATGTGACCTTGGGGGATTGGGAGGGATGGCTATCAGAACTTCAAATCTGGGTTGCAACTAGACTTGAGGAGATCTGTGAAAACTTTTAAAGTTCATAAAAGTAACTGATCATAAGTCATAGACTGCCTGCATCAGAACATTGAACCCACAGCAATGCCAATGATACTTTCTCTCGTCCTTAGGAAGCAGACAGTCGCAAAGCACGTCTGAAAACCTTGCCAAGAAAACCGCAGGGACTTGTCCAGGCAACGTCTGAGAACGGGACTCAATTGAACAGAAAAAAAGAAAAACTTGTCTTTTATCTTTGCTCAGACCCTTTAATTAAGGTGCCTAATTTGTTTGGAGTATTGCTTTTGCTAAGAAACAATACAATTATTGCAAATTTAAAGTGGCAGCTCTTGACTTACAACCATTTGCTTAAAACAGACATGTCGAACTCCCGGCGTCACGTGACGTCGCGCGACGTATCAGAGCTTTTCCCCCATTGCCGGCAATGGGGTGAAGCGGTTTCGTTGGGATGCGTCCAGCCCGTGACACCCCTGGCTTAAAACATTGAAAAAAAGTAACACGACCGTTTTTCACGCTTATGACCGTTGCAGCATTTTCCCCCCCCCATGGTCATGTGATCCAAATTCAAATGCTTGGCAACTGACTCATATTTATGATGGCTGCCGTGTCCCGGGGTGGGGGGGTGGGGGTGTCACGTGATCACCTTTTGCAACCTTCTGGCACGCAAAGTCAATGGGGAAGCTGGATTCACTTAACCAGGTTACTAACTTACCAACTGCAGCGATTCACTTAACGACTCTGGCAAGCAAGTTTGCAAAACGGGGGCAAAACTCACTTAACAAATGTCTCACTTAACAACAGAAACGTTAGGCTCCATTGTGGTCGTAAGTCGAGGACTACCTGCAACTCCTGCATATTTTTGCAGACTATCAATATGCAGTGACAAGCCACCCCCACCCCCACCCCCACCCCCTTTAACAGCCAGCCTGTTTCGTTCTGGCTGTTGGGACTTTGCATTACATGGAATGAAATCTGCAGTTTGCAAAGTAGCAGGCACTTGGTGTCTGTCAAACTCTTTGCCCGTGGTCTTGGCAAACAGCCCTTGAAATCACTTCAGCTGTTGTGTAGGTCAGCAGACACACATCCATGCACGCCCATAAAACTGGCCTCATTTTATAACGGCTAAACAACCATCACTGCTGCACATTTCAAAGCCTTAACGGAGAGTGACTGAGCTTTGTAAGAGAGGAGCGCCCCCCAGTGGCCAAGTTCTTTTTCCCTCTACACCAAAATAAAACCCCAGGTTTATTTATTTATTTTTATTTATTTATTTAATTGGATTTGTATACCCTTTCCCAAAGGACTCAGGGCGGTTTACAGGGAATTAAAACAAGAAATACAAAAATTAAAAACAATTAAAAAGATTATAACAGTCCCTGAAAGAGTAAAAACCCCAATTTAAAATTAAAATTAAAAAAATTAAAATTCTCAGCCTGGGCCAGAGAGCTTGAAGAACCAGGTCTTCAGGTCCCGGCGGAATGAACGGAGGTCAGGGGCAGTCCTCAGCTCCCAGTTTATTTCTGGGCTCTGCAATTTTTCTAGCCTTGGTTAAAAGTGGCCTTCAGATAATCTACACCAGGAAGAAGTGGCTGTCTGGGTAGTTACAGGCATATTATAGGATCCACTGTTCAAGCTACATCCTTAGCATTATCAACTATCAATTATTCCTAAACAGCAAACCTTACAATGCACACAGGTTCCTTTAATCTGTCTGTTGCTGACTTCTAATACACGTGCATGTGTGCGCACACATCCATAAGCATACATCCGTGTGCGACAGTTTAATGATTGGCCGACTGTGGGCATCTAGTTTATTTGCGGTTTGTCCTTGCTACCGACCTCTACTGAACGAGAGCTAGAACAGCACCTAAGATGTAAAATACACTGCGCCTTACGGATTCAAATTAACACATTCCCCCACTCACTGGGAGACTAATGGAATTTGCAAATCCCCTGTTAACAAGTTTTGCAAAAGACTACATTTCCCCTCTTCGCTTACAAAGGCATAACTTTCAAACTGTATCCTGTATGTGGTTACTGGAAAAGAGACAGACAAAATCCTTCCGGGAGTTCAAAAGAAACTTGAGATTTATCTATCTGGGAAGGCAACTGGACAATATCTGGCAAGCACTGCGGTGATGGGGGATTTCTATTAGCTTCAAAGCAGGAGTTATATTTCAAGGTTTTGCATCAATGACATTTAACCCCCATAGGAATTGTACAAAACTCTCGTAATTATTCAGCCAAATTGGGAGGAGGGTGCGAATAGAAGGGAATATGTAAAAATGGGTAATATTTTTTTGGGGGGGAAAAATGGGGTTTGATGAATTGCACAGTCCTCAAAATAAGGAGTATAACCTACCTTATGTTTAATAGAGAAAATATTGGGATAAATGCCAAGAAGCTTACTTTTTTTCCCCCTTTTGAAAACTAAATTGTTAGTTGCTCAGTGTAGGAAGTGTTTTTGGATCATTTATCAGTTGAAAAATGGCACTGGAAAACTTGGGTCAGTAGCTGTATTAGAAAACATATCAGATACAAGTTCATGGGTTGAAGCAACAGGAAGGTCAAATGAACTGAAACAGGAAGATCTGCAAGAATTATCTTGTTTCATCAGTGATAATTTTTTCCCCCCGTCAATTTACTGGATATGTGGGAATTATAATATGGTCTGCAACGGAAGTATAAAATATTGATTACAAAAATGTTAAAAATATATTTTCTGTTCGTGATTATTTTCTGGTTTTAACATTTTTTTTTCTGATGTGTTTAATTATGTCTTGGTCTTTTTCCCCCCTCGAAGTTAACAAAAAACAGCTTCCCTCATTCCAGGTGGGAAGGTCACAAATGACCCCAGGATGCTGCAACCATTGTAAATACATGTCGGTTGTCGAGCACCCAAATTTTGAGCACGTGACTCGCAGGGACTCTGTCGCAGTCTTAAGTGCGAGGACCAGTTGTAAGTCACTTTTTTTTTGCAGGACTGTTTTTAACTTTGAACATTCATTAAACGAACGGTTTGAAAGCTGAGAACTACTATCTAACAGGCCTAATGACATTTTTCCAAACTCAGGGGAGTCCAAAAGACCAAGGTTTCTGACTATGAAAATTGATACAGGTAGTCCTCGAGATACGACTAATCAAGTTATGGCAGACACCCCCCCACCCCAAAAAAAGCTAGTTATGACTGGAGGCTGTTAAAGCCTGCAAGTCTTGGCCTACTTCCCATCCAGCCACCCAGGGGATTTGCAGGTCTCAGCCTGTTCCTCAGCCAGCTCCGGAGCCCAACAGCACCCAATTTACCTTTCTGTTTTTTGCAGAAACGATGCAAGGCTGATGCGAGACTGAGCTTTCTTACAGAGGCTGAATGCCTCGTGGCAGCTCATGCTATTCTGCAAGCTGATAGTAGTCTCACAATTATTTTAAGGAAGTTCCACAAACTCCACAAACAACTGGAGTCACCAACAGGCTTCTGGGTATGGAGGTCGTTGAGCGACACTGCCTTGCTTTACAGCTGTCCCTTCATGCAACAGTAATGGGCAGGCTCCATTATGGTTGCATCTCGAGGACCACCTGCATTGCTGTTCCTGCAGTATGTTTATTGAGGCGTCCTTGGTGCTCTCTGAGCTTGGTTGATTTCTTGCAGACCTTTCATTGCCCAACTAGGCAACATCATCAGCGCTAGCGATCAACCAAACTCAAGAGAGCACCAAGGACCCCTCATTTCAACCCTGAACTACAAATATTCTTTTATTAATATGTTTACGTCAATTTAAGCAATGATGAAGGATGCTTTTGTTACAGTAGGTGGACAGAAGATGAGATCTTTGTTAGTGTCTATCGTGAATGTCAAGGCTATGGTCTTCCCAGTTGCAGTGTATGGCAGTGAAAGTTGGACCACAAGAAAGGCTGAGCGCCAAAGAATTGAGGCCTTTGAACTATGGTGCTGGAGAAGACTCCTGCGAGTCCCTTGGACTGCAAGGCGATCAAACCGGTCAGTCCTAGAGGAGATCAACCCTGACTGCTCTTTAGAAGGCCAGATCCTGAAGCTGAAACTCAAATACTTTGGCCACCTAATGAGAAGGAAGGACTCACTGGAGAAGAGCCTAATGCTGGGAAAGGTTGAGGGCAATAGAAGAAGGGGACAACAGAGAATGAGGTGGCTGGATGGAGTCCCTGAAGCAGTAGGTGTGAACTTAAATGGACTCCAGACGATGGTAGAGGACAGGAAGGCCTGGAGGAACGTTGTCCATGGGGCCGCGATGGGTCGGACATGACTTCGCAGCTAACAACAAGAACAACAATTGGGAATGTCCAAAACCAGGTGCTCACTGCACTTTTTCCAGAATGCAACTGGCAGCCACGGACAACCTAACACACACACACACACACACACACACACACACACACACACACACGCCTCACACCCATACATTAACCTGCCAAAGCAGGTTCTTATTTTTTTTCCTTAAAAGACTCTTAAGATATAATCAATTTGTGGATTGAAAAAAACAGTTAAAACCTGAGGGACATGAGGGCTTCCAAGGTGAATAAAAACTGTACACAAAGCTTTTCATTTTTAATAAAACATCTTTTTTTTTACAAACGGAGAATGGTTTGCACTGAAACAATAGTGTCAGTGCTGGCGGGCTCTCCAGATGTGCCGAGCCTATAATATTGATAATTCCTAGATACTACCTGGGCCCCAAATTTGGGGGACTGTTGATCTAACAGCGCCAAGGAGCTTCACTGTTGGAGACAATTCCCTTGTCTCCGATATCGGTGCCATCTTCTTGTTCAGGACCAGAACTTGAGGGAATCTATGGATGAGGGTACAAGAACTGCCCTTTATAATTTTTATAGAAGGAAAATGACATTTCTGCAACCTTCTAATCATCCGGTTCTTGCTTTTCTTCTTCGCTGATCTTTTCAGCTTCTTCCAACTTCTGTCCTAGAGATTCTTCAGAGAGAAATCGTTCAACTTTCACATCTAAGGCTTCGCTAGTTGAACTTCGGATGCTCATACTTGTTACAAAAGGACCTGAAACGAGAGAGAGAGAGAGAGGAGGAGGTGGTAAGAAGGAAGAATTCAGCTTATTTTTGTACTGCTAGCAATTGCTAGATGGGACGCGGTGGCTCAGTGAGTTAGGAGGCCGAGCCTGTCGATCAGAAGGTCGGCAGTTTGGCGGGTCGAATCCCAAGTGCCGCGTAACAGAGTGAGCGCCTGTTACTCGTCCCAGCTTCTGCCAACCTAGCAGTTTGAAAGCACGTAAAAATGCAAGTAGAAAAATAGGGACCACTATGGTGGGAAGGTAACAGCGTTGTGCGCCTTTGGCGTCTAGCCATGCCGGCCACATGACCACGGAGACGTCCTCAGACAAGCGCTGGCTCTTCGGCTTTGAAACGGAGATGAACACCGGCCCCTAGAGTTGGAAACGACTAGCACGCATATGCGGGGAAACCTTTACCTTTACCTAGCAATTGCTGGTTGACAGAGCGTGGATGTTCTAACACTGACATCGCTGTACAAAATCATTGAAAGTTCTGTTTAAAATAGCAACTCCACGCAAAAATAAGCATCTTTAAACCTCTCACAAGTCAGCGGAAGAGATTTAACCAGGAACAGGTAGTCCTCAGCTTACGGCTGGTCACTTAACAACCAATGGATCTTCCCAGGCTACTTAACAACCTCGATTCAAAAATCTTGACAGACAGACAGGCGGGCAGGGCCTCCCCCCGGTCACATGGTCACACTTTTGGTGCTCACCAGCTGGTCATGATTTACATTTTTTTTTATTGGAAACTAGGATTTTGGAAAGAAACGTCCATCGGTTAAAAGGTGTTTGCTTAACGACCGCTCCATTTGCTTAACGACCACAGTGATTCACTTAGGTAAAGATAAAGGTGTCCCCTGCCTAGTCATGTCCAACTCCAGGGGGTGATCCTCATCTCCATTTCCTAGTGACGGAAGCCAGCCTCATCCGAAGGTGCTTCCGTAGTCATGCAGCCAGCATGGCTATACGCCAAGGCCCATGGACCACTGTTACCTTCCCACCGAAGTGGTACCTATTTATCTGCTCGCAACTGCATGCTTTTGAACTGTCAGGTGGGAAGGAGCTGGGGCTAGTAACGGGAGCTCATCCCATCACAAAGCACGCAGGTCTTGAACCTGGGCTGACAAGCTCAGCGTCTTTAACCACGAACTATCACGCTCTCCTAGTGATTCACTAACTGTTGCAAAAAAAACAACATCGTAAAATCAGGTGCAGTCGTGTAGCGACTTGCTTAATGAGTGGCACACTTAGGACCACAATTCCAGATTCAATTATAGTTGTAAGCCGAGGGCTGTCTGTTTTCAGTGGTCCTATTTAGAACCGGCATGATTTAGAAGGCTGGGTGCAGCTGTGGACCAAATTTAGCACACTATGTACAATATATTCATTCTTTCAATGACGGGAAAGAGCTACAGTCCAGGCTGAGCTTCTCAATCCTTGGCAACCACGTTCAAATCAAGAAAGGCCCTGGGTGTCCAAAACTAAAAAAGGAAAGAAGACAGGGCAAATACTTTTAATGTGATGTATTAACCATATTTTCAAATAAATTTAAACATTACGTCCTAAAGGTAAAGGTTCCCCCGCACATGCATGCTAGTCGTTTCCGACTCTAGGGACCGGTGCTCATCTCCGTTTCAAAGCCGAAGAGCCAGCGTTTGTCCGAGGACGTCTCCGTGGTCATGTGGCCGGCATGACTGGACGCCAGAGGCGCACGGAACGCTGTTACCTTCCCACCGGAGTGGTCCCTATTTTTCTACTTGCATTTTTACGTGCTTTCGAACTGCTAGGTTGGCAGAAGCTGGGACGAGTAACAGGCGCTCACTCTGTTACGCGGCACTCGGGATTCGACCCGCCAAACTGCCGACCTTCTGATTGACAAGCTCAGCGTCCTAACCCACTGAGCCACCGCGTTAGTGGAATAAATTGTGAGATCTCAGACGCCGACCACGAAAACAAAAAGTACGGGTGGAGGAGCAGTTGCCAGTGCTTCACTGCATGAATAGCCTTATCAAAACAGCAGCAGAAAAGGGTTAAAAAAAACCCCCAAAACTACGGGTAGTCCTCGACTTACAACCATTCCTTTAGTGACCATTTGAAGTTACAACTGCACTGAAAAAAGTGACTTATGATCATTTTTCACACATAACGACCATTGGGTCATCCCACTGGTCACGTGATCAAAATTCAGACCCTGGCACCTGGCATGTATTTATGATGGTTGCCGTGTCCCGGGGACACGTGATCCCCTTTCGTGACCTTCTGACAAGCAAAGTCAATGGGGAAGCCAGATTCAAATAACAACCGTATTAGTAACTTAGCAGCTGCAGCGATTCACTTAACAACTCTCGTAAAAATGGGCAAAACTCACGTAACTGTTCACGACAGAAATCTGGGGCTCGACTGTAGCCGTAAGTCAAGGACTACTTGTGCTTCCCCCCCAAAAAAAAACCTGTGCAACAAAACAAAACAAAACCCCTCAACAAACTGTTCTAATCCCTGTGTGTCCTTGCAGGAGAAAACCGCTTAACTCATACCCTCAAAAGAACTGGAACATTTCAAAGTCAAATCCTTGAAAACGGTCACATATTGTTCTGACGCCAAAACAAAATGATGCGTTCTGCCCTGACCTTAAAGCAAAATTCTCAGAACCCCAAACATTTTTACTTGGAACTCAAAACATCTGATACGGTTCTTCAAGGTTGTTCAAAACATTTCGAGATAGGAACTTCCTGCGTAAATGTTTCCCAAGCCTACGCTTTGGCAGGGAGAAATTATTTTTCTAACCGAATAATTCTGCAGGAAAACAAAAACGGGGCTTCTCAGTATAATAATTTTTGCCGCTTGAAAGCGGAAGGTTGTTCTCAAGACTCCCAAACAACTTCTTAAAAGAATGAAACGGTTTTCAGAAATTTCCTTCTTAAGAAGGCGAAGTTAAGATGGCTTGCAGATGTGCAGCAAAATTATTAGCAATGTTATTAAGCAATTGTTGCCTGACATTCTGTTACTGTTTTTTAACTGCTTAGTGCGGCAGTTCATGTTTTTTTTAAAACTGTTTTCTCCTTGATGCTAGCAAAATGCTTCCCCCAATCTTATATTCATCTGAGTAACATCATTAGCTATCGGCATTGATTAAGAAATTTTTAAAAAGAGTGGCTCACCATATTTCGAAGGTTTGTGTTTACAAATGTCCTTAATAATACTGTCCAGATTGGCAAGTATCTGATCATTAGGCATGTCCAACTGAAAAAGTTAATGCAAAAATAAAGAAAAACATTAAACGCTGTCAGGTTTATAAAAATTGCTGGGACTGGGGTAAATACTTAACGCAGTGGGCTTTCATTTAATTAAAAAAAATATTTATTTATTTATTTCATTATCTCATCAATTAAAGTCTGCAAGTCCTGTTAATAAAAAAATCATTTATTTTTATTTATTTATTTATTTCATTTTCTTATCAATTAAAGGCTGCAAGTCCTGTTAATAAAAAAAATCATTTTTTTATTTATTTATTTCATTTTCTCATCAATTAAAGGCTGCAAGTCCTGTTAATAAAAAAAAATCATTTATTTATTTATTTATTTCATTTTCTCATCAATTAAAGGCTGCAAGTCCCGTTAATATCATCAGTGTCTTCAGCCCAGTAATACCGTGTTGTGAAAAAAACAACGGTATCTTCTATTTTTTATTCAAATTCAATCACTGTAAATGTATAGAGCAGTATTTCTCAACTTTGGCAATTTTAAGGTTTACGCACGTCAACTCCCAGAATTCCCCAGCCAAGGGGAAGTTGGACAGCTATCTTGGTTAGCTATGGAAATGTTGGGCTCAAATGTGGTTGTAAGTCAAGGACTAACAGTACAGATTTATTTAATGGCTGGGCTTATTAAACATTTCAACCATAGAGCGCGAGAAATGGCCATCTGTTCAGATTTCAGCAGCAAATAACAACAACAACTAACATGGATGACATCTCACCAATTCTGTCTTTCTTGCCTGCAATTTCAGTCAAACTTCATGAGAGAACAGTACTACGACTTGTGGCCAAACTTTAGCCACTTTAGAATATTTTAACTTAAAACTGGAGTTCCAGAGGTGCCGTTTGATTCAAGCCTGTGATTTAGAATATTTTAAAACCAACTTTCAGGATACATCATCCTGCAGCATGGTGAAGATTATTTAAGTACTGAAATAACAACCAATGAGGAACTATTACATGCAGTCCCTTAGCAATAAGTATCATGTACATCTACCTTTTGTGGATATTTCAGAAAGGAAACTCTTCTATTAGCAAACATGTAATGACTTGCTAAATATTCCCGAATAGGTTGTACTACTACGTTCCGCTGAAGGACTTATTTCAAAAAAGCAAAACTACAAACTGAAAGAAATCAAGTAGTGCGTTGGTGCTTATTTTCGGTCAAACATTATTTTTTAATACATGATTAAACTCCTCTAAGCTGAACTCACAGCCAAATCATTGGCCAAAATGCCTGGTAAAACATACCATTGCGAAGGGGGTTTGGATAAGGTTGTCGTCGGTCACTGAATACTCATGGCAGACTTTGAAGAAATTTAGCGTCTCGGCGATATTGTAAGTAATGGTACCTGTTTAAAAAAAAACAACAACCCATGAAGTAGAGTTAAATCCATCTTACATATCCTACATCCAGCATGGAAGCAAAAAAGCTGTTCTGCCATTTCTCTTTCCAACTGGGAAGAATTCCAAAGGACGGTGGGCCGAGCCTTGCCACAAACTAAAAGAATGGGAGGAATTCCATGGACACAACGGAGATTCACGGTCACTGCTTATAACGGAATAACAGAATTGGAAGGGGCCGTGGAGGTCTTCTAGTCCAGCCCCCTGCTCAAGCAGGAGATCCGATACCATTCAAGGGGCTCTCCGGTCTCTTCTTAAAAGCCTCCAGTGATGGAGCACCCACAACCTCTGAAGGCAAGCCTTTCCACTGGTTAATTGTTCTCACTGTTAGGAAGTTTCTCCTTAATTCCAGGTTGCCTCTCTAGTTTCCACCCATTGCTTCTTGTCTTGCCTTCTGGTGCTTTGGAAACTAGGTTGAGCCACCCCACCCTTCTTTGTGGCAGCCCCTCAGATATTGGAAGACTGCTATCATGTCACCCCAGCACTTCTTTTCACTAGACTAGACATAAAAGTTTAACATGATCCTAATATCAATAACAAAGAAACAAGGAAATGTCATTGTTTACTGATTGGTAGTTGATATGTATGAGCTTGTCGATCAGAAGATCGGCAGTTTGGCAGGTTGAATCCCGAGTGCCGCATAGCAGAGTCAGCGCCTGTTACTCATCCCAGCTTCTGCCAACCTAGCAGTTCGAAAGCACGTAAAAATGCAAGTAGAAAAATAGGGACCACTACGGTGGGAAGGTAACAGCGTTCCGTGCGCCTTTGGCGTCTAGTCATGCCGGCCACATGACCACGGAGACGTCCTCGGACAAGCGCTGGCTCTTCAGTTTTGAAACGGAGATGAGCACCGGCCCCTAGAGTCGGAAACCACTAGCACGCATGTGCAGGGGAACTTTTATCTTTACCATTTTATGTATGAACTATTGAAGTCACTTCTGGAAGAAAGGTACAATGAAGAAATTCCCCTTTACAGTTCAATCCTAGGTAATCCCATTTCATCTAATGCAGGGGTCCCCAACCCCTGGGTCGGTATTGGGGCACAGCTTGCTTGGAACAGGGCCATACAAGGTTGACTCAGCCTTCCATCCTTCCAAGGTAGGTAAAATGGGGACCCAGATTGTTGGGGGCAATAAGCTGACTTTGTAATAATGCCGCTTGGGGGGGCGGCGAAAGCCCTAATAAGCAGGCATATACATAGAATGAAGGCTATTGCTAAGCACATTGGTTTGTGCTTAAATTGTAAGCCGCCCTGAGTCTTCGGAGAAGGGCGGGATATAAATGGGATTAAAATAAAAAATAAAAAATACAAGTGGCAGGCCAGCATGTGCATGCAGCTTCATTTTTGTGAATGGAGGACACTCACCCGTGTGTGTGAACCTCCATCTGTGTGAGTGGCAGGCACATGGAACCAACTTATTTCTCTCCCCCTCCCCCACCTTGCTAGTCCACAACGCCAGAAAGATTGGGGGGCCACTGATCTAATGGTCTTACCAAGCTATAGTGAAAAAGAATTTTTTTGAAAAATTAGATCCTTAAAAAACATCATGCAAATGCTGAACGCTTTATTGTTAAAACGTATAAACGTTTACTGAAATTTGATGCAGAAAAACAAGTGGAAGAACGTGCAATAAAATGGGACAAAAAATGGGGTGCAATATCTAAATAAAACAATAGGCGAATATGTGGATGAGAGTTTGAAATTTGCATTGTGTTATAATCTTAAAAGAGATTTTTTTCTATAATTAGGTGCAGTTGGTATTTGTCACCAGAAAAAAAAATGTCTAAAATGTATAAAGGTAGTTTTAGTGTACAGGTTAGTTAAGTCCTTGACTTATGGCCACAATTGAGCCCCAAATTTCTACTGCTAAGTGAGACATTTGTTAAGTGAGTTTTGCCTCAGCAGCACAGTTACTGGTGGGACAATATTGGAAGAAGGATAGTTTGCCCACTATAGAAGAATGGGTGTTTAAAGTTTCGAATCTTGCAGAAATGTCTAAGATTTCTGCTTATTTGAAAGATCATTCACAGGAAAGAGGGGAGGATAAATTACATGGAGGAGATGGATAAATTATATTCAGAACAAATATGGGACTAAAAAGTTCCATTTAGCTTATGAGTAGATTTTAGTGGGATATTGTTATTGGTACTTGTTTGTAGTTATGTTAAAGGGGAGTTAAAGCACATTATTTATTTATTTATTTATTTAATTAAATTTTTATACCGCCCTTCTCCCGAAGGACTCAGGGCGGTGAACAGGGCATATCTTAAAACTACAAAAGTACAAAAGTTAAAAAAGAATTAAATTATTGCCCACAATAAAAACAATAAAATATATATATAAATATTAAAACCCTAAGTGATTCCCCATCAGGCCAGGCCAGCTTGTTCAAATAAGTGGGTCTTTAACCCGCGCCGGAAGGAGCGGAGATCCGGTGCCATCCGGAGCTCAACCGGCAGCTGGTTCCACAAAGCCGGAGCGCCCACAGAGAAGGCCCTCCCCCTGGGGGCCACCAGCCGACATTCTCTGACTGGAGGCTGGTTAATTGTATATTATGCATAATTTTTATTTAGAATATGATTATTGTAACTATAATCCTGTATTTAGCTCTGGGAAGTGGGGGGGAAGTGGGCGGGTTTGGGGTGGGAGGGATTTGGGGATATATTGTAAAATTTTGTTTTTGTAAAACTCTTTAATAAAAAAAAAGAAGATCTTAAAAACCGATATAAAACTGACACCAGGGACAGTCCTTTTGGGACTGATGGACAAAGAGATGGAAAAAAACTCACGGTGCTGTATTTACATACGATAAGAGCATTAGGGCTTTTTATATACATAACAGTGGAAAGATTTGATATTATCCACATGGTGAAGTTGATGGTGTTACTGAGATGGTGAAACTGGCAATTTTAATTAGAGAAAAGACATTTATTGATTGGAAGCCCCTTCTGGATTGTTTGGGCGAAGTGGGGAAAAAAAATGAAATTATTATATATAGATTTGATGATTAGAAAAAGCAAGTAGATGGTAGAAAAAATAAAAGTTACGTTGCAAATTTAGACAAAGATCTTGGTATAAATTTATATTTGTATGTTGTAAAATACAGTTGGAAGTCATTTCTTTGCATTTCTTTTTCTTTCCTCTGGTCCTTCGCGATTTGCTTTCTTTTGTTCTTTATTTTTTTTCCTCCCCTCTCAGTCATTAGTTGTTGTTAGTTTTTAATCTCTTTACTTAAAAAGGGTTTTCTTTACAATGGATACTTGGGAAAAGATTTGGGTGAGAAATGTAAAATTTACGCAAGCTCAAAATTTAAGAGAGAACTTTTATAAAATGTTTTATAGGTGGCATTTAGATCCTAAAAAAATAGCAAGTATGTATCCGAACTGCCAGCCTAAATGTTGGAGGTGTGGTGGTGAAGATGCAACGTATTTTCATATATGGTGGACCTGTAAGAAGGTTAAAGCATTTTGGATTAAAATTTGGTGGAATATGCAGAAGATATTTAAGAAAAGGATAAAGTTTTGCCCGCAATTGTTTTTACTGGGCATTATTACTGACACTACTGTTGTGGACACTAAGTTGATGTTGAATTTAATTACGGCAGCAAGACTTTTAGTAGGGCAATATTGGAAGAAGGAAGAACTGCCGACTATAGAAGAATGGACTTTAAAAGTTTCCAACCTGGCGGAAATGGCAAAGATTTCAGCGTATTTGAAAGACCATTCGCAACAGAGATATATTGTGGAGTGGAAAAAATGGATTGATTACATCCAGAATAAATGTGGGACTAAAAATTTTCATTTAGCATTTGAATAAGTATTGATGTGATATTTATATTGCTTGTAGTCATTTTATAGGAGTTAAAGTGCGATAGATTTAATAGTTTATTGTTGTTTGCATATGGTAGATTATGATTGTTTCTACATTTATACCTTGTATTTAGCTCTGGGAAGTCGGGGAGGGGGGAGGGGAGGGAGGGGGGGGGTTGGGGAGGGTTGGGAAGAGGGGAGGGGGTTGGGAGGGGTTTTGTTTTGTTTGGCTATAAATAAAATGTACTGTAAAACTTTTCAATAAAAAAAGGGTTTTCTTTACAGAGGAAAAAAGAAACAACCTTTCCTTACCGTTCCTCATGGAAGGGTACTTTTGTTTCAGAAAATTCCTTAAAGGATTAATTTTTGTTGTTATTTCAGGGACTGCGATATAAAAATCTGCCTTAATTTCCTCATTTAAAATCTGAAAAATAAAAAAGGAGATTGCTCAAGATTCACCGTTCTGGCAGTTATGATATATATGCAACACAAGCACCTATGAATCAAACTGATTGTATTTATATCCCCTTTGCAACTAAACTTAAGAACAATGAGCAGACATAAAGTGAACAGTATTTTAGCTTCTCCTAAAATGCAACACAATCTCTTTGCAACCCTTTAAATTTGAAAGAACAGAATTATCTGAACTGAAATTAAAAACAACGTTCTTTCGGCTCATTCCCAGATGGAAATTTCTTCTTCCAATTTCTAGATTGCTTTCCAGGGTTCACCCACCACCTGACAACTATCCTCAAAAGTATGCAAGTTCACGCAGGATTTTTGGAAGCTGCGGAAGCCGTGTGAGAATGCAATGCGGTCTCATGTGGCCACCAGAAATTGTGCGAGAGGGCCAGGCTCTCGTGCGGCGTCTGAAGCCTCCAAAAAGAGTGTCAAGGAATTGCGTAGCAACTGTCCAGATTAAGTCAGAGACACTAACACAAACGTATAATATTCCTGTGTTCCTTACTATCTTGTGTTTGCTCTTTCTGGATGATGACAAATACTGTATATTTATGTGTGTATATGTGTACGTGTGTGTATGTGTGTGTAATATGTGTGTGTGTTTATATGTGTATATCTGTATATACACATATAAATATATGTGTATGTCTGTATTTTTGTCTGTGCTTGTATATGTGTATGTGTGTATTTATATGTGTATATCTGTATATACATATATGTGTATGTATGTATGTATATATATAAAGACACACAAAAATACAGACATACATATTTATATGTGTATATACAGATATACACGTATAAATACACACACACATATACAAACACACAAATATACAGATATACACATAAATACACACATACACATATACAAACGCATATATATATTGCTCAAAAAAATAAAGGAAACACAAGACAAGACATCCTACTATTAAATACAGTACACTGTGTTGTTTAAGTGTTCCCTTTATTTTTTTGAGCAGTATGTATATGTATGTATATGTATATACATACATACATATACATATATACACATATACACATACATACATACATACATACATACATACATACATACATACATATATATATATATATATATATATATATATATATATATATATATATATAAACAATATATTAAGAACACAGGCAATGACTAGAGCTATGGCTACAACACATGAAACTATCAGCCATCCACTTTTGACAACAGACACCCAGAGACAACTACATCCCCCAAAAACGGATGTGCAACAACTCAAAGAAATTCGGCCGACCTCAACAAACAGACCGGTAAGTGCAGACACCAACAGTATAAACGCGATCTCCCCACTCCAGCGTTTCCATCCTGACAACGTTGGCAGTTAGCCAACGAAAGCTTGATCTTTTAGCAATAAAAACTGTTTTAGTTTTTCTTATTTCACCCCAGTGTTTATTTAGTTTGTTAATTTTAATATGCCTGGGATTCGCACTTTTAATCTTATCAAGGTATATATATACATACATACACACATACATACACACACACACACACACACACACACACACACACACACAGTCTTAAATTCTGTTCCCAGAAAAGTTACAAAGAACTAATGGAACTTATTTCAACTGAGATTAAAGAGTGTACACCTATTTTAAATACCGGGTTAATTAATTCGATTCCTCCAACTATTGCAGCTCCATTTTCGGATGCTAGATCTGCTTCTTTGGGATCCTGAAAGGAAAATAAAAATGATTTAGCCAGAAGACGCCAGGAATACCGGTAGTCTGTGATTTACAATCACAAGTGAGCCCAAATTTTCTGTTGCTAAGTGAGACAGTTATGTGACAGTGAGTTATGCTCTACTGTGGTCACCACCACCACCACCACCACCACCACACACACACACACACACACACACGCAAACACACACGCAAACACACACAAAACATTCCTGTGCTCACAAGCTCTCCCCCAGCCACACTCCTTACCTGGGAATCTCTCCACTTCCCATTTAATAATTCATGTGTCTTGGGCTTATGATAACAATTGGGGCTGCCAAAATTGCAGCTAAACATTGTGGCCACATGACAACACGCCTTACCATCCCAGTCGCAATTGCCATCATAACGCAAGGACTACCTGTACTCTTAAATCTCATCTTCCCTAAGGATTTTGTTTGCTCGAAGGATTTCTATCTCCCACGTCTAAGCGTGCATTAAGGCAGATCTGGGCATTTGACGGTCCTTGGGTGGTCCCAGTCCAGCCCATGGCATTGGGGGTGTGGGTGAGGCGGGACATTAGCAGCATCGGGGTGGGGCATTGGCAGCAGGGGGTGAGGAATCAATGAGGCATCGGTTGAGGGAGCGGGGCTGTGTTGGCGACGGGTGACTCGGTGGGCAGTGTTGGCATCGTGGGTGCTAGCAGCATCAGGGGCAAAGTGGTGGCATCGGGGCCAAGGCAGCGGTAGCCCCCCATTAACAAGAGCCTTAGTGGAGCAGTGGGCTAATGCCTCCTTAAGTAACACCAGCTGCCTGCAATTAGTGCAGGTTCGAGTCCCACCAGGCTCAAGGTTGACTCAGCCTTCCATCCTTCCCAGGTAGGTAAAATGAGGACCCGGATTGTTGTGGGCAATAAGCTGACTTTGTAAAAATGCTGCTGGAGGGGGGGGGGGCGAAAGCCCTAATAAGCAGGCATATACATAGAATGAAGGCTATTGCTAAGCACATTGATTTGTGCTTTAGATTGTAAGCCACCCTGAGTCTTCGGAGAAGGGCGGGATATAAATGGGAATAAAAACAATAACAACCAGTCCCAGTTTCTCATCCGGCCCCTTGGGAAAATTAAATTGCCCACCCCTATAATATGGGATACCCAAGATCCCTTTTCTATTTTCTCTAAAGTGCTCTTCTTGTTCTTCACACATTAAAATCAAATAAATTGAGTCTCTACACATAAAGGAAATACCTGACACCTTAAGCAAACCTCATCCACTATTCCTCATGTCTCAGGGGAACAGAGTGACGTTGCATGCCAATGTAACATATGCAAGTGACTGAAGTATTTTTGACTCAATGCTCAATAGCTCACCTGTGTGAATACTAAAATCTTGGGGATGACATCTGTGAAACGGTAAGGCAACAAAAGAGTGCTAATAAATGGTCCCATAGTTTTCTGGAAGTATAAAAGCAAAAGGAGAAAAAAAATCCACATTATCTGATTCAACAAAGTAAGTATTTGATACATGAGAAATTTTATATATAGCTATATTGATTAGATATATAGATATACACACATATACTCATATACATATAGACACATAGACACATATATACTCATACCGGTACATATACATTTTTCAAGCTGTCTCAAGAATGATTCTAAAGCTTACAGAACTCCATTCAAAGGATTTACTATAAATCTTTTTAGAAGCAGTGCCTGAAGGAACTTTTCACTGACATATTTGCTGTGCTTTTAATCAAGCTGGACCCTTTGATGTTTTTTATATGTGTGAGTTCCAACTCGGAGAATTCCCAACGACGGCCTGACTGCAGAATTCTGGGAATTGAAGTCTATGCATCTGAAATACGGCATGGTTAAGAAGCACAATTTTTAACTGTTCTACTGTTATGATTTACGCCTTGGTTTTATCCTGTTTACATTTCAATGCACTGGGGGGGAAAATACATATTTTTTTTAAAAAAGTTTTAATAACAATATGCTATCTTGTATTTAACTGTTATAGTAATTGTTCCCATGGAAAGATATGGCCTAGAAAGACAAGTGAAATAAATGCATAAAGAAAAGAAAAGGTCAGGATGCTTTGCTTTTTTTTTTCAGTTTGTAATCTAATAATCTCAATAATCCTTTAGTACAAGTAACACCCATAGCAAGATGTTAAAAGTTATTTTTTAAAGAGATTATAAAGGTATACATTGCAGAATCCAAATAGCTAATGAACTGAAAGCATAAGCGGAAGAAAACAAGATTTATTACATCACTTCATATTTTGCAATTTCATTCACAAAGAATTCAAGGGAACTAACAATCGAAAATGTAAACTGCAAGTAGTCCTCACTCGACAACCACAATAATTTTGGTCATACGACAGGGTGGTGGTGAAGCAAATCACATGCCTTGGCTTGATTTTCTAAGAGTTGTTAAAGAGAGTCCACAATTGTTAAGGAAATCACATGGATGTTAAGAGAACCATGTGGGTGTTAAGCGAGTCTGTTCTCCCAAATGGAAACCAGCAAAAAAATCAGAAATTGTAGTCATGTGATTGCAGGACTCTGCAACTGGTCGTAAATGGGAGCTGGTTGCCTAACATCCAAAATACAACCATGTGACCACGGGAGAGTTATATATGCCAGGGGTCCCCAACCTCCAGTCCGTGGACCAGTACCAGTCCGTGGCATGCCAGGAACCGGTCCGCACAAACAAGCAAAGCCCTCTCCATGAGATGCAGGTAGCACACAAAACCACGCCCCCTCCGATCCGCAGAAAAACCTCTCTCCACAGAACCGGTGGTCCCTGGTGCCCAAAAGAGAGGGTCTTCTCAGGGTGCCGCCGGTAAAAGATTGCTGGCGGATAACACCCAGGGGGAGGGCCTTTTCTGTGGGTGCGCCTGCCCTGTGGAACCAGCTGCCCGTGGAGCTCAGGACTGCCCCTGACCTGCGTTCATTCCGCCGGGACCTGAAGACTTGGCTCTTTGAGCTCTCTGACCCAGGCTGAGAATTTTAACTGGGTTTTATTTTCAGGGATAATTTAATCTTTTATTTGTCTTTTAACTTTGTATTTTGTATTGGAATGATTTTAAAATGCCCTGTAAACCGCCCTGAGTCCTTCGGGAAAGGGCAGTATATAAATCTAATAAAATCTAAATCTAAATCTATATGCCAATTGTAACTTCAAGAATGGGTTGTAAGTAACTTTTTCTGAGTCCATCAAAATTTCAGAAGGTTATTAAACAACCAGTCGTTCACCCATACTCATGGTTAAAAACATAGGACAACTCAAAAGAGTAAAAAAAATACAACGGAATTTAGAAAAGTCTCTGAATCAGTAATGCTCTTAATTCCACCCTTGATATCTTGATTATTTACTATTAGGGCTTTAACACTGTTGCCGATTTTAAACAGTATGTAGAGAGAGCTCAATTGTTCAAAGCATCCCTCGTACAACACAAACCGAACCCTGGTTTTTCTCCAGACTAATTTTATCCAACCGTGCTTACAACTGCCAAAACGTGTTAAGTTTGTCAAAAGTACCCTGACCGACAAGCTGATAAGGCAGCTCAGTCTCTGGTTATAATCTCTTCTGTTAATTCTCGTACTGATAAGTGCTCGCATTTTTTGTTTGGTTTAATTAAAAGGAAAAAAAAACTTCATTCTTAACAACATCTCCAAAATAATGCCAGCTACTAATGTTGTAGTAATGTATTAATCAGTATTCAGCTAGGAGGGGATAATATGTGTATATGTGTTGGTCTTTTTTTTTAAAATGCACCTTTTTCTTTTTAATGTTTTGGGGGTTTTGCTTCTTTTTTCTCTCTTTGGATTTTTGGGGGGAGGAGTTTTCTATTTTGTATTTTAACTTTGTCTTGAATAATATATATATATAAATTTTAAAAAAATAATTCCAGCTACCAACTAAGGCTGTAAAAAAGGACCCAATACCTTCTTTTCCGATGCCATATTCAAGGTGAAATGTGCATATAATTCCTGGGTGGGGGGTGTAAAATCCAGTGGTTGAAATTTCTTCAAAAGCTCTAAAGCTGCTTCTGTATCATAAACCGGTTTTTGATAACACCAAGTCAAATAAACATCATCCTTTGGCTCCAGCGGTAAAGGCAATTTATAACGTTCCTCTTTTTCCTTCAGCTCTGAGGCTGCTTTTTTTTCCTGGGTGGCTCTTCTATATTTCCTAGGTAATCTTTAAGGAAATAGAAACAGACTGTTTTATGCAGCTGTGCAGAATAAATACTCACCTGAAAACTTGGCTTTTCGATCTATCTGGCCTGGACTGAGGGGGTTTTAGTTTTAAGTTTTAACATTGTTTTATTGTTGGGCTATTATTAATTTAATTCTTTTTAATTCTATTTATATCTTAATTTATATTGTCTTTTAAATATTGCCCTGTAAACCGCTCTGAGTCCTTCGGGAATAGGGCGGTATAGAAAACTAATTAAATAAATAAAATAAAACAATTTTAAAAAACTAGCATAGCATAGACCGCCTTAAAGATGAGAGTTGTCTTAAAGCTAAAGGTAAAGGTTCCCCCGCACATGCGTGCTAGTCGTTTCCGACTCTAGGGGCCGGTATTCATCTCCGTTTCAAAGCCGAAGAGCCAGCGCTTGTCCGAGGACGTCTCCGTGGTCATGTGGCTGGCATGACTAGACGCCAAAGGCGCACGGAACGCTGTTACCTTCCCACCGTCGTGGTCCCTATTTTTCTACTTGCATTTTTTACGTGCTTTCGAACTGCTAGGTTGGCAGAAACTGGGACGAGTAACAGGCGCTCACTCTGTTACACGGCACTCGGGATTCGACCCGCCAAACTGCCGACCTTCTGATCGAGAAGCTCAGTGTCCTAACCCACTGAGCCACCGCGTCTTAATCCATACCAAAACTAAGAAGAAAACACAGCTTATAGTGTACTAGAAATCTGCTTAATTTTAAGAAAAGTATTTGCTATACCCAAAGGACACTGGTAACTAGCTATCATTATTTTCAATTACCGGTATGAGACATGCAGGAAAAAGAGAAGCAGAGACAAGAAATTAAATATAAATTAGAAGTCTTTTCACATTTGTGGATTAGGTCCAAAACTAGAAAACATTAAACAAGGTTCCAGATGAACTACTTTCCTTTCTGTTTTAATAAGTTCAGCTCTGCTTCATGACAAACTTCTGGAACTAGAAATTTAATTAAAATTAATAATTTAATTGTTCCCCAACAAATAAAGATTATGCCATTAATGTGAGTAGAAAATATTTTAAATTATTCAATTTTATATGTTGACTATTTGTCTCTGTGGATGATTGTCAGGATGAACAAAATCTGACTTCATATTTTTAACTATAACTAATACTGCATGGAGCCAGCTTTTGAACATAATTAAAACACATCTACTATATATGTTTTCAACGTACAAAACATTATATTTATAAATGCATCCCTAAGAAGCCAATGCATTTCACAATTGCCTGCATAGAGTACAAGAGACAGTTTGAATTTTACAAAATGTTAGATAGTATATTTTACAGTGGATAGTGTCCTTTATGTAAGAATAGATTGCATATCTGAGATACTACTGAGTTTGAAGTTTGTCTGGCCCCGCTGAATATTTCTATTTATGCTACTATGTACAGGTAGTCCTCAACTTAACAACCACAATTGAAATTGGAACATCCGTTGCTAAGCAAGGCAGTTAAATGAGTTGCACCCAATTATTATGATCTTTTAGCTGCGATCATTAAGCAAACCACCATGACTGTTAACACGGTTGTTAAATGAATCTGATTTCTCCCAATGTCTTTGCTTGTCAATGGGAAAGTCACAAATGATGATCCTACAACCACAGGACACTGCGACTGTCATAATTACATGCCAGTTGCCAAGTGCCTGAATTTTGATCATACGATTGTTGGTATGATGCAATGGTTATAGGTGTGAGGACCGGTCATAAGTCACTGTTTTCAGTGTCATTAGGACTTCAAACAATCACTAAACAAATGGTCATAAATCAAGGATTACCTGTACGTACCTATGGATATGCATTTGTGTGTGTGTGTGAGTGAGTGAGTGAGAGTGAGAGAGAGAGAGAGAGAGAGAGAGAGAGAGAGAGAGAGAGAGAGAGAGAGAGAATGTTTTTCTGTTAACTGTTCAAAATTATTTTCCTTATTTACGGTACTTACTTTGCAGCATACTGTCTACTGGGAACCAGTAAGTTGGTATAACAAGGAACCACTGCAGGATCCCGAACAATTCTAGAGAGAATATGGCTAGGATTCTGAGCAAAAACTGTAGAAAGACAAAAACAGAGGGTGCATTCTTGCAATAACAATCCAAAGTTGTTATACACTGCTAGTCATGTCACTTCATGGCATAAGGTGGTGTGACTTTTCTAGACCTTTGTAACAGAAAAAGATCTCTACACAACACATATTTGGAAGTACTGCAACATGGTGGTGGCAGAACTAACTAGACTTTCCCATTCTCAAATTTAAAAATATATTTTGGATAACTACGGGATTTTTTTTAAAAAAGTAAAATTACAACTGTAATTACCTTTTTTTCATCTACAGCCAAATGGGGCACTGGAGAAATCAGATTTCAATTTAGAATTGCTGTCAGAACTGGCTCTATTTTATATAACAGCATAATCTAAAAAGTTTATTTTTTCAGAGGTACTTGTAGATGTTTTCTTTAGAATCATTCACTCATAGCCAGAGTGTATAACTTTTGATGGCCGGGGGAGGAGGGGTGGTGAAGGAAGAGCAAAAGCCAGTCAGCTGAAGGTATATCTGGAATTCTTTTTTAAAAACCTGGATTTGGGGAAATTTGCCTTACTTCAAAAGCATTTCATCTGCTTCTTTGCTTTTGGCCATTATTGTCTAAATCTTCCACTGCTTTTTTAGCAATACCAGCCAATATCCCTAAAAAGAGATTGTATGAACAGCTTATAATTAATAATTAATCATAAAACAATTAAGTAGCTTCTCATTCAGTGGAAGAAAAATCCTCTGTCTGGCAAATATAAATGGTTTAAACTGCATATTTGGTAATTATTATATTAGAATAGTTAATAATTACTTGTAAGCTGCCCAAAGTCACCTTATAGGGAAGTAAAAAAAATAATAAATACATAAAATTCTATACTGTATATTACAATATATAACATATAATCATACAAATTATGATGGTGAGTTCAACCACTGCTGTTAATTAGATCCATGGCTTTGCTGGCTGATGAAAGCTTTCAGGGGGATGACATGTTCACAGAATATTTATCATGTAAACCTAACCATATTAGCCCTATTAGATATTAGCATACATATTTTGCATGAAAAACCCTATTTTCAGCAAATTTAAACAATGAAAAGACTATGATTTTTGCAAACATCTTTAATATTTGGCAAGTGATTAAGAAACGCTACTCTACATCCAAATGTCCATGGAGATTCTCAGTCACCCAGGTCATAGTTACCCCAAAGGCGCTTTTTCACGAGGCAACTGGACTTTCTTCAAAGAAAAACAAGAAAGTCCAGTTGCCTCGTGATTAAGCACCTTTGGGGCTACTCTGCAGCAATAGCCGCATTCTAAACCCACCGTCCCGCTGGGAGTCGCGCGGAGCGTAGCCATATAATACATTATTATTATTAATGTCAAAGCCCAAAGTCTCCATTTTGGAGAGAAATTAAGGTGGGAAGGAAGGGGGGGGAAAGGGGGCTTCCAAGGAGGTGGTCACCCAGTTTTCCACGCCGGATCAAGACGCTCACCTCTCTGGAAGCAGCATCGTACTACGGGGAGCGCCATCTTCGCCGGGGGAAGAAGAAAAAAAAAAAGCGCAGAGGTGCGTTTGCCAAAGCGGTCCGGCCGGCCACGGGGACTCGGAAAGAAAGGTTCCGCTTCAGGGGAAAGAAAAAGCGGAACCGCGAGGTGGACAGCGAACTGTTTGCATTTAACAGGGTTGCGCGAGCAAAGGGTGCTCTGGTGCTTGTTTGCTTGAGACTAAAGGCTTATTTGAAGCATGGCTTATTAGGAACACACCTTGCAGTCCTGCCGGTTTCTGCTCCCTGGGGTTTATAGACCATGATTTATGAACCAACAGCAGCTTATTTAATAAATTATGGTCAGTTAAATCATGATTTAGCCTGATGTGTAAACCCACCAGTGTTTGCGGTGGGTATTGTTTTATAATCCATGCGTTCATTAATGCAAATATGCTTTTCCATCTGTAAATGATTGTAAAGGACATTACAATATGAAAATATTACTGACTTTCTAGAAATCACATTTCACATTGTTTTCAACGTTATTACAACTATTCAAGGGACGCGGTGGCTCAGTGGGTTAAGACGCTGAGCTTGTCGATCAGAAGGTCGGCAGTTTGGCGGGTCGAATCCCGAGTGCCGCCGTGTAGCAGAGTGAGCGCCTGCTACTCGTCCCAGCTTCTGCCAACCTAGCAGTTCGAAAGCATGTAAAAATGCAAGTAGAAAAATAGGGACCACTACGGTGGGAAGGTAACAGCGTTCCGTGCGCCTTTGGTGTCCAGTCATGCCGGCCACATGACCATGGAGATGTCCTCAGACAAGCGCTGGCTCTTCGGCTTTGAAACGGAGATGAGCACCGGCCCCTAGAGTCAGAAACGACTAGCACGCATGTGCGGGGGAACCTTTACCTTTACCTTTACAACTATTCAACTATTACGCTAGCCCTTGCTTACCAGTGTAATTGGGACCGGGAAACCGGGGCTGATGGACGAAAGCAGTTCTGACAATTCTAGTTGCCGTCGTTAGGCAAATCCTGCCATTTTTTGAAAGATTTTTTTTAAATCTTGCCTTTGTTACTTTTACAAATAATTCAAGGTGGCAAACATATCCAATGCACCTTCCTCCTCCTATTGTTCATACAACAACAACCCTGTGGGGTGAGTTGGATGAGACAGAGTAACTGGTCCAAGCTCACCAAGTCTTTTGATTTTTAGCCTGGTGCTTAAGAGAATAGAATAACAGAGTTGGAAGGAAACTTGTGGGTCATCTAGTCCAGCCCCTACGCCCAAGCAGGAGACCATACACCAGGGGTCTTCAAACTCGGCCCTTTTATGACTCATGGACTTCAACTCCCAGAATTCCTCAGCCAGGTACGCTGGCTGAGGAATTCTGGGAGTTGAAGTCCATGAGTCATAAAAGGGCCGAGTTTGAAGACCCCTGCCATACACCATTTCTAACAGATAGCAGTCCAGTCTCTTCTTTAAAGTTTCCAGTGATGAAGCTCCCACAACTTCTGAAGGCAATCTGTTCCATTGGCTGATGGTTCTCACTGCCAGAAAATTTCTCCTTATTTGAGAAATTTTCTGACACTGAAAACCATCAACCAATGGAACAGATTTCCTTCTGAAGTTGTGGGAGCTTAGGTTGAATCTTCTTCTTGATAGAGTTTCCATCTGTTTGTCTGGATGGAAGGTGCTTGACATTCCTTGTCTGGCCTTCAGGTGCTTTGGAAAATAGGTTGACCCCCTCCTCTCTGTGGCAGCCCCTCAAGTATTGGAACACTGCTATTATGTCTTCCCTGGTCCTTCTCTTCACTAGACTAGCCATGCCCAGTTCCTATAACCATTCTTCATATGTTTTAGCCTCCAGTCCCCTAATCACCTTTGCTGCTCTTTTCTGCACTTTTTCTAGAGTCTCAACATCTTTTTTTGTAGTGTGATGACCAAAACTGGTTGCAGTATTCTAGGTGCGGGCTTACTTACTTAATCACTAGACCAAACTGAATCCTGCCACTTGCAATTTCCTGTTGGTTTCCCCCCTGATTCTGCTTTGTCAGAATTTTGATTTCAGGGACCCCCGAGAGGGTTTGCAGGGACCTCCAGGAATCCTTGGACAACACTTTAAAAAACATCTTTCAATCTAGAATAAGGGAGTCTCAATTATATAAATGTAATATATAATTGACCATCTGGGGCACCAAGCCAGTCCTCCCTCTCTCTCTTGGTATAGTAGCACGTTTTTATGGGGTTCTCTGAGCTTGTGCGTTTGTTTATAGATGTTTCATTGCCCAAGCAGGTACCTGTCAGGTCCCCAAATCCTTATTGTCTTCCTTGCATATATATAGTCTTGTGCTCTTGTTTTGGGGCCTGCCATTCTACTGGGTGGAGGGGGAATAATTGCTTTTCCTTGGAACAGGGGTAGGCAACCTCGGCTCTTTTATGACTCATGGACTTCAACTCCCAGAATTCCTGAGTCAGCTATGCTGAGGGAAAAGGGAGAGGTTTCCAAGCTGAGCCATGCTGGCTCAGGAATTCTGGGAGCTGAAGTCCACGAGTCATAAAAGAGCCAAAGTTGCCTACCCCTGGCCTAGGCCTATGCTGCTTTATGACTTGTGGACTTCAACTCCCAGAATTCCTGAGCCAGCCATGCTGAGGGGAAAGGGAGAGGTTTCCAAGCTGAGCCATGCTGGCTCAGGAATTCTGGGAGTTGAAGTCCACGAGTCATAAAAGAACCGAGGTTGCCTACCCCTGGCTTGGGATAACTTTCGCTTTCTACTTTTCCTCTCTCGCCTCTATCCACTTGAGAAAGGAATGTGTCTCCCTTACCAGGGAGACGGTTACAGAGAAAGGAAAATGGAGAAGACCTTGAGATGTGCGCCAACTTGTGCTGGTTACCCAAACATTGTGCCACCTGTGGATTGGCTGATTTCCAATGGTGGGAAGAGGAATATTGCTGGTTTAACTATACCATTTAAGCGGGATTTTCCTCAGATCTCTCCTTAATTTCCCTGCTGTCACTAGCCCCTAATAAAAGTTCCTTTTGAGACGATGGCTGCTTCAAAAGTTCTGCTTTCTTGGGTGGTTAGCTGAGGTGGGTCCTTACAGTAACATCGTTAAGTCCAAGCAAGTGTGGGCTTTTGCTATTTGTGGTTTCCTCTCTGGTAGTTCATTGATGATACTTTTCTGCCTGATGGTTTGTCTGGCATTGATCCTTGCTTATCTGAGCGTTGGCTGCCAGAGGGGATGACTTCAAGTCTTTTTGTGAAATACCAAGAAACCATATCCACACTTCCACCAACGTAGCAGGCAAACTACCATACAGATAATCATCGACTTACAACCACAATTGAGTCCAAAATTTCTGTTGCTAAGTAAGACAGTTGTTAACTGGGTTTTGGCCCACTTTATGAGCTTTCTTGCCACAGTTGTTAATTACTGCAGTGGTTAAGTTAGTAATACGTTTGTAAAGTGAATCTGGCTTCCTCAATGACTTTGTTTGTCAGAAGGTCACAACAGGTGATCACAAGTCCTGGACACTGCAACCGTCATAAATAGGAACCAGTTGCCAAGCGCCCGAATTTTGATAAGGATGCCGCAACAGTCCTAAGTGAGAAAAGCAGTCATAAGTCACTTTTTTCAATGTCATTATAACTGTGTATCATCACTAAACAAACGGTTGTAACTCGAGGACTTTGTGTGTATAAAAACAGGGAGCAAATCCCAGCCTCACTCACACTGATGTTATTATCTAGCTGGGTAATGAGACATCTGCAAGCAAACAACCAAGCTCAGAGAGCACCAAGTACATCACAATTAAATCCAGAGCTACAAATATTATTTACTGAACCAGATCTTTATGCCTAGATTAAATAAATGTTACCACTCCCCTGATTGTGCATTATACAAAGGGGTTTTTTCCCCTCATTAATTACTCTGTGGAGGATGTAAGGAGGTGAGAACACTTGAACTACCTTGAGGTGTGATAAACCTCAGAGTCTGCCTTAGGGAGCTACGAAACTACTATTGCATTGTTTCCACTACAGATCATTAACCGGTTCAGTTCCCAGGCCCCTTAATACTAGAATGTTGGCTTGGACGGAAAGGTCACCAATCTGAGAATTGCAGAGGCAGACTAAGTAGAAAACACCTATCACTTTACTGGAGTGGCTTAATGGGATTCTTTCAGTCTATCCTTTGTCCAAAAGGATCACATTAGACAACCTTAAAGTAGTCATTGCAGATATCATTGTTTGACAAGTATTACAATAACCACAACATTAGGGTTTTTTAAATTATTATTTACAATGATTATTACGTCCTTTCTGTGTATGGGACAAAAGACAATTTTTTTCTGGTCTGGATAGAAGAACTTGGTGACCCAACAGTTTCTCAATTCATTAGCACACCTATTTCCTTTCTTTGACATATAATCTTGCCCGAGATTTCAGATCTGATGCAACTTATTGCCTTCATTTGTCACCTACAGTATCACTGTGGGCTGCAAAAGTTGTGTACAAAAATAGTCAGACTATAAATATGAGCCAAGATTGAAAAACTAATGCAAGAAAAGGTTTAGATTCATTTTGGAGGAGAAGGATGATCTAAGGCTAGCAATATATTACTTGGAAGGAACAAATTACAGTGTGGATTTAATCAGGTTTCATGTAAGCCAAGATTCCCTCAAAATATGCCTGCAGAACGCTGAAGGTCAAAACAAAACAAAACCCCAGCCTAGTGTGAGTCATTTTCTGCTTTAATAATTCTTTTAATAACCGTTCAGATTTCACAGGTTACAATTATTTAGGACAGTTGCAATGATATCAAAATGCAATTGTCAAACTATACTTGGTTTTGAATAAATTATCTGCTCCCGTTTCAGATCAGGTTCAAGATGACTTTGGAATGGTTTTTTCAGGTTCTCAGGTATATTTTGACAGCACGTTATTACCATTTGTTACAATCTATGAATATTATTCATGGAAAGCTGTCTGTGCAACATGAACTATAAGAGTTGGAAGGGACCTTGGGGGTCTCCTAGTCCAACCCCTTACACAAACAGGAGACCCTACCCCATTTCAGACAAGTGGATGCCCAATCTTTTCTAAAAGCTTCCAGTGTTGGAGCATCCACAACTTCTTAAGACAAGCTGTTTCATTGGTTAATTGTTCTAATTATATTTTATTCAGCCAATTTAAAAAAGGCATGTCTTAAAGAGCTGGCCATCTATATTTCAACAGTAGGGGTAAAAAAAGGGGGGGCATTTAACTCACACAGATGTAGTTAAATTATTCTGCTTCCTTTCTTGAGGGATGAAGTCTAAGAATCAAAGCCAACAAGGTTACGATTGTGGGCATAAAAGGGAAGACGGGGAAACACCAATGCTTTGACAATTGTTAAGATTCCAGATAGAAGAAGCCATTAGAGAAATATGAGTGGAAATAAAGAGACTACAGGTAGCCCTTGACTTATGATCACAGTTGAGTCCAGTTGTGTTTGGTTGCTAAGACGTTGGTTAAGTGGAATGTTGCCCCATTTTACAGCTTTGCATGAGAGAAACGTGAATCACTGCAGTAGTTAGTGACGCCGTTGTTAAACGAATCTGGCTTCCCCACTGACTTTGCTGTCAGAAGGCCCACAAAAGGGGATCACTTGGCCCCAGGATACTGCAAACGTCATAAATATGAGTCAATTGCCGAGCGTCTGCCATTTTGATCATGTGACCATGGGGATGCCACAAGGGTCGAAAGTGTGAAAAACGGTCACGTCCCTTTTTCCAGTGCTGTTGAATGGTCCCTACTGTAAATGAACTGTATAGGTTCATCCTATAAATAATAAATAATAAACCTTTATTGTCAAAGTACAACATGTGTACATTGAGATTAGCTGAGCCTCCCCCCCCCCCCGTTCTCTCTCCCCCTAACACACAGTGACAACAAACCCTCCATCCCACCACACTATGTGAACCAACTACAACCACACACCGGCCTCCCAAGTCAATTCTGCATAAGATTATGTCCCATTTAAAAGCCTAACAGCCCACGGAAAAAAGCTATTTTTCAGCTTGTCGGTATGGCTGGCTACCTGTATAGTGTGGCAAGTCATCTCCCCAGAGAAGGAAATATTAAAAAGGGCAGGAAAATACATTTCCAAAAAAAGAAGTTAAAAGGCAGAAAAGCATGCCCAGGGTTTCTTAATAGCCCCACGTCTCCCTCCCCCAAGCAGAAACCAACTCTATAGAAATGCAGATGTAAACCATTCAGGAAGGTTGAAGCTAAGAAGACTTCTAAAATCGACATACCCCGGCTCCAGGGAGGTGGGCTGGGACAGACAACCAGCAAGAATCCTAGAGTGGCACACCTAGGCTCAGGACAGAATACATGACAAAGGAAATACAAAGCTTGAAACAGGAAATAACTCCAGACCAGGGGTCTTCAAACTTGGCCCTTTTGTGACTTGTGGACTTCAACTCCCAGAATTCCTCAGCCAGCCATGCTGAGGGGAAAGGGAGAGTTTCCAAGCTGAGCCATGCTGGCTGAGGAATTCTGGGAGTTGAAGTCCACAAGTCACAAAAGGGCCTAGTTTGAAGACCCCTGCTCCAGACAATAGAGTCCAGGGGGTATAAAAACCCACTACCCACATGTGCTCAGCCCTTCTTTTCCTGTTGGATCCATCTTTCTCTCTGCCTTTCCTCTGCAATAAACTACAACCTTCTTCCCAAAGCAGTTGCCATGTTTATTCCCCGCTCGGAGGAACCATGATGGAGACTTTTCTTCCCACAATAGGGATACTGACTGAAACAATTTGTACATGCTTAGGATAAACGCGCCTATCATCTGACCAAAATAAATAAAATAAATAAAGCGAGAAATAATGATAAAATAATAATTAAAAAATAATTAATTAAAAAGAACAAAAAAAAACCCACCTCTCTTCAAAAGTGCAGGCTTGATGGACTACTCATTCCTTTTCTGCTATCAGTTTTCTGTGTTTCTGTAAGTTTGGGTTTGTTTGTTTTTCTTCCCTAAAATAGGAATTGGCTACCTGTGGCCCTTGCTCAAATTCCTTCAAAACCCCAGTGTAACAAGTAAGGTCTCTTTATCAAGAGCCGTCTGTCTGCCTCTTTCCTGTATTGCACTACTTAAGAGAGAGAAAGGTAAAGTAAAGGTAAAGGTTTCCCCCCACATGCGTCCTAGTCGTTTCCGACTCTAGGGGCCGGTGCTCATCTCCGTTTCAAAGCCGAAGAGCCAGCGCTTGTCCGAGGACGTCTCCGTGGTCATGTGGCCGGCATGACTAGACGCCAAAGGCGCACGGAACGCTGTTACCTTCCCACCGTCGTGGTCCCTATTTTTCTACTTGCATTTTTACGTGCTTTCGAACTGCTAGGTAGGCAGAAGCTGGGACGAGTAACAGGCGCTCACTCTGTTACGCGGCACTCGGGATTCGACCCGCCAAACTGCCGACCTTCTGATCGACAAGCTCAGCGTCCTAACCCACTGAGCCACCACGTCCCTTAATAGAGAGAAAAGGGAGTATCAAAAACAGTCTTCCCCAATTACCGTACTTTTGGCTCTTGCATACATTCCAGGTCACACTCCAAGCTTATCTCTGGTTCTCAACATCTCAGCAAAGATTCTCCACTTCTGGTGTCATGGAGAGGAGGAACAATTTGGTAGGAAATGTGAAAAGCCATGTAAAAGTCAAGGCCTTAAAGAAAATGCTTGTGGATGAAGGAAGAGTAAGGATTCAACTCCCAGAATTCTCATCAATGGTCATGCCCGTTGTGGAATTCTGGGAGTTGAGGTCCACACTCTTGGAAATTCCCACAGTCGGGAAACTATAATAAGGTGCAAGGGAAAAAAGCACTGTGAATGAAGCTTGGGAGGGGATCTTCACGCCTGCATGCCAGATGTGGATAACCATGCTTCCACATCAGCCTTGGTGATTATTCCCTTCTATTCCTGGGATGTAATCTGAATTTCTGCTTGACTTGACTTACAGTCAGAAACTGTCTCAAAAAACTTGGAGAATTGGCATTTCATTTGAGAATTGAGATTTGATTTGCTTCTGGATTATTATCCTAGGCCCCCCTGGTTGAGTTCACATACCATGCTAAGCTATGGTTTGTAGAATAAACAATGGCGGCCTGATTTATAAACTGCAATTCACCCAGCACCCTAAGGCAAAAGCAAATATACCCCAATAAAGGTAATCCTTGACTTACAACAATTTGTTTAGTGACCGTTCAGAATTACAAAGGCACTGGAAAAATGAGTTATGACCATTTTTCACGCTTACAACCGTTGCAGCATCCCCATGGACACATGATGAAGATTCATATGCTTGGCAACTGGCATATATTTATGAGGGTTGCAGCGTCCCGGGGTCATGTGATCACCTTTTGAGACCTTCTGACAAGCAAAGTCATGGGCAAAGGTCGTTAGCTGTGAAAAAGGGTCACAAGTCACACTTTTCAGTGTCGTAACTTTGGACAGTCACTATACAGACTGTTGTAAGCCGAGGACCATCTGTACAGAATTACAGAGTTGGAAGGGACCTTGGAGGTCGTCTAGTCCAACCCCCTGCTCAAGCAGGAGACCCTCTCCCATTCCAGACCAATGGCTCTCCAGTCTTCCAGGAATATAAATCCTTCCATTCCCCACCATCCAGAGCTGAAGAAGCTTCTTGGGTGAGAAGCAAAACGTCTTCAAAGAAAAACAAGGAAGTCCAGTTGCCTGCTGAAAAAAAGCATTTTGGGGATCTTGTCCCATAACTGTCCTGTGACGAGTTGACCATGGCAAGTTGTCCCATGCTGAGTTGGCCACGGCCAATGGGCCATTGCAAGTGGGCCATGGCAAGTGGGCCGTGGTGAGTTGGCCATAGTGAGTTGGTGCGGCCAGTGGGCCATGGCAAGTGGGCCGTGGCGAGTGGCCGTGGTGAGTTGGTCATAGTGAGTTGGCGTGGCAAGTGGGCTATGGTGAGTTGGCCATAGTGAGTTGGTGTGGCAAGTGGGCCATGGCCAGTGGATCATGGCAAGTGGGCCATGGTGAGTTGGCCATAGTGAGTTGGTGTGGCCAGCAGGCCATGGCAAGTGGGCCGTGGCGAGTTGGCCATAGTGAGTTGGCGTGGCAAGTGGGCTGTCGCAAGTGGATCATGGCAAGTGGGCTGTGGCGAGTTGGCCATAGTGAGATGGCACAGCCAGCGGGCCATGGCAAGTGGGCCGTGGTGAGATAGCTGTGGCGAGTTGGCCATAGCGAGTTGGTGCGGCCAGTGGGCCATGGCAAGTGGGCCAGGTTGAGCTGGCCATAATGAGTTGGCGCAGCCAGTGGACTGTGGCAAGTGGGCTGTGGCAAGTTGGCCATAGCGAGTTGGTGCGGCCAGTGGGCCATGGCAAGTGGGCCAGGTTGAGCTGGCCACAATGAGTTGGCGCAGCCAGTGGACCGTGGCAAGTGGGCCGTGGAGAGTTGGCCATAGTGAGTTGGCGCAGCCAGTAGCCCATGGCAAGTGGGCCGTGGCGAATTGGCCATAGTGAGTTGGCGCAGCCAGTAGCCCATGGCAAGCGGGCCGTGGCGAGTTGGCCTTGGCCAGTTGGCCATGTCCAATTGTCATAGACAAATCCCCCCAACCCCCACCCCCACCCCGGGTAGAACGGCCCGGGCCGGACAAGTGCCCGCGAGCGCGCGCGTCCTTCCGCGCGCGCGCGCGCACGAGTTCCAAGAAAGAAGCGCGTGCGTGCGCGCGCGCCCTCCCCTCCCAGTTGCCCGCGCGTCCTCGCCTCCCCTCTGGGCAGGACCCTCCCTTCCTCCCTCCCGCCTGGAGGTGGGGGGGGGCTGCGCGAGGCGAGGCGAGGCGCGAGGGCGGGAAGGCGAGGCGCCGCCACCGCCGCAGCCGCAGCCGGAGGAGGAGGAGACGGCGGCGGCTGGAGACCTCCTCCCTCTTCTTCACGCCGCGGCGTCGAGGCAGGCCAGGCCCCTCCTCCGGCAGTAATCCCCGCGCTGCCGCCGCTGCTGGCCAGGCCTGAGGAGGAGGAAGAGGAGGAAGAGGAGGGAAAGACGGCCCGGGAGGGTGTCCGCCTGCCCGCTTGGCCCCCGCCGCGTCAGGCCCGTGGCTTCCTCGAGCCCGCCCTGCGCTCGCCTCGGCCCGGCCGCTACCTCCTGCATGTCTTGCTCGCCCTCAGCCCCGCCGCCGCCTGAGCAGCCGCCTCAGCCCCGTCGACAGACGCCCCGCGGGCTGGATGCAGGTGAGCGCCAGGCGGGCGCCGGGCCTGCTCGGAGGAGAGGCCGAGTGAGGGCTGGCCGGCCGGCCCTGCTAAATCCAGGTCGCCTCGTCGTCGTCGGCGGCGGCGGCGGCCGGAGGGGAAGCCGGGAGGGCAGCGGCGGGCAGTTGCGCGCGTTTTGCCCGCGGGCGGGTGGGAACGCGCGGGCTGAACACGCGGGGAGCTTGCGTGTCAGCGGAGGTTTTACGCAGGCGTTTGTGTCTACGCCCGCCCGTGTGTATTTGTCTGTCTCTCTCTCTCTCTCTCTCTCTCTCTGTGTGTGTGTGTGTTGGCGTGTATCATCTTTACAACTTCCTGCCTTTTCGTGGTTGCGTTTGTGGTTTTGGTCCGTAACTCTCTCCCCTTTTTCCGTGTTTCGGGTGGACGTCTGGAAGAGGCGCGCTTCGCCCGGGAGAGGAGCAAAGAAGAGACGCTTTGGGGGGGGGTGTTGTTATTTATTTATTTTTTACTACGTCTTACTCACCCGTAAAAGTTAACTCGGGAGTTCCACATGCGCCCCAGAAGTTGCTTGCAAAGCTCCCGGTCGCACTAAATTTTTTTTACTTTTGCTGTGCAATGTGGTGTGTGTGTGTGTGTGTGTGAGTGTGTGTGTTTCTCTCCCCCCCACCCCCGATTGCCAGTTGCGAGCCTCCAGCATAACTGGATGGAAAAACAGGACGTAACTTATTTCAAAGAAGATGCCTGGGGGAAACTTTAGAATACAGCTCTTGGGGGAAACGGCCGGGGTTGCGAACGTTGCGAGGATGTTGTTAAAAGGATGTTTCCTTACTAAGGTCTGGACGTTTGCTTCACATTGTGTGACATTTGTCACCCGTGACATGTTTTCAACCAAAGCTGTAGAAGGAAACAATGCCCACCTCTTTTAAGACTTGGTTATAAGCGTGACATGTAATATAGCCATTACAGTGTGTGTGGTGTTTCCAGGTTTTTATTTATATACACTTGATATCCTGCCTTTTGGCCCTTGCAAAAGGCTTCTTTAAAGATTAATAGCTAATGTTTAGAGGGTTTGGGTTCAGTGGAAAAACACAGCTGTGAATAGTGTGGAATATCCTGTTAACTCCAGAGGAAGAATTCCGTTTGGGTGCCTTTATTTTCTTCGAAATCCCTCCGAACTGTGACAAGCCGTGTAAAGGCTGACCGTGTGCAAACGTTTATCTTAAAATGTTAATCCAGATGTAGAAATCCTGGGTGATGGGGCGGCTGCATTGTGCATATATGCAAACCATTGCTTATCTGTCCAGGATAAACCAGTTCTACATATTCAGAGTCAATTTTGGCTGCCCTTCTCTTTGACTAGGTGTAGGTAATGTGTGTATGTGTTATTTCTTTATAAGAACAGCACTTCAACTAGTCATTTTTAAATTTTGTGTACAGTTGCATTCCGGTGGCAAGATGGTGACAAATAAATCTAATAATAAATTTATAAAGAATAAACAATTTGAATAAGCTAGCATGCAAATACAGGTCCTTGACTTACAACCATTCATTTAGGGCAGGGCTGTCGAACTCACAGTGTCACGTGACATGTTGCGACATATTGTGACTTTTTTTCTATTGCTGGCATTGGGGTGGGTGTGGTTTCGCCATGATGCATCTGGCCAGCCTTTGATGCCCCTGATTTAGGGGTTATTCAGAGTTACAATGGCACTGAAAAAAGTGACTTATGACCATTTTTCACACTTAACGACCACTGCAGAATTCCTATGGTCATGGGAGCAAAATTCAGACACTTGACAACTGACAAATATTTATGACGGTTACAGAATCCCAGGTTACATGATCACCTTTTGCAACCTGACAAGTAAAGTCAGTGGGAAAGCCAGATTTATTTAACAACCATGTTAATAACAGCTGCAGTGATTCACTTAAAAACTGTGGTAAGAAAGGCAATAAAATGGAGCAATATCCACTTAACAACTGTCCTACTTAGGAATAGAAATTTTGGGCTCAACCTGGTTGTAAGTCGAGGACTACCTGTATTTAAGCAGATGGAGGATAGACTATTGAATAAGAATGATTTTTTGATGGTCTTTTGCCTTCTTAAATGTCTACTGTTACACATTTTTAATAGCAAGTAAAATGATTTGTAACCTTTTGCACTTGCTTGCACTAAATGGTTTTCTTTCTATTGTTCATTATTGTATTGTCAACTGTCCAGTTAGAATTTCAAAACAATCTAAGGTATGTTCTGTGATATTTTCAGAACCGGCCTAGTGGGAAATTACAATAGTGTTCTTTAGGCTTTGTTGATGAATGGCAATTCAACTGCTTAAATTTCAACTTTAGTACAATATTTATTTAATAACAATTCAAGGCAAAGAACATATATAATACTTCTTTCTCCTTCTATTTTCTCCACAACAAGCCTATCAGCTGAGACAGGCTGAGAGAGAGAGTGACTGGGCCAAAATCATGCAGCCGGCTCTCATGCCTAAGGCAGGATTAGAACTCGGGGTTTCCCCGCTTTCTACCTGGTGCCTTAACCACTAGACCAAACTGGCTTTCTGTAGCCCTAAATTAGAAATGAGGTGGAAAATAACATGAAAACCTACATTGATCCTGCTTTTTCTCAGGCTATGATCCGAATTCCAGAACATTCATGCTCAGTAGAGCAGGGGTGTCAAACTGCCGGCCTGCGGGCTGGATGTGTCATCCCAAAACTGTGGCCACCCCATTGCCGGCAATGGAGAAAAAGCTCCGATACGTTGCGCGACGTCACGTGACGTCGTGAGTTTGACGTGTCTGCAGCAGAGGATTTTGTAGTTAAAATGTCCAAATTAGCTAAAATTATCTTATCAGGCATATTCCATGCTGCTGTGTTATTTTTCAGGTATCTCTGTCCTGTTTTTAGTGTTCTTTAAGTGAAAAGGACATTCCACATTTCATTTCTGTTTGTTTCAGATAAAAAATGCCCAGCAGACTTAGGTGTCATGGAAGCAACAGGTTTGTTCTTGTTAAATATTGTTTTAAATTCTTAGAGGGAAATCAATTTATTCCTATTTTTAAACAAGGAAATATATAAACTTCATATCTTTCATAATTCTGCATTAATCATTGCAAAATTATCTAATAATAAGATATATTTTTCAAAATAATGACACATTTTTCAAAAAGAATTCTTTTGAAATGCTTTAATTTTACTAAGCATTGTGTTTGCCTAATCTACTTTTGCATACAGGTAGTCCTCAACTTACGACAATTGAGTCCAAAATTTATGTTGTTAAGTGAGATAGTTAAGTGAATTTTGCCTCATTTTATGACCTTGCCACAGTCATTAAGTGAATCACTGCAGTTATTAAATTAGCAACGGTTGTTAAGTCAATCTGGCTTTCCCATTGACTTTGTCAGAAGGTTGCAAAAGGTGATCACATGACCCTGGGGCACTGCAGCCATCGTAAATATGAGCCAGTTGCCTAGCGTCCAATTTTGATCACGTGACTGGTCATAATTGTGAAAACCAATCATAAACCATTTTTTCCAGTGCTGTTGTAACTCTTGAATGGTCACTAAACAAACGGTGGTAAGTCAAACATTATATTGTCTAAAAGGAACTGTTATATCTATAGCTGACTTGAGATGATGTTTGTGTAAATATCCTGAATTCCCCCCTTTATCTGATTTTTCCATAGAGTTAATTATTTGAAATAGCACTGAGTTAGCTTGATCCTTTCAAGAGAGAAAAATCAGTATACCTTCTGAACTCCAAGTGGGTTTTGACTTATTAGTCTTGACTGTTAGTCAGCTTCAGTTCTGGTTTTTAAATTTTCCATCACCCCAGTGAAATTTCTTGTGTAAACAAGAAAGAACTGATAATATAGCAGACACAACTAAATGCACATGTGGCTCATAAAAAGTAGCCATGTTTTCCTTAAATAGTTTTTAAGGACTAATCATTTTAGTCAGCGTTATGTCTAGACCAGGGGTCCTCAGACTTGGCCCTTTTATGACTTGTGGACTTCAACTCCCAGAATTCCTCAGCCAGGCACGCTGGCTGAGGAATTCTGGGAGTTGAAGTCCACAAGTCATAAAAGGGCCAAGTTTGAAGACCCCTGGGTCTAGATCTTGACAAATTCAAGTGAAAATGATTTGATTTCAACACTTGTTCCCGTTTACCTCCATTTACTCAGCCACACAAATAATATGAACCTTACACAATGGGCTTGTGTCAATCATACTTTATAAAAGCTTGCTATTTGGAGTGGATTTAGGAAAAGTTTTATTAAAAACAATATTGGAGAAAAGTAACTGGTCCTCCAATAGGAATCTAACTGTCAGATAAATGAAGAGCAATTTGTTTTTCTGAAGTCATTAAGTACTGATTTGTAAAAGCCCTTTTTGGGGGAATCTTTGTAAAATTAACAAAGTATTAATCTGACCTTTTTTTAAAAAAAAAAGTAGAATAATAATAATGGCTGACTTTTAATTATGTGTCCAAAATACAGGTAGTCCTTGACACAACAGTTTGGTGATCGTTCGAAGTTACAAAGGCAGTGAAAAAAGTGATTTATGACTGTTTTTCACACTTAGCGACCACTGCAGCATTCCTGTGGTCATGTGATCAAAATTTAGACACTTGGCAACCGACTCATATTTTTAAGAGTTGCAATGTCCCAGGGTTATGTGATCACCTTTTGCCACCTTCTGACAAGCAAAGTCAATGGGGAAGCCAGATTCACTTAACAATTGTGTTACTAACATAAAAACTGCAGTGGTTCTCTTAACAGCTGTGGCAAGAAAGGTCATAAGATGGGGCAAATCCTCACTTAGCAACAGAAATTTTGGGCTCAATGGTGATTGTAAGTCCAGGAGTACCTATACATAACAATTCACTGTAATATTTCTATATAGGTTGTTTAATTGTGAGAGACTTTTGGTTGATTAGTTTTATTACAGTAACTGCAAAACACTAAAATAGTCTCTGACAATGATGGTGGGATATTGGTATACACTGTACAAGATTTTCTGCTCTCAGTTGAATCCTTTGACATACCATACTAAGAAGATTCATATACAACAGATGTTTTTGAGCAATTGGTGTTTTTCATAGAACAAGGGTTACACACATTCAAGCTGCACATTAACTGCATTTCTTACGTTAACTAAAAAATTTTCTCAATTCTTTGATTTGATTTGGGAATAAATTAGCATTTACTAAATCACCACAGCTTATTTGTGAGTTTCAAAATTACATCTGATGGTCAGATTACTCAGTTCTCCTTTTTAGCATCATCATTCAAGGTTGCTCCAATCACTGCAGTACATGCATCAAAAGAGTAATCATAGATTTCACCTCTTGTTGTTTTGTACTCTTTGTGAGTTTTTCTTCTCTTAGGGAAAATATGTTTAACTTTATGTTTTAAAGATAATGGCCTGGTGTCTCACAGTACGTCATAACTAACCCTGTGTTGTAGATAATCTGTTTTGTACTTTTCAACTTTGGGAGAAGTCAGAGATAGAGAGTCCTGTGTCCTTGCAATGTACTATATATATGATAAACCTATTTAGGTGACAACTAGAGCTTGTTTATACATAGATTTCCATGACAAGTTTCGTTGGCCCATACTCCATTTTAGGTCTGAATTAGCATCTTATTTATAATTTTTAATGGCTTTTGAAGATGAATTATCCATCTAAAGCAGGGGTCTTCAAACTTGGCCCTTTTATGACTCGTGGACTTTGACTCCCAGAATTCCTCAGCCAGGCACGCTGGCTGAGGAATTCTGGAAGTTGAAGTCCACAAATCATAAAAGGGCCAAGTATGAAGACCCCCCCCCCCAATCTAAATTTACAAACCTGATCTTTTATATTTGATTTAACGGCCTAGCTGACTTGCTGTGCTTACCTTGTAGCTTTAGTACATTATTATCTCTCTCTCAAAATTAAATAATGACTGAATGGTATCTTTGGTTACTGGAGCAAGAAAAGTGGTCAGTAGTCAGCTTCTCAACCAAATTGGCATGGAATAGAGGGGTGATGTAAAATCTGTGAAATTATTTAGTTTGTTATTACTTCATTCATTTTCTAACACATCCTTCCAAAGTAAATCTGTTATAAAAAAAATATGCTTCTGAGTCACCAGTTTGTTGCATCAGTATTGCATAATAATGCTCAGTTTTTAAGTGCAACTTGAAGACTTCTTTGTTAAAATTATGTATTAGTATTTCAAAGCAATCCTGCAATATTCATTACAAGTAGTCCTCAAGTTACAACAGTTTGTTTAGTGACAGCGGCACTGAAAAAGGGGATTTATGACCATTTTTCATGCTTATGACTATTGCAGCATCACTATGGTCACATGATCAAATTTGGATGCTTGGTAACTGATTAATATTTATGATATTAATATTTGGTAACTGATTAATATTTATAATATTTAAAAGAGCCTTGGTGGAGCAGTGGGCTAATGCCTCCTTAAGTAACACCAGCTGCCTGCAATTAGTGCAGGTTTGCATCCCACCAGGCTCAAGGTTGACTCAGCTTTCCATCCTTCCGAGGTAGGTAAAATGAGGACCCAGATTGTTGGGGGCAATTAAGCTGACTTTGTAATAATACCGCTTGGGGTGTGTGTGTGAAAGCCCAGCAGGCATATACATAGAATGAAGGCTACTGCTAAGCTTGTAAGCCGCCCTGAGTCTTCGGAGAAGGGCGGGATATAAATGGAATTAAAATAAAATAAATAAATAAATGATGGTTACATCATGAACACCTTTTGTGAGCTTCTGACAACAACAGGGAAACCAGATTCGATTAGCGATCATGTGACTGACTTAGCAACGGCAGTGTCTCACTTAGCAACTGTGACAAGAAAGGTTGTAAACATGAGGCAAAATTCACTTTACTGTCTTGTTTAGCAACAGAAATTTTGGGCTCAATTGTCGTAAGTCGAGGACTGTATGTTTAGAGCAGTTCTTTTTTGTTTCTTTAAGCACTTCATTCAATCTATATAGATGACACTATAAATTCCCAATAGCAGCCAGTAAATTATTTGAAGCATTCAGATGGTGAATATTCCACGATACCCAACTTGATGAAAAGAAGCCTGATCTTGCATAGGTTCTTTAGATAACCTGGTTTAAACTAATTGACTTCGTCAAGTTTACCTCCCTTAAAATGCTTCTCTAAATTATTTTAAAAGAGATCCAAGAAGTTATGGTTAGTTTGCTTAACGTCTGTTTAAGTCAGATTGGTAGCAGCAGTCATAATAAAAATAAGGACATAGAGTTGCTAGCTAGCCTGGATGAAGGACAGTCAGCATGGATCCTGCAATCTTGCTTCACCAATCTTCTAGACCAGGGATAGACAACCTTGGCTCTTTTGTGATTCATGGACTTCAACTCCCAGAATTCCTGAGCCAGCCATGCTGAGGGGAAAGAGAGAGTTTCCAAGCTGAGCCATGCTGGCTCAAGAATTCTGGGAGTTGAAGTCCACAAAAGGGCCAAGATTTCCTACCCCTGTTCTACACTTTTTTTTAAAGGTGTTACCAGGCAGAGGGATGAAGTTGATTATTTATTTATTTTTTATTTTAATTCCATTTATATCCCGCCCTTCTCCGAAGACTCAGGGCGGCTTACAAGCTTAGCAGTAGCTAAGATGTTTGGGTTTTCAAAAAAAGCCTTTGACAAAATTTCTCATCAAACACTGAGTAAATCACCTCCATTCTTCATACCTGATGTGAGGTCATTACTAAGAAATGCAGTGTTTGATTTTTTTTTTGTCACACTTAAAAGACACACATTTGATCTGGAAAATCCAATTACTTGATCTTCTGTTCTTTTTGCCAGAAGTCTGGAAAGTTCATCCAGGGGCTTTTTGGCAAACATGAGACACTAATCATCACTCTTCTAGGTGAACGTGGCTTCCCTCTTGCTGTTCTCTCGTGAATACCATTTTTACCCAGTGCTTTTCTGATGACGGGGCCACGAATGCTGACTTTGGTTGAGGTAAAAGAGCCCTGCAGAGCTCTTGCTGATGTTCTGGAATTCTTCGTGACTTACTGAATAATTTCACGCTGCGCCCTTAAGTGATTTTGACAGGGCAGCACTCATGTTTCAATGTTGTCCCAAATCTCCATTTCATGGCTGGGTCTCTAAATGTAAATCAGTGAAGACTCGGAGCTTCACAAATGATCTTATAATTCAGGCTCAAAAGCATGAATTTACTTTCTAACAGAGGCTTTCAAAACAGTACCTTTGGAACTGTATTCCCCAAGCTTGGCAATTTCTCTTTGTGTATGAACTTGTGCACGGAATTTTGAAGTTCCTATACCTAGAAATGGCTGAAGTGGGGAAATAGTGCTCTACTACAATCTTAAGAAATTTACAAGAGGAGAGTAAACGTTTGTGAAATTCACGGAGTTTGATTGTTAGGCTAAAATAAGTTTTTCGTTTAATAAAATTGATCGAGCTAGGGGGGACAGTAAATTTTTCACATTAGCATATCTCACAGTGTATTTTCAGTTATGTTTATATAATGTATACAGCAAGTACCAAGTGCATAGATTATCTAGCTCAATCCTATAGAGACCATAGTACAGTGTTGTCAACAGATTTAGCCTGTGTTGAATTGATGGAAACACTCCATTGATGGAAATGCTAATATCTCCTGAGGCAAACTCTTTCATTTTTTAAAAAAAATAGTTTTTATTGTTAGGAAATCCTCCTTTATATTCCTCCAAGATAAATTTGAAATCTGGATTTCTTAACTTGTCTTCTGGAACAATCCTGAGGTGTTTTGTCCCACCTTCCACATCACACCTTTTCAGACAACTATCATGTCTTCCTACAGGTTAAATATACCTAACCCAACCATTAGCATTCATATTTTTTTTCTTTTGACCCCTTACTATCTTGATTGTTTTCCTTTGAACCCAGTCCACTTTGTTAGTGTTGCTGTAAAATATGCAACCTGGAACTTTATTTCCCCAGACTTTATGTATTTAGTGGAGCCTACATTCAATGGCAAAGATTTTAAAAAAATAGAAATTCCAAAAGGGCACAAATACTTTATACAGAATTATATGGATTGCAAACTGTTTAATAACTAGAAGGGAATAAGTTGGTAGTTGCCCCAGACTGGGAAGAAAGAGCTGGAATCTCTCAAATTTCAATATTGAAACCAGGGACTTTCAACTTGTTCATAAACTGTCTTGATTTGGAATAAGCAGTGAGTTTGGGATGAAAACCAGAAACGATGTTAAAGAACTCTAGTAAAAGTTTCTTGCAACTGGATGAATATTAACTAAATAGTAAATGCAGTTCAGTTTAAATATAATATTGTGCACTTTCAGGGCAGAAAACCCATTAACTTTACACATAACAGTTAAAACGTTGCACTGGCATTGGAGAAATTCAGGTTCAATCTGCTTTTAGCCATGAGAAATCATTAGGTGGCTTTGGGCCAATTGCTGCTTGTCAATTCAATGTATTGTATCTCACAGGATTGCTATTGTGAGGAAAAGTAGGAAGAAGGATGCTGTGTGTTCTACCTTGAGCTCCTGAACAAAAGACAATCAATTAAAAAAAATATGCTGATTGGGGTCTGAAATGCCTCTAACCACTGGCATCATGTCTATATAATTTTGCAGTCTTGGATATTTAGGCTAGTTAATCCTGGAGAATGCCAAATCAATAGTAAAAAGAGAATCGGGGACATTGTCAAAATATCACCTGTGCCGCCTTCACCAAGTCATATACTTGCACACAACTTCAATTGTTGCTATTGCCCTGTTTTTTCCTTTCCTAATAAATTATTGTGAAACTATTTCTCTTTCTTACTGCAAAGGCTGGTCAAAGGTAATAGTAAAGATTTAACGTAAAAAATGATTTCATTTAATCACTAGGAAAAGGACTGAAAACTACCAACAGTTATCCCTTTGTAACAATTGATTGCCATGTCTTCATCTGGAATATTGTTCATCTAGTTGTGGTAGCAACATTTGAAAAACATTTGTGCTGGAAAAGTACCAAAAAGTTCAACTTAAGTAATCATGGGGCTCAAACACTTTCCATCTGAGAAAAGGTTAGAATATTTAAGAGTATCTAGGTTGAAAAAAAGGGGAAGAAATGATCAAAGTGTATAAAATCATGTACCGTATAGAGAAAGTGGTCAAACAGTAGTTTTTCTTATTGTGAAAATACTAGGATCGGAAGTAACATAATGAAAGTGATTGGAAGAAGTTTTAAAAAACCAACAACATGGTTGGCTGTGATATTCTGAGATTTGAAGACCACAAGTCTTCAAAGTTGCACACCCTTGATGTAAAGCATCTCTTTACAGAGATGTGGAATTTGTTATCCCAGGACATGGTAATGGCAACTGCTATGGATGATTTACATTATGGAGAGGATATCCATCAAGGAATATTAGCCTTCAGAATTCAGTGTTTCCACTGGGTTGTGCAGACAGCTACCAAATATCCCATGCAGGAAACTTAGTTAAATCTGCATCCTTCTAGTGATTGTGTACACACCATAACTGCAGGTAGTCCTCAATTTAGGACTACAATTAAGCCCAAAATTTATCTTGCTAATTTGAGAAATTTGTTGAGTTTTGTCCCACTTTACGACTTCTGGCCACATTTGTTGCAGTTGTTAAATTAGTAACACGGTTAAGTGAATCTGGTTTTCCCCGTTGACTTTGCTTGTCAGAAGGTCGCAAAAGGTGATCGCATGATCCCTGGACACTGCAACTGTCATAAATGTGAGTCAGTTGTCAAACATCCAGATGCAAATCACATGACCATGGGGTTGCTGCAATGGACAGAACAGAAAAATGGTCATAAACCACTTTTTTCAATGCTGTTGTAACTTCTAACAGGACCCAGATTGTTGGGGGCAATAAGCTGACTTTGTAATAAAGCTGCTGGGCCCCCCCCCCCGAAAGCCCTAATAAGCAGGCATATACATAGAATGAAGGCTATTGCTAAGCACATTGGTTTGTGCTTAAATTGTAAGCCGCCCTGAGTCTTCGGAGAAGGGTGGGATATAAATGGGATTAAAATAATAAATAAATAAATAACAGTCACTAAGGAATCTGTTGTAAGTTGAGGACTACCTATATCTGATTTTCCACCATAAGACACAAATCCTACTCTAGGATGGGTCTTTGCCAGATCTAGAAGAGCTGTTCTTATGTTCTTAGCAGGAAATATCTTTAATGGAACAGTCTTACTATAAATAAAGATATCACATCACTTCCCACTTCAGTTATAGCATAGTTGCGTTGCAACATCAGGATTATTAGAAATGCTTTTTATAAGATATAAGAAATGTTAAATGTGTAAGGTTTTTATTTCTGTATACTGTAATCAATTGCATGACTTTTTTTTTAAAGGATGCAGATTGGCACAAATGCTATTTGGAGTTAACAAAAGCCAATTTTTTGATAATGAATTTATGTGATTCTCAAACCCCTGGAATAAAATTAATAATTTATTTAAAGTTAGATAAAAGTGATTTTATTTTAATCTGTATAGCAAAGAACACAAGGACGGAAGTGTGCAACTTTGTAAAATAAAAACTTTTATCGGGGAAAACATTAAAATCTTACTTAAAATTGTATTTCTAATGGGCAGAATAAATGTATTCTGTTGTATAATATTTGAAATCTAGGTTTTTATAGTCCATGTCATTCCTCATTGATTTTAGATCAGCATTTGTGTTTTATTGAAGCACATTTCATTTTGAGCTCATGTGAGTTAGATTGTTTTGAGATAATTACTTTAAGCTATAGATCTAATATGCAGTAGAAGAATCAATAAAAAGTCCAAAGATACTTTTTCAAAAGGCAACTGGACTTTGTTTTTCCTTGAAGATGTCTCACTTCTCATCCAAGAAGCTTCTCAGTTCTGAACTTTCTTGGATGAGAAGCGAAACGTCTTCAAGGAAAAACAAAGTCCAGTTGACTTTTGAAAAAGCACCTTTGGGAAAACCATGACCTGGATGAATGAGAATCTCCATAGACAATCAATACAAATTTTTCACAAACTATTTTTTCTGTAAGTAATACAGGTAGTCCTCAACTTATAACTGGTCACATAGCTACCGTTTGACGTTATAATGGACTGTCCGAAGAGTACTTACGAACCAGTTCTGATTGTCACACACATGACTGCATTTTTTGATGCTTTGCAACCGTCCTGCATTTATAGCCATTTGCAGCATCTGGGGATCTTCAAGAGTAGAGCTGTAAAAAATTATATTGGGTGCTATTAACTCTTATGTTGACCTACCATAATGCATTAGTTAGTATATCCCTTTCTTCTTGACTTCCTCTATTGCACGGGTGTCAAACTCGCGACATCACGTGACGTGTCACGATGTATCACGACTTTTTTCCCATTGCCGACAATGGGGTGGGCGTGGTTTTGGCGTGATGCATCTGGCCCATGGGCCGGCAGTTTGACATCCCAGCTCTATCGTGACCGAGAAAGGTGGTTGGATTTATTATGAAGTATCACTAGAAGATGGATTCAACAACAACACCTTAATTTAGACTAAAGAGAAGATCCAAGATGCCCAAAATTTGAGATGGAGACAATTTCATAGAAGCGTGTTAGCTCTTCCCATCAGTTCTACAAGTTGCAAGTTTTGATAGGTGTACTACAATGCAGATTAGTAGGAATTAAAGCACATTGGGCTAAAGGGAGGAGTTTTGTTTGATAGGACAAGAAGAAGCTTTTAAGTCCTGCCTTTTCTACTTTTGATTCTACTTTTTTCTAGTAGAAGCAACCCTTTCCTGTTGGCTTCATCATCAAGTGACCGGTACTTTTCAACTGAGTTGGTATGGCACAGAGGTTAGTTTGGACAATTATCCTTTGCTGTGTAGGAGCTTCAAGATGATGAAAATTGTAGGCGACACAATATGGCTATTTGAAATCCTTTTGTGGTTTTTGTATTTATTCTCTCATCTTTATAAAATACTTACAGAAGATTAGAGTTTTGTAAAGGAAAACTAGATTAATTTTAGGAGCCAGAATTGATTATGCCATACGTATGAAGTTTTTAAATTTAGACACACATTTCAGAATGCTTGAGTCTTGTTAAAGAGATCCTTTGTGTATTACATTTGTTTGCTGCCCATCTCACTTCGAGGCATTTCTCTTTGTCATGTACGTACACTTTTAAAGTTTTCAGCTCATCAGATGAATTTCTTAGTATCTGTTGTTTTTAAGCTAGAGGTTATTTATTCTATAATGCAGTAGAAATTTCTTATTTTGACTGGATGTCAAAAGGAGTTTTGAATTATAAATTTGTGTCTGATCATTGCTGTTATGTATAATTCTAAAACTGAGTTTCTGAGGCCTGGCAGAACTTGGGATGAAAAACATTTTCTCAGAGACAGCATTATTCACAGGTGACAGAATACCTTCCAGTAGCCTGATTAGCAATGGCAAGCAATAGTTGTTAATTGGCAATATTTTAAAGAAATTTTGATTAAGGAAATGTATTAAGAGTTTGTTACGATGAGAGCTTTCTGTCTTGTGACTGCAGGTATAAAATAGAGGGCTCTTTCCTTGTTCAGAAATAGCTTTAAAAGCTTGCTTGAATATACTTACGTATTGCTTTTCTCAACATAGCTGAAATGTTTGGCAGTGTGAGATTTGGGAATGTTGGAGAAAGAGTTTGCAAGGCAAGTCAAAACCTGTTTATATGAAGGCTCCTTGGATCTGTTCCAAATTCTGTGTGGATCTATGACAGTGTAGAATGAATTATTATTACACACTTGTGAAAGTATCATATGATCCTGCCATAAGTTCCTTTGCCATCTGCTTTAGAGTGTAATAAAATTACATTTCTTGATTTTTTTTGTCCTATAATCTTTTTAAAGAGGAAGGAAAATTGTAATGGTGTATTTTACAGATTTTCACTACGGCAAATAACTGAATGAAGACTTGTTTGTGTGCACATCGTTTTGTTTCTTGCAATAAGCTGCTCCGGTTTCAAAGTCCTGTTCATTCCAAGAAATCTGAGCAAATGAAAAACAAATGAAAGAGCCACTCAGTTTTGTTGATACGCAGATTCAGTAGCTTATACTTGGGTTAAGTAAAAAGGGGTTATAAAATCATAAATTGAAGGTATCTGATGAATAGGTTGTTGAGCAATTGTGTGTAAGACTGTATTATAGGCATCAATTCATGTAGCAGCCTAAATCTGTCTATATTTAATAAAGTCAACATGACAGATATATTGTAAGGTAAAGGTAAAGGTTCCCCCGCACATGCGTGCTAGTCGTTTCCGACTCTAGGGGCCGGTGCTCATCTCCGTTTCAAAGCCGAAGAGCCAGCGCTTGTCCGAGGACATCTCCGTGGTCATGTGGCCGGCATGACTAGACGCCAAAGGCGCACGGAACGCTGTTACCTTCCCACCGTAGTGGTCCCTATTTTTCTACTTGCATTTTTACGTGCTTTCGAACTGCTAGGTTGGCAGAAGCCGGGACGAGTAACAGGCGCTCACTCTGTTACGCGGCACTCGGGATTCGACCCGTCAAACTGCCGACCTTCTGATCGACAAGCTCAACATCCTAACCCACTGAGCCACACCGCGTCCCATAGATATATTGTAGAAACAGTCTATTCTATAATATATTAAAATAGTTATCTAATCTGTGCTTTTAAAGAACAGTTTGTAGCTGAGGAGCTTGTTTTGACCCCAGGAACAGCCTTGCAATAACTTGGTGACCTGACACTGAATTTACAGAAATATTTAATGTCTTTGGAACAGAAATCATTTCACATGCCAGCTTTTATGGGCACAAAACCTTGATTTATAGACCAGCCAACTAACTGCCAGCTAATCACCCCTATTGCTTTGGCTCTCTCAGTCTGATAATGCGGATGTACAAATCACTTTATGATCTTTTTTGTAATCCCATCCAGATTTTATGTTATGAAAAATCAGATCATTGAAGCTCTCACTTAAAGTTGCAGCAGTCCTTTCAAAGTACTGAGAGTAAAAAAAAAAAAAGTGGGGAAATTTGATGTCTGTGAAAAGTCCCGGGGGTTTATGAATGCCTTTTTCCTCTCACAGACCAAAATAAACAGGATAGAACTAAATGGCCACAACATAGAATTAATGCATACCAGATTTATTAATTGGAATAGCTCCGTATAGAAGTACATGACAAGGAAAATCTTTTCTGTAGTCTGTTTGCTTAGATTAGTTAAGTTCACTCTGGCTTTTTGGATGTCGTTGAACTGTATTTTCTGCTATTCTTTGTCATGTACTATGCTGTTTAGGATTGCTTGGGATTCTAGCTCCAAAGCAAGTAGATAGTCACAAATTCCTCTTCTTACACAGGCACATATATTACCATACATAATTATACATATTTCTTGCAAAAATATATATGTAACTATGCAGTTACTACACTGCATTCCTTATAGGTTTGATGTTTGATCAAATTGGCCAGGCAGATACTAAAGGAAATGGGAGTTCCTGCAAATAGCCAGGACCAATGCCACGTAGAATATTATAGGTAACAATCAGCACCTTGATTCTACCTGGCAACCAATGCAGCTTGCGAAGCAGAGATGTTACATAGGCATTTGGAGGCTATGTCCATCAGTGCATGCACTGCTTCATTCTGGATCAGTTGAAGCTTCTGTGTGGCCTTCAAGGGCAGTCCCATATAGATAATAAAGAATAAATGGAGAATAAGCCTGATTCTATCATAATCATCCGGTAGGAGATATAGGAATATAGCCAGCCGTACCAACAGGCTGAAAAATAGCTTTTATCCGTGGGCTGTTAGGCTTTTAAATGGGACATAATCTTATGCAGAATTGACCTGGGAGGCCGGTGTGTGGTATAGTTGGTTCACATGGTGTGGTAGGATGGAGGGTTTGTTGTCACTGTGTGTTGGGGGGAGAGAGCACGGGGGGGGGGAGGCTCAGCTAATCTCAATGTACACATGTTGTACTTTGACAATAAAGTATTATTATAATTATAATCAAGTTCACATTGTTTTCTCCAAGGAAGTACGAAAAACTTTTAAGGAAAATACCAACTGATATAAAAATGCTACAAGTTGACTAGTCCTAGGCATCTCAATAACTAAGCATCGTTATTGAGATTTTTTTTCATATTCTGTCATTATAGCATAAGCACGATTAATTACAGTTTGTAGATTGAAAACAGTGGTCTCCAGAATTTTTCAGTGAATGCAAACCACATGCTGATATTGTACCGATATTGTATCCTTGGTGCTCTCAGCAGAACATCTGCAAGATAACCAAGCTGAGAGCATCAAGGACCCCACACATGCTGATAATACCGCTGGCTGAAGATTGCATAAAACATAAACAGGATTGTGGGCTGAAGTTCATATTCTCTCTATCTTACTGACCTAAGAGTTGTGCTAGAGGCATCTCAAGGCCAGTACAATACACAGCATATTTCTTTAAGATAAATAATTAAAGCTAGCTCTAAAAATCAGGTTGGTCTCCAAACTGGCAAAACTAAGGTTGGCTATCTAATACATTTGGTCTTACAGTTTTCAAGTTGCTTTTTGATGAAATTATTCTTTGCTGAGAAGTAATTATCGTATATTTCTTCTCTTCCATTGAGTCCTGTCAATTAAGAAGTTATGTCCCCAGAATAGCTCATATCCACTTCTGACTGTTTACTGGAAGGTAATATAACTCTGATCCAACAGGCTACAAGGGCTTCCCCCCCCCAAGAACTATTTATTGTTTATTATATTTGCTATAAATTGTTCAAGGTGGGCTTTTCACAAACATCGCCCTGAGTCCTTCGGGAAAGGGTGGTATATAAATCCAATTTAAAAAAAAAAACATCGATGGGAACAGTATCAAAGAAGGAGGGAGAAAGAGTTTTAGTCATTGCAATGTATTTATGGCTATGTATAATGTGGCTCAGTGGGTTAGGACGCTGAGCTTGTCAATCAGAAGGTTGGCAGTTTGGCGGGTCGAATCCTGAGTGCCGCGTAACAGAGTGAGCGCCTTGTGCTCATCCCAGCTTCTGCCAACCTAGCAGTTCGAAAGCACGTAAAAATGCAAGTAGAAAAATAGGGACCACTACGGTGGGAAGGTAACAGCGTTCCGTGCGCCTTTGGCGTCTAGTCATGCCGGCCACATGACCACGGAGACGTCCTCAGACAAGCGCTGGCTCTTCGGCTTTGAAACGGAGATGAGCACCTGCCCCTAGAGTTGGAAACGACTAGCACGCATGTGCAGGGGAACCTTTACCTTTACCTTATAATGTAGGAACAAACTGGCTACCAAGCCAGTTTCCCACATATTTTATTAATATTTCAGTTACAAGGTTTTGCACCACTTTAATTTTCTAATGTAAAATGAAGTGGCAAAGTCTGCTTACATTACAAATTCAATCCTTTAGGTCAATGTCAAATGTATGGCTGCTAAGCACAGCCTAGGACATCTCCATTTATACATTCAATTTGAAATCTACAAATAGAAGCTCCTGCACCACTGTTTTATTTGGAAGAGATACCACTGTGCCATAACAATTTTAAAAGTGTACATCAAGAGTAGAAAATAAAAATTAATACTTGGCCTAGCATAAAATTACTAAAAAAGGTATTACAATAGTCAGAGCTTGTTTGAAACTTGCAAGAGGAAACCTTAGGAAGAAATTCTTTAAAGTCCTTAAGAAAATAATTCAGTTTTTTTTGGCAGCTTCTTTTCATAACTGCCCCGTGCCTTGTGGAAAAAGCTTTTCCCAGAGGATCCAGATTTCTGATAAGCAAGCATTGGAGCTACTCTTTAGAAGATTATGTCCCTGGAAATATGCAATTTTGAGCTTGGCCTATATAAAGCTAATGAAATACGTATTTACTGTCCGGCTTAAATCTTTGTAGCTTCAGGTCTCCATGTCACTTTAGACATCAACCCCCTTCACCCCAGTTCTTAGGGTGAGGAAAGTTGTAGTCTAATAACAATTGGGGATCTAAGACTGCAATAGTTCCAATGGTTGCGTGCTATAGCAGTTGGAAATTTCCAAGCTGTCTCAAAAGGTTAAGATGTCTTTGTGCCTTGCAATAACTCGTTGAGAGCAAGATGAAAAAATAGATTGAATTATCAGGTGGAGCTCTTAAGATGGTAAAACGTGAGATCCAAATGCTTGTGCATCTGAATTTAATAGAAATATCGTTTCAGAGATGACAATTCTCCAGGCTGTGTGAGGTGGAAAGCTTTCTTTGACCTTCTACCTAAGGTCATTTAAGTTGAAAGATTTGGATTGACAAACATTTTTTTCATGCAAAATAGATGCATTTCACATTGAGATGGTGTTTGTTTTCTGTAAGCCAGGGGTCCCCAACCCCCGGTCCATGGACCAGTACCCGTCTGGGGCATGCCAGCAACCGGTCCGCACAGACAAGCAAAGCCCCATCCGCGGGATGCAGGCAGCATACAAAACCATGCCCCCTCCGGTCCGCGGAAAAACATCTCTCCACGTAACCAGTCCCTGGTGCCCAAAAGGTTGGGGACCTCTGCTCTAAGCCATCAAAAATTGAATTAGAATGGTACAGGTAGTCCTCGATTTATGACCATAATTCAGAACTCAGTTATCTAAGTTGTGCTAATCATTAAGCGGTTCAGACATGACCACATTCAATTGTACATCTTTTTTTTTTGTGGCAGTTAAATGCCATAGTCATTAAGTGTAACTATCGTCCACAGTGGGTAAATGCTGGTTTCCTGTAAAAAAAAAAGTTGCAAATCATGGTCATGTGACTGCTATAAATGGTCATAAATGCAGATTGGTTGCCAAGTGCCAAAAATGTGGTCACATGACCATGGAGGGGGCGTGGCCATCAGAATTTCAAATCCAGGCTGTGACCACCTTTTTGGAGATCTGTCATATGGTTGGTAAGCAACTGATTGTAAATTGAGGATTACTTGTATATGATATAATAAATAGTATAGGTAGTTCTCTACTTAACAACAGTTCATTCAGTGACGGTTCAAAATTACAACAGCGCTGAAAAAAGTGACTTATGACATTTTTCACATTTACGACCGTTGCAGCATCTCCATGTTCAGGTGATCAAAATTTGGATGCTTGGCAACTGGCTCATATTTGTGACAGTTGCAGTGTCCCAGGGTCATGCAATCAGGGTCATACAATTGTAGGCTCAATTGTAGTCATAAGTCAAGGACTACCTGTAAAATGTTACCAGCTCATGGATTAAAGCACACGCACCCAGTGTTACTTGTGCCAAGCATTAAAGGGTGGATTGCATAAGGTAATAATGCTAAGTTTGGTTGCAGGACTGGATTTTTATGTGTTCCATTTCTTAAACCTTTTGTAAAGTTCGCATTTGGGTGGAACTGTTGTTCCTCTGAAGTGGTATGGAAAAGAGGATTTGACTGTAGCGGTAATGGTTAGATCCAGAAGGTTGGCTATTTTAAGAAAACAATCCACCCACTCCTTTTGTCCTTGATACAATTTGCTTCATACTGAAATGCAACTCTTTTGGCAGCTTGTGTTTTGAAGGATGCCCTTGTAAATCTATAGCCTGGGGTGTAGCTTTGTCTTCACTGTGTACAAATGCCAGTTGCTAAGGTATATATTGTGCTCATGTAGTTTTGTGTGTCAGCCAAATAGGGCCACTGTGCATAAAATTCATTGAAAAGTTTGTGTTGGAATGTAGTAAGCATGTATTGTTGACTAGGGCGAAGAGCATTAACCCTTAGAAATACTTTTTTAAAAAAAACAAACATAGCAGCATATCCTAATTCTGAATCTAGCCTGGTATGAAGTATTTATGTTTAGAACAGCAATGTGGACTTTTAGAAGAGGAGAAGTCTATTTTTCTGCATTTAAGTTGGAAAAGAAATAAAGTAGGAACATGAAATAAACTTTAATAAATAAATAAATAAATAAAATTTAATTTGCTTAAGGGAATCTGTGGCCACAGTCTGGTCTCACATGACTATAAAGGTAGTCCTTGATTTACAACAGTTCGTTTAGTGACCATTAGAAGTTACAGCAGCATTGAAAATAGTGACATGACTATTTTTCACACTTACAACCATTACAGCATCCCCATAATCACATGATCAAAATTCAGATGCTTGGCAACTGACTCATTTTTATGAACGGTTGCTTGTCAGATATCCCAGGAACATGCAATCACCTTTTGCAACCTTCTGACAAGCAAAATCAATGGGGAAACCAGATTCACTTAACAACTGTGTTACTAACTGAACAATTACAGTGATTCACTTAACAGCTGTGGCAAAAAAGGTCGTAGAATGAGGTAACATTCACTTAACAAATGTCTCACTTAGCAACTGAAATTTTGGGCTCAGTTGTGGTCATAAATTGAGGATTATCTGGATTTGTAAAATCAAGCAAAGGATTCCTGATTTTGAAATTCCTCATTTCAAGTTTATTTCATGTTCCTACTTTATTTCTTTTCCAACTTAAATGCAGAAAAATAGACTTCTCCTCTTCTAAAAGTCCACATTGCTGTTCTAAACATAAATACTTCATACCAGCTTTTGTCATTGTTATGTGTAATTAATTATGTGCTATATTTCATAATTGAAAGCCTTAATTTACCCTAAGTATTAATTTAGAACACTTCTGGGTGGCAAAATAAAAATAAAAATCTCTAAGGAAAAAGCAGTTAGTATTTTTAGGAAATTAATGCTTCTATTTTGAGGAAAAAAACCTTAATGACTCTAATTAAATTGCCACAGAATAGCATTTCTATAGAGATAGCAGATTTTTGAAAAAGTAAATTACCCATAAAAGTTACTTGCAATAGATTTATCATTTTTGCTTCATGTTACTCATCTTTTAGGCATGAGATAATACTATCAAGCCTTTTAATTTGTTTGTAGGTGGATGGTTAGATATACAGTACCATAATATATATACTTAGTCTTAGAGGAAGGTATTGACCAAACTTTTGCTTGTTCTATTTTTACTTCAGAAGTATTTACTTAGTTAGATATGATAGTAGTATTTCCATGTGAAGATGGCCTTAAAAATCAAATCCATTGGATAGCTAAAGAGTATAAAATTATACCCATGCATTATTTATTAAAATTGTTTCTGTATCATTTTTTCCGTGCACTTAAGCTTCAAAGTGATATACTGTTTTTAAAATGCAATAACAGCAATATCCCACAGAAGATCGTACACGGTGATATCATAACGAAATTAAGGGAAAATATTTTAAACAAAACAATCCAGATAGGCCATCCGATTGCAATGGTCTCTTTTCCAAAATACTGTTTTGAACTGGTCACCAATGTCCCCTTTTTGTTGATAGGCCCACCATCCGTCTAGGTATATTCTTTACCATTGGGGTATTTCTCCATATCTTCAAACCTATCCGCTCCAAAATGAACCTTGCCTTGAACTGCAAGATGGGCGACAAATGAATTTGTTAAAGAATAAAATCTGTCTGACAACGAAACGTCGAGATTACAGCTTGTTGACGGTCTTGCTACCAAAGGGAGTTTTGTCTGCTGGTACCCAGAATAGGACTTTCTCAGTGGCGGCCCTCTCTTTAATGCAGAGGTCCCCAACCGTTTGGGCACCAGGGACCGGTTACGTGGAGAGAGGTTTTTCCGCGGACCGGAGGGGGCGTGGTTTTGTGTGCTGCCTGCATCCCGCGGATGGGGCTTTGCTTGTTTGTGCGGACCGGTTGCTGGCATTCCACGGCCCAGTACTGGTCCACGGACTGGGGGGGTGGGGGACCCCTGCTTTAATGGATCGGTTTGCTTTCACATAAAAGATTTCTTCATGCCTGTTGGGTTTCAAAAGAGCCATTAAAAACCTGGGTAATTGATAAGACCTTCAGGGGTTTGTTAGGTTGAGCTGGACCGATTCTTTTACTACAGCATAACTGTTTTTCATGCAGTCACTGTTTTGTAAGCTTTTCCAAGCCTGTCCAGAATGGATAGCGTAGTAAAGGTAATCCTCCTCTTACAACCACAGTTGAGCCCAAAATTTCTGTCGCTAAGTGAGACAGATGTTAAGTGAGTTTTGCCACATTTTGCTATGCGGGGCATTTCTTGCCCCATGGTTAAGTGAATCACGGCAGCTGTTAAGTCAGTAACACAGTTGTTAAGTGAATCTGGCTTCTCTATTGAAGGTGGCAAAAGGTGACTTCATAACACTGCAACCGTGATAAATATGAGTCGGTTGCCAAATGTCTGAATTTTGATCACGTGGCCTGTTGCTGTAACGGTCATAAATGTTTAAAAAACGATCGTAAGTCACTTTTTTCAGTGCTGCTACAACTTTGGTCATTAAATGAACAGTCGAGGATTACCTGTAGTAATAAGTACAACTTTTTAAGACGAGGGAGTGGCTCCCATTATGTCTAGCTTAATTTTCAGGGCAGCATTTTGTAGCAAACCAACTTTTTATTCCATATTGTACTCCAGTTAACTGTCATGCTTATGAGTCATTTAACAATGAAAAAAATGTTTATTATTGCTTGCTCACTGTAATAATGTCCTGCCGCCTCTTTCAGACTAACAGGGATGCCAAAGGAAAAATATGACCCTCCAGATCCTCGCAGAATATATACCATCATGTCAGCAGAAGAGGTAGCCAATGGGAAGAAGTCCCACTGGGCAGAGTTGGAAATCTCGGGTAAGGAATTCGATAAACGACCAGATCAAAGGAAAGTAGAACAATTAACTCCCTGTGATCTGCACTCTATGCTCCTATTAAAAAAGCTTTTCGAGGGATCATGTGTGTTTTTAGCAGATCCTTTTTATACAGGTAGTCCTCAACTTAACGACCATAATTGAATTGGGAGTTACGTCAAAAGACATGCAGGTTGCTTTGTAATTGACTGGGATTTTTATTTTTTTGGCGGTGATCATTAAGTGACTTGCCACGGTCATTAAGCAAATCTGCAGTCATTAAGCAAATGCTGCGGTTGTTAAGCGAACCCATTGTCCACAATGCACATTGTTTTGTTTGAAGCGAAGTAAACAGTCATGTGACTATGGGATACTACATATGGCCGTTAATGTGGGATGGTAGCCAAGCATTCAAAATGCAGTCATGTGACTGGGGTGATGGTGGTGGCCGCCAGAGCTTCGATACCGGGTCGTAAGTACCTTTTCTTTGGTCCATCACAATTTCAAAGCAACTAGTTGTAAGTCAAAGTCTTCCTGTATTGCCAAGCTGGGTTTCCCTTATCCTGCATTTGTAACTTTCATTTTTCCTACTCAGATGCGTAACTTTAAATGCATCCTTCTTAAATACTTAATTTTAATCCAAATGCGCAGAGAATATTTTTTTAAAAAATTACGTGTTTTTGTAAAAAAAGGCAATTGTTAATATTTAATTCTTTGGTCTTGACATCTCCGCCTGGAAGAAATACAAATTTTGCCTCTTCAGCTAACCAATAAAATTTTTTGATTCAAGATAATTCTTTGTTTAGCTAGTTTGACACTCTTTCACAAAGGCGTGTGTGTGTGTGTGTGTGTGTGTGTGTGTGTGTGTGTGTTTTCGGGTCTTTTCCCGTGGCGACGTTTCGGCGAGGTCACACTCGTCATCTTCAGACTGGTGTCTTCGGCTTTGTGCCAAAGCCGAAGACACCAGCCTGAAGATGACGAGTGTGACCTCACTGAAACGTCGCCAAGACACCTTCAATCCTACACGGGAAAAGACGCAAATACACCAAGACCTACATACCTGCACCAACTTATGATTAGATAGATAGATAGATAGATAGATAGATAGATAGATAGATATAGATATAGATATAGATATAGATATATGTTATTTTCATACTGAATAGGAGCTTGAAATCATTATTTGGTACATGATCGGTATGTTTTGTTGCAATTGCAAAATTAAGTATATTTGTTGAGCTTGTAGGAAAAAACCTCTTAACTCTCTCTACCTGTTTCTGATTTTAGGTAGAGTGCGCAATTTAAGTACATCACTTTGGTCATTAACCCACTTGACTGCTCTCCACCTCAATGACAACTATTTGACTCGCATTCCACCTGATATTGCCAAGCTTCATAATCTACTATACCTGGATCTCTCATCCAACAAACTCCGAAGTTTACCAGCAGAACTAGGAAACATGGTTTCTCTCAGGTGAGTTGAATTCTCTTCAGCAGTAATCTCAAAAAGAGTTTTTGCTGCTGTTGTCTTGGCTACTGTATTGATGCAAGAATTTTTGTACTTTTCTTTTTGCATAATTTTTGGGTGGAGTAGTAATATTTTGAAATTTATGCTCCTTGGCATAATATGATCAAGAGCATTGGGGAAGGAGGAATAAGTTGATTCAAGCGATGGATAAATGTCACCACATATGGTAGAAAACTCAACTTGGGACTCTTATTTTGGATAATAGTTTTTCCTCTGCCATTCTGGCATTTTTATGTACTTCTGGAATGAGCCTAATATCTGTAAAAGTACTTTTTCAAAAGCTTTAATAATTTCTGAACGTCCAAGTCAGGATGTTTATGATCTTGAAAAACAAGCTCTGCTACTGTTCCAGAGGCAAAGGTATTTTTTTAAAAAAAATCTTCTAAAAACCGGACAAGAATTCTTCTAATATTTTGTCCTTCTTTATCTGATCCTTTATTTCAATCTGAAATAAAGGTTAGTCTGAAGCCCACAGTCTTGGCCACGTTTGTGGACTTCCTTCACTTTTTGGTTGACCCATTGTGGTAGCAAATTGTAAACAGAAATTGTTAATTTGCCTATACACATTATGATCCGGCACCAGCGATATACCATTATCCTCAGAAATGGTTGATCTGGAAGTGGGCCGATTATACTAACGCAGACGCTCTGATGCTCTCTTCATGTTTTCCAACTCACCACTTGAAAAAGTATCACAATGAGTGCAGATGTGTAAACCTCTTTTAAACTGCCTTTATTAAATAATTTACTCTGGTTTTAGGGAATTGCTTTTAAACAACAATTTGCTACGAGTTTTGCCTTATGAACTTGGACGGCTCTTCCAGCTACAAACCCTAGGACTGAAAGGTAAAAGGGTAGTAAGAAATATATTTTTGGGTGCTTAAGTCGCTCCGATTCCCCTTTTGTCTGACTTTTCCTCTGTTAACCTCTTGGAGGCAATACCTCTTGTCCTCGACTTACAACCACAATGGAGCCCAAAATTTCCATTGCTAAGCAAGAGAGTTGTTAAGTGATTTTTGTCCCATTTTACGACCTTTATCATCACAGTTGTTAAGTGAGTCGCTGCAGTTGTTAAATTAGCAACAGAGTTGCCAAATGAATCTGGCTTTGCTGGACAGAAGGTTGCAAAAGGTGATCATCATATATACCTGCTGGTGCCCTTGTAACTTTGGTTGCTAAACAAATGGTTGCTTGGGACTATCTTTATATGTTGTAAGTCGAGGACTACCAGTAGTATATACTTATATATTATATTCCCGTGGTGGCGAAACTATGGCACGCGTGCTAGAGGTGGCACTCAGAGACCTCTCTGTGGGCACATGCACCGTCGCCCCAGTCCTAGGCCTTCAGCTGGGTTTTATAAAACCCTTTTGCTTTAGTTCTCCGCCGCTGTGTGGAAAAAAAAATGGTTCAATCAATCAACTTCAACTTCTCGTGGGAGGAAAAAAAGACCTCGCAAAGTTGGAATTGATTGAACTTTTTAGTCCCACCCAGTCTGCCATTACCACAGCAGCCATGCCCGCCCAATTGGGCACACCCAATTTATTTATTTATTTATTAGATTTATATACCGCCCTTCTCCCGAAGGACTCAGGGCGGTGTAACAGGGCAATTAAAGTACAGTATACAAAAGTTAAAATATATTAAATTAAATTTAGCCCCAAACAAATAAATTATAAAATAATTTGCTACTCTGTCTATAGCAGTGATGGCAAACCTTTTAAAGACTGAGTGCCCAAACTGCAACCCAAAACCCACTTATGTATCGTTGGGTGTCGGGTGGGCGTGGCCCATTGGATGGGTGTGGCCAATTGGGCGGACGTGGCTGCTGTGGTAATGGCAGACTGGGACTAAAAAGTTCAATCAATTCCAACTTTGCGAGGTCTTTTTTTTTCCCCGCGAGAAGTTGAAATTGATTGATTGAACCTTTTTTTTTCCCCACACAGCGGCGGTGACCTAAAGCAAAAGGGTTTTATAAAACCTAGCTAAAGGCCTAGGACTGGGGCGACAGCGCATGTGCCCACAGAGAGGTTTCTTGAGTGCCGCCTCTGGCACGCGTGCCATAGGTTCACCACCACGGGTCTATAGAATAGCATTAACCACTACAAATCTATATTCTTGCCAAAACCTCAACCTGTGTCCCTATAGTTTCCAGGAATCAGGTGTAACTGGAGAAACACTTAGTTAAGTCTCAGTTATAGAGTAGCAGAGCAGGCAGGGAAATTTGTTCTCCTATTACAAGCAAGATCAGCCAGGTAGATTTTCCTTAAACGAGCAAGTTCTGTTGGCAAATGGAATGCCTCTTTGAAGCCCACAAACACAGTTTGCTTATGTTTCCTAGTTACGTATTTTATTGTGCTGACAAAGTTTTTGACCTGTTATCAGCCCCTAAAAAAGAATCTAAACCAAGAGGAACGTCTTCAAGGACATAATTGCCTTTGAATAATACTTTGAAAACTCCAGTTGCAGATAAAGATAGGAGAACGTTGAAACCTGCCCTTTTCATTTATCGAGTAAAGATGACTTCTGCCCAAATTGTTCTAGTTCCAGCCCCATCAATTAAAAAAAAAAGTCCTAAACATTAAGAAAATAAAGCAGAGAGGCTCTGTTTTGGAACACAGAGCCAGATAAATAGAGTTTGAGATATATAGAGCCTTGGTGGAGCAGTGGGCTAATGCCTCCTTAAGTAACACCAGCTGCCTGCAATTAGTGCAGGTTCGCATCCCACCAGGCTCAAGGTTGACTCAGCCTTCCATCATTCCGAGGTAGGTAAAATGAGGACCCAGATTGTTGGGGGCAATAAGCTGACTTTGTAATAATGCCGCTTGGGGTGTGTGTGAAAGCCCTAATAAGCAGGCATATACATAGAATGAAGGCTACTGCTAAGCTTGTAAGCCGCCCTGAGTCTTTGGAGAAGGGTGGGATATAAATGGAATTAAAATAAATAAAATAAAAATAAGCCTCTTCGTATGATGGGGTGATGGCGAAATTGTTTCCTACTGTCCTGATTGTGTACCAAAATGGGTTTCACAATAACTCCACACTTTCCTGTTAGTGTCACTTCACAATGCCTTGCTAAGGCCACACTTGGAATACTGCATCCAGTTTTAGTCACCACGATATTAAAAAGACGTTGAGACTCCAGAAAGAGTGCAGAGAAGAACAACAGAAATGATTACGGGATTGGGGGCTAAAACATAGGAGGAACGGTTGCAGGAATTGGGTATGTCCAGTTTAATGAAGAGAAGGACGAGGGGGTGACATGATAGCAGTGTTCCAATATCTCAGGGGCTGCCCCAAAGAAGAGGGAGTCAAGCTATTCTCCAAAGCACCTGAAAGCAGGACAAGAAGCAACGGATGGAAACTCACCAAAGAGAGAAGCAGCCTAGAACTAAGGAGAAATTTCCTGACAGTTAGAACAATTAACCAGTGGAACAACCTGCCTCCTGAAGTTGTAAATGCTCCAACACTGGAGGTTTTTAAGAAGTGATTGGATAACCATTTGTCTGAAATGCTATAGGATTTCCTGCCTGAGCAAGTGGCTGGACTATAAGACCTCTAAGGTCCCTTCCAAATCTGTTATTCTATTGGTTCACTGATGCCTTTATGAAGTATCTTCCCTAGGAATGAAAATGCTACGAGGTTTTCTGGTTTGTTCTAGAACTGAAAGATAGGCTACTAAGTTAACTTGCCTTCCAAGATAAATAAAGGATTAAGGATAATTAAGGATTGTTTCAGTAAATAACTAATTCATTCAAATTGAGACTATTGTGGAAGCCATTTCTTTTTTTAAAAAAATCTCGCTTTGATCCCAGGCAATCCTTTATCACAAGATATTCTCAGCCTGTACCAGGACCCAGATGGGACACGTAAATTGTTGAACTACATGCTTGACAATCTAGCAGGTAAGATATTTTTTTTATTTTATTCTTTAAAAAATGATGAGCCTAGCAATCTGTCCTACTTATGATACGGTAAGCTTTGCTAGGGGAAGAATTTTGCACTCAAAAGAGTCCTCCTAAAAGGATGTGTGTGCTCTCTGCACACGCTATATTTTATACTGAATGCCCTTGCTAAGGAGAACTGGCTACTTGGTGCCATGTGGCTACCCTGTTTATAACATGCATGATTATGACACTAAATTCCAGGGACTTCAAGGAATTAGACCAGGGGTGTCAAACTCATCACGTGACATGTCAGGATACATCGTCACTTTTTTCCCAGTGCCGGAGCTGGGGTGGGCGCGGTTTTGGCATGACGCATCTGGCCCGTGGGCCAGCAGTTCGACATCCCTGAATTAAGACTGTAACCCTCATTAACATTCAGTCTCTTCCTTCTTTCAGTTCATCCAGAGCAGCTGCCTCCAAGGCCATGGATTACATTAAAAGAGCGAGACCAAATTCTGCCCTCAGGTATTGCTTTGATTGGCAAGGTGTATTCTCTCTGAAGGGGGACGCGGTGGTTCAGTGGGTTAGGACGCTGAGCTTGTCAATCAGAAGGTCGGCAGTTTGGCGGGTCGAATCCCGAGTGCCGCGTAACAGAGTGGGCGCCTGTTACTCGTCCCAGCTTCTGCCAACCTAGCAGTTCGAAAGCACGTAAAAATGCAAGTAGAAAAATAGGGACCACCATGGTGGGAAGGTAACAGCGTTCCATGCGCCTTTGGCGTCTAGTCATGCCGGTGTTCTGAACCAGCCCTCTTCTCGCAACCCCTATTCAAAAAGAAGAGTCTGGAGAGCGTCCAAGGCTAAAAGGCTTCTGCCAAGATTTAATTACGCAGTTAACAAAAACACTAGAGCTTGTCTTCTCAAGCGGAAAAGTTGCTTTCAGCAACCAGCCCCTCCCCAAACACTCCTTTTATAGAGAGCTCAGGGCGTGGTCTCCCTGTGCCTCCTCCCGAGGAGTCCCATAGCCTTTCTTTGTTTGTTCCTGCTCGACTGCCTCCTGCGTCGGGCGTCCTTGAACAGGGCCAGCTGTGGGTCATCATCCTCCGCACTCTCGGGCTCACACAGCTGAGAAGAGGTCCCCGGCTGAGGACTCTGCAAAGCCTCCAAACCATCATCAGCCGGTTCGTTTCCCTCCTCCCCCACATCTGAGTCATCCGATACATCGGAGCCGGCTGTCGGACCCACAGGCTGGCCCTGAGTCACAACAGCCGGCCACATGACCATGGAGACGTCCTCGGACAAGCGCTGGCTCTTTGGCTTTGAAACGGAGATGAGCACCGGCCCCTAGAGTCGGAAACGACTAGCACGCATGTGCAGGGGAACCTTTACCTTTTTTATTCACTCTGATCCCAATTAACTCGAGGCAGATTGTTGGGGGCAATAAGCTGACTTTGTAATAATGCCGCTAGGGTGTGTGTGTGAAAGCCCTAATAAGCAGGCATATACATAGAATGAAGGCTACTGCTAAGCTTGTAAGCCGCCCTGAGTCTTCGGAGAAGGGCGGGATATAAATGGAATTAAAATAAAATAAAATAAAAATGCAGAAGGTGGCCCTACTAGGAACTGCTTCCATCCTGCGACGATATCTGCAATACCATCAAACATCCACATCTGCCTATCCCAGGTCCTTGGTAAGGACTCGATAGGTAGACAAAAATGCCAAATCCAGTCTGAACATCTGGCTGACTGTGCGATGATCAATAATAATAAAGTTGGAAGGGACCTTGGAGGTCATCTAGTCCAACCCCCTGCTCAGGCAGGAAACCCTATACCATTTCAGACATCTAATGCCTGGTGCTCTGTCACCCTTGCTGACCCCAGCTGATCATTGCCATCTTCCTCCCACTGCTGACCAGATGGTGCCCAACATGGCTGTGGACCTGAATGCAGGACAGCAAGGGCGGCTGAGCACAGGATGGCCAAAGAGCAGAGATCAGGATCAGATGGGTGGGTGGGTTTGAAGCAGAAGCAAGCACAGCAGGGCAGGAAAAGCATGAGGTCCTTGCCTAACGACCGCAGCCAGGACTACCTAAGCTGACGTCGATAAGTGGTGTTGCATGATATTTCCCCCCGACAACTGCATCACTCAGCAATGGAAGTTCCACTCCCACTTAGAGTCGTTAAGCAGCCACTCCCTGCCCGTTGTAACTTGGGGAAGTCTCTATGCATCAGGTTTAATGTCTTTGCTTGGTTTTGTGCATTACACTAAGCTAGTGATGGCGAACCTTTTAGAAACACAGTGCCCAAACTGCAACCCAAAACCCACTTCTGTATCGTCGAGTGCCGGGTGGGCGTGGCCCATTGGGTGGGTGTGGGTGGGCGTGGCTGCGGTGGTAACGGCAAACTGGGTGGGATTAAAAAGTTCAATCAATTCCAACTTTGCGAGATTTTTTTTCCCTACGAGGTTAAAATTGATTGATAGATTGAACCTTTTTTTTCCCAACACAGCGGCAGCGACCTAAAGCAAAAGGGTTTTATAAAACCCAGCTAAAGGCCTAGGACTGGGGCAACAGCGCATGTGCCCACAGAGAGGTCTCTGAGTGCCGCCTCTGGCACACGTGCCATAGGTTCACCACCACGGCACTAAGCCATAATGTGATCTGCTTGATTTATGGCTTATTTAAGAAACCAAAAGTGACATGATGTGTGGCGAGGCTGCTGAAGAGTGCGCAATGGCTGTGCATGAAGAAATTAGAGACTATTTGTTGGCCCCAGGCTATAATGCCCTTAGCAATCAACCTTTGCATCCTAGTACAGCCTTTAATAAATTCTCCAGAAAGCACCGCAATAGAAAAACAGAAGAGGATTTGCCATGCTTAAATGAATTTGCATTTTATTGTTTATTTCCCCTTTATTTATTTTTATAAATAAGTCAGGCTAACATACCTAATGGGCCTTTCTCCTTTTTATTTTCCCCACAACCACCACCCTGTGTGCTGAGTTGGGCTGACCGAGAGTATGACTGGCTAAAATTAACTCAGCTGGCTTTTATGCCTAAGGTGGGACTGGAACTCGCCATATGCTGGTTTCTAGCCTGGCACCTTCACCACCACACCAGCTTTCCGGCCCAGGCTGAGAGTTTTTAATTGGGGTTTTATATTTTTCAGGGATCAAATTTAATTATTTTTAACTGTTTTTAACTTTTGTGTTGTATTGACGTTTTTAAATACTTTGTAAACCGCCCTGAGTCCTACGGGAAAAGGGCGGTATATAAATTCAATAAACTTAAATGTGTTTTTATTTTAAAGAATTTTGTACTCTTGCTTTCTTTGAAAATTGGCAGCTCCCTGCCACTTGGTTGATGTTATCGGCAGTGCTGAGTAAGATGGGCCTTCTGTCAAAAAAAAAAAAAAATCCTTCACACGTCATTGTTTATCGTTGTTCTCATCGTTGGCTTTTTTTTCCCTCCAGCTTCGTTTACTGTCATGTGTTACAACGTACTGTGTGATAAATACGCTACCCGACAGCTCTACGGCTACTGTCCCTCCTGGGCGCTAAACTGGGAATATAGAAAAAAGGGAATCATGGAAGAAATTGTGAACTGGGATGCAGATATCATTAGTCTTCAGGTAATTATAATTAAATTAAGTCTATTTTAATAATAGGGTCTGACAGTGCTTTTTTTGTAAAAGAAAAAGGTGCAGGAACTCACACGTCATACAACCCGCCTTGCCTACCCTACAAGGTTCCATCCCAAAAAGGTGCCGGAACTCCGTTCTGAGCGTTCTGTGAGAAAAAAAGCCCTGGGGTCTGACTCCGGGAACAACTGAAGAGCTGTTTACAAATACAAAATTGTTTTACAAAATGATTTCTTGGAGGAAAGGTATCTCGCCCCCAAGGTATCTCAGTTATTTTTTTAAACGGCTAACTTTAACTGTTAAGTCCGTAATGGTCCTGGTCTCTCCCCACACCTAACGCAGGAAAGAAACACTCAGGAAGCCGAGAAACAGGAACAAAGTTTTAACAGAAGCTGAAAAAGCAAACAAAGTTTTATTTATTTATTTTTTATTTTAATTCCATTTATATCCTGCCCTTCTCCGAAGACTCAGGGCGGCTTACAAGCTTAGCAGTAGCCTTCATTCTATGTATATGCCTGCTTATTAGGGCTTTCACACACACCCCTAAGAGGCATTATTACAAAGTCATCTTAATTGCCCCCAACAATCTGGGTCCTCATTTTACCTACCTCGGAAGGATGGAAGGCTGAGTCAACCTTGAGCCTGGTGGGACTCGAACCTGCACTAATTGCAGGCAGCTGGTGTTACTTAAGGAGGCATTAGCCCACTGCTCCACCAAGTTAGCACTGGGAATGGTTTGCTCCCAGTGCTCTAAATATCCTACCCCTGCAGCTCCACCCAGCTCCACCCTCCCCTTCCCAACAAGCCAGCATCCTGGTGGTTGGGTTTAAATCCCTCCCCCCTCCCTAGATACAGCTTTTGGCTGCCCCCTGCTGTCCACGCAATGTTCCGCCCTACCTGGCTGAGGAATTCTGGGAGTTGAAGTCCACAGGTCATAAAAGGGCCAAGTTGGAAGACCCCCGTGTTACAGGTAATCCTCGACTACAGAGGGAAGCAGAACTTAACTGACCCCTGACCAGACTTGATTTTATGGCTGTTTTTATCATGCATTCATTAAGTGAATCCGCCTTGAAAGGTTCTTTGCTTTCTTGCTGTGAGTGACATGAGGGAGTCCTTCTGGATCCTCTGCGCTCCCAACATAGGGCTTTGGGAAACAAATAGAAGCCAACGTCGCTGTTTTGTTTTTTTGCAATGCTTTTCTCTTGCGCACCAGTAACCATGTCACGTTCACTTCCAGGAGGTGGAAACCGAGCAATACTTCACCCTCTTTCTGCCAGCGTTAAAAGAGCGTGGATACGACGGATTTTTTTCTCCAAAGTCACGTGCCAAAATCATGTCTGAGCAGGAGCGAAAACATGTGGACGGTTGTGCAATATTCTTCAAGACAGAAAAGTAAGCGACCCCCCTCTCCGTCTTGGGGCTCAAGTGGGCAGACCGCCCTGTTTGTTCCCAAATCAGCATCTGTTCTAGCCATGCGTGGCAGCCGTTCTGAAATCACCGTATGCATATAAAAAACACAGAAGGGATGCTTAGAATTCTTCGTAGTCACTTTTATTTTTATTTTTTCCCCATTTCTTACAAATAACCGTCCTTTTTCCAGATTTTTATCAAAATATAAAACAGAAATGCAAAGAGAAAATGAAAACAGTGGGAAAACAGAAGAGGATTTGGTTTGTTGTTAGGTTTGCTGTTACAGAAATGGCTGGTATAATAACAACAACAGCAACAACTTTATTGTCACTTTGAATGTACACCAATCTGCATACATCAAAATGAAATTTTGTTGCATACAGCTCTCAAAGGCTCACCGCCTCCGATATACACTCCTTGTTCGTGGCCAGCTCAAGTTTCAGATCGTCCATTTTAGTCTGTAGGGAGCGAACGATGGCAAACAGGAGAGATGGAAATGGGCCTCCATGTGGATTAGCCCACAAATTTGCTTGTATTCCTGCACGAAAACCTCGCCTCCTTTCCTTTTTCTGATCCCGACTCTTCCACCTTTTCCTTAAAGAGGCCTTGCTTCTTTTCGTCCCTGGAGCACGCTGCCACCAACTCCTCCAAAGGCCTCTCTCTCTCTTCCTCTGGGCCTGCCGACAGCCTCATCCAGTTCCTTCACTCCATAAGCCCCAGGACCTCTCCTCCTCTTCCTCCTTTGGAAACAGCCCTGTATATTATATTATATTATATTATATTATATTATATTATATTATATTATATTATATTATATTATATTATATTATATTATTATATTATATTATATTATATTATATTATATTATATTATATTATATTATATTATATTATATTATATTATATTATATTATATTATATTATATTATATTATATTATATTATATTATATTATATTATATTATATTATATTATATTATATTTAGCTAGACTTCAGCAGTATGTGGATCGAGAACTACCAGAAGTACAGGCAGGATTTCGAAGAGGCAGAGGAACTAGAGATCAAATTGCCAACATACGCTGGATCATGGAGAAAGCTAGGGAGTTCCAGAAAAACATCTACTTCTGCTTCATTGACTATGCTAAAGCCTTTGATTGTGTGGATCATAACAAACTGTGGCAAGTTCTTAAAGAGATGGGAGTACCAGACCATCTTATTTGTCTCTTGAGAAACCTATATGCGGGTCAAGAAGCAACAGTGAGAACTGGACACGGAACCACTGATTGGTTCAAAATTGGGAAAGGAGTCCGGCAAGGCTGTATACTGTCGCCCTGCCTATTTAACTTATATGCAGAGCACATCATGAGAAAGGCAGGGCTAGATGAATCAAAAGTTGGAATTAAGATTGCCGGAAGAAATATCAACAACCTAAGATACGCAGATGATACCACTCTAATGGCAGAAAGTGAAGAAGAACTAAAGAGCCTCTTGTTGCGGGTGAAGAAGGAGAGTGCAAAACTTGGGTTGAAACTTAACATTAAGAAAACCAAGATCATGGCATCTGGCCCTCTCAATTCCTGGCAAATAGATGGGGAAGAAATGGAAGTAGTGACAGATTTTATTTTCCTGGGCTCCAAGATCACTGCAGATGGGGACTGTAGCCAAGAAATTAAAAGACGCTTGCTCCTGGGGAGAAAAGCCATGGCAAATCTAGACAGCACACTAAAAAGCAGAGACATCACCCTGTCAACAAAAGTGCGTATAGTCAAGGCTATGGTCTTCCCAGTTGCAATGTATGGCAGTGAAAGTTGGACCATAAGAAAGGCTGAGCGCCAAAGAATTGAGGCCTTTGAACTGTGGTGCTGGAGAAGACTCCTGCGAGTCCCTTGGACTGCAAGGCGATCAAACCGGTCAGTCCTAGAGGAGATCAATCCTGACTGCTCTTTAGAAGGCCAGATCCTGAAGCTAAAACTCAAATACTTTGGCCACCTAATGAGAAGGAAGGACTCACTGGAGAAGAGCCTAATGCTGGGAAAGATCGAGGGCAATAGAAGAAGGGGACGACAGAGAATGAGGTGGCTGGATGGAGTCACTGAAGCAGTAGGCATGAGCTTAAATGGACTCCAGAAGATGGTAGAGGACAGGAAGGCCTGGAGGAACGTTGTCCATAGGGTCGCGATGGGTCGGACACGACTTCGCAGCTAACAACAACATATTATATTATATTATATTATATTATATTATATTATATTATATTATATTATATTATATTATATTATATTATATTATATTATATTATTATATTATATTATATTATATTATATTATATTATATTATATTATATTATATTATATTATATTATATTTATTATATTAATATAATATAATATAATATAATATATGATTATATGATAATATAATATAATAATATATATTATATTAATATATATGCACACACACATATATACACACACACATATACAGATATATATACACATATACACATGCATATATACACACACACATACATATACATATATATACATATACATGTATATATGTGTATATATGTCTCTGTGTGTGTGAGTGATTATTATTATAATTATAAAAGTACAAAGTTGAGGTTGTATATTATTACCTTATTCTACTGCACCGAAAAGAGTCAGAAGTCTGCTTTTCCCTACAAAGAACCGTCCTTAATAGAGTTGTTTCTTTCTCTTCTTAATTGGTGATTTATGTGTGGATGTTGGTTTTGGTTCCAGGTTCACACTGGTGCAGAAGCACACAGTCGAGTTCAACCAAGTGGCGATGGCCAACTCAGAAGGGTCCGAAGCGATGCTGAATCGAGTTATGACAAAGGACAACATCGGAGTTGCAGTTCTGTTAGAGGTGCACAAGGAACTGTTTGGGGCAGGTTGGTGTTTTTTGAGTTTTCATCCCCCAAATGAGGACGGTTGCAGGCTGGGTTTTATTTGTTCTATTTATAGCTTAGCTTTTCTCCAAGAGTTTTGAGTTGGCTTCATGTGGGTCTCCATTCCTCCCCCCCCTCCCCCACCATCCCTGACATCACTAGAACAGCAAACCTGTGAATTGGTTGGACTGGGAGTGACTGGCTTAAATCAGGGGTCTCCAACCCCCTGGTCCATGGACCAGTACCGGGCTGCAGCGTGCCAGTAACCGGGCCGCACAAACAAGCAAAGCCCCATTCGCGGTAGGCAGGAAGCACACAAAACCACGCCCCCTCCGGTACACGGAAAAACCTCTCTCCACGGAACCGGTCCCTGGTGCCCCATAGGTTGGGAACCTCTGGTCTAAAGTCATTCTAGGCTTTCTACGTCTTAAGGCTAGTCCAGAATCTGGAAATTACACAACCAGCTTTGCAATTTTGGAGACGGGGCGGGGTGGGTGGGTTTGCTGGACCTGTGAGTCAGTCTTAACCCATGGTGACTGCCTGGACAAGTTCCTGCAGTTTCCATTGCAAGATTTTAGAAGCGTGTTTTGCGGTTGCCGCCGCCTCCTAGGGCTGAGAGAGAGGGACCGATAACTTCACAGCTAAGGCAGGACTGGGCATCATGGTCTCTTGTTTTCTAACCTGGTGCCTTAAGTACTACACCAGACTGGCTCGCTTTTTGTAGCAACAGCACTACTTCGCTTCAGTGAAGGTGACAAAGCGTGAGATTGACTTTACACAGGGCTTTGCTAAGGCAGCTTCCGGAGAAGGAGATCTGCTCATCACAACCGGGAAGGAAAAAATCATTATGCGTCCGCATCTTTTCAGAATTCTTTGAGTGGGTTAAATAAGGCCTGGAAGATGAGGGGTGGTATCTCCTGTAACATGAATGTGGAATGACAGGAGAATTCCGATGGGGAATCAGTTTGGTATTTACCTTCTTGATAATCTAGGTGGGCCCATGATTATTGTTAATTGGAGTCATAGGGCAGGCACTGCAGGGGAGAAATAGAGCAGGACTTGGCAACCTTTTGCACCGGACTCAAAGTCTAGCCCACAGTTACAGTCCAGATAGCATAAACTCCATGAAAACAGTTTTAAACAAATATTTATTATCCAGGAATTCTAAGCAGAGACTTACTTGCAGTAGATACATCTGGTTAATATCATATCTATCCATTCTCGCAGAGTAAAAAGGAATAATTTCCCCTTCTCAGGTAGGCATGGTTACGGATGCCAATCAATGTGTACATGATGCTTGATAAAACAAAGGCTTTTACAACTTTGGCATGTAGGCAGGATATCCTGTAATAAACCTTGAAGCTCCTCCCACTGACTAGATAAAGATAGAGGACTGACTAACAACTAGACTACATTTCCCAGAGGCCATCTCTTAAGGAAACAGTGTTTAACCCTTTAAATGCTAAATGTTCTAACAAACAGTCCTTTTAAGGATACAGCTTTTAACCCTTTAAGTGCTAAATGCTCTAACACAGTTCTTAATTCCTAAGCTAGCTATATAATGGACCTGGTCTCATTCTCACCAGCACTAGGAAAAGGACTAGTTGCTCTGCTCATGCCAAGACACCTGTTGAATCTGTTGCTAAAATGGCCACTGAGAGGGGCCAGTGAGCTATCACAAAATGGATGGCCCCTCTCTGCTTCAGGCCAGGTGGATACATTTCTTTTGGGGACCCGATGATGTTGGGTGGTGGGCTACATCCAACCCAGGTCCTACACCTGCAGAGCACCAAGTGGGGAAAGCAGGTCCAGTTGTCGCCTCTGTGCATTGCATTGTCCCTGTAACCAGGTTGCGTTCATGGAGGTGGGTGTGTGGTGTCAAAATAGGCAGCAGGGGAGAAATAACGTTACGTTACAAACTCCTTCCCATTTGTAAGGGCCTCATCCCATTCCTTCACTGGCTGGGAAGGCAACGCTCACTGCAAATCCGGCATCCCTAAAGGTTACGACGCCTAAAAGACACCCAAATGCAATTCCATGTCTTAGGATAAATTGGTTTAATTTTGTCAACGATGCCTTGATCCTAGGTATGAAGCCACTTCACACAGTGGACAGCCAGCTGCTTATAATAGCAAATGCCCATATGCATTGGGACCCTGAATATTCGGATGTAAAGCTTGTCCAGACGATGATGTTTGTCTCCGAACTCAAAAATATTCTTGAGAAAGCCTCTGATCGGCCTGGAAGCCCAACAGCAGACACAAATTCCATTCCTCTGGTGCTGTGTGCAGATCTCAATTCACTGCCTGATTCAGGTATTTGGCACCAGCTGATTTTGACTTGGGAGTTTGACCCATGTCTTTTTATTTGTTAAGAATAATTTTAATCTTTGTGCAAAACTTAAAATATCGTTAGAAGGACTACTTTCAGTGTTCAAGACAGTATGTTTAATTATGATCGTTTTTTAACTACTTGAGTGAGAGGGAATTAGAAGATCAGATATATTATACGTCTACTCTGTTTTTTTCCACTAGAAGCTGTTCTTTAGGTAATAAAGAACAGAACAGATCAATAATGGCATCTACTTTCCTTTACTTATCTCAAGAGTTTTTACAAAGGTGTTCCTACCTGATTAAAGTTGATTAAATTTGAAAAAGGGGTTTTATTAGTGAATGCAGTTATTTTGAATAGAAGAAATGGATTTAAGCATTGGTTTTGAGATTAAAATTAATATCTAGAGAATATCTGATAACAAATTATTAAGGTTGTTATTAAGAAAATGCTTAGAATAGGGAAAGGCATTTCTGTCAAAATAATTGTAGAATGATTGCATGATTATTAGCCACTCTGGCTTTTGCCGAAGTAGAAAAATGAGGTTTAAATTGAATAAATAATAAAAAAAAGTAATTGGAAAAAGGCAGCCTATAACTGAACCAGGTCAGCTGTGGAGAAAATGTTGGTACAAGTTATTTTTAGCCATAAACAAGAATGCGTTAGGACATTAAGCAACTTTCTAATTCCAGTGCGGTAAACCCAGTTAGTGGGTCTTCAATAACAATTGTGGCTGTAACTATTGAATAATACATTTTTTCATATACATTTTTATTAATTTTTTATAGTCACAAATGCTTAGTATTTTATCAGCAACATATTGTCTGGTTCCAACATTTAATTTACTAAAACGTGTTAAATTCCTTTCTCTCTACCTTGTTTTTCTAGCCATTGATAAAAGGTATCCCGTGTTCTAAAGTATACTGAATCTTCTTTCTCTTTTACTTTCAATGTCAGTCTATCCATTTCTGCACAATCTAAAATAGTTTCCTGCAATTATGTCTAACAAAAATAATTCTGGCTTAAAATCTATATGTTTTTTTTAGTAATTTTCTCTAACCATATGTGAATTCTTGACCAAAATCTTTTGGCTTTGAGGTATGTCTACCAAAGTGGTAGTAAGTGCCTGTTTTTTGTCTACATTTCCAACAATTGTTAGACATGTTTTTAAACATTTTTGCTAACGTCACCGGAGTTAGGTGCCATCTGTAAAACATTTTGTATAGATTTTCTTTGGCTTTTGTAAATATTCATAACTGTCTTAACAAAAAAGTTGTTCTCTTGCTATTGCGCAATAAATGTTGAAGAGTTGAGTTATGGTGAATTCAGTCTTTCAACTGTTGGTTATTCAAACCAGGTGTTGTGGAATACTTAAGCAATGGAATAGTGGCCGACAACCACAAAGACTTCAAGGAGCTGCGTTATAATGAGTGTCTCATGAACTTCAGTGGCAATGGAAAGAATGGGGCTTCTGAAGGAAGAATCACCCATGCTTTCCAACTCAAGAGCGCCTATGAAAACAACTTGATGCCTTATACTAATTACACTTTTGATTTCAAGGTAAGTACAGTTTGATAAAACATAGTCCCCAGAGAACTCTAATAACTGCACCATCCATGGTGGTTTGTGAACTCCCATGTGGAAAAAGGATAACTATCCATAAATCTGTAGAGGTAGTCCCCATTTGCCATGATATTTAAAAGGAGATGCAAATTCTGGATTGGAACCTTCAGTCTGATGTTTTGTAAGTTAGTGCTGTACACCGGAATTCACCCATTTTAACAGTTCATTATTGCAAGTTCTCTTTTCATGTTAAGCTCATAATGAGTAGAGCTGGGCTTCTAAATTTCTAGTGCCCAAACGCTGATTAGCTTACAGCAGGGTTCTTCAAATGTGGCAACTTTAAGACTTGTGGACTTCCAGAATTCCTCAGCCAGCCCTGGCTGGCTGAGGAATTCTGGGAGTTGAAGTCCACAAGTCTTAAAGTTGCCACGTTTGAAGATCCCTGGCTTACAGGATTCTGATTAGCTTACAGTCTAACTGAGGGATCTCCAAACTTGGCAACTTTAAGACTTGTCTACTTCAACTCCCAAAATTCCCCACCAGCATGATTGGCTGAGGAATTCTGGGAGTTGAAGTCCACAAGTCTTAAAGTTGCCACGTTTGAAGACCCCTGGCTTACAGGATTCTGATTAGGTTACAGTCTAACTGAGGGATCTCCAAACTTGGCAACTTTAAGACTTGTCTACTTCAACTCCCAAAATTCCCCACCAGCATGATTGGCTGAGGAATTCTGGGAGTTGAAGTCCACAAGTCTTAAAGTTGCCACGTTTGAAGACCCCTGGCTTACAGGATTCTGATTAGGTTACAGTCTAACTGAGGGATCTCCAAACTTGGCAACTTTAAGACTTGTCTACTTCAACTCCCAAAATTCCCCACCAGCATGATTGGCTGAGGAATTCTGGGATTTGAAGTTCACAAGTCTTAAAATTGCCAAGTTTGAAGACCCCTGGTTTAATTTAACTGGAGGAGTCCTCCGCATGTTTCTTTGCTTAATGAACAGTTGCTTAATAACCATTCAAAGATAACAACAGATCTACCCAGAACTACTTAAAACCAGGTTCCAGAATTCCAGTGGCCGTACAAACATACCGTGGTCATGTTTTGATCACGTTTTGGGTGCTTGGCAACCGGCTTGCATTGACAAACCATTTGCAGCCCCTGGAAAACATATGACTGATTTTGTGTGTGTGTGTGTGTGTGTGTGTGTGTGTGTGTGTGTGTGTGTGTGTGTGTGTGTGTTTTCTGCCAGTTTCCAGCATTTACTTCCAGTTTCTAACAAAAATGCTCACTGAAGAAAACAGGTTCACTTAACAACTGTTGCGAAAAAGGTCATAGCATTGGGTACGTTCACATGGTGACCCACTTAGCCGCCATGACATGGAACCGTAATTCCGAGCTCAGTTACAATCCTAAATTGAGGAGTAACTGTGCAGACCTCAATGTGACCTTTGTGTTTCATGCCTGTACCAACAAAGCATCCTTCTTTTGCCCCTGGAAATGAAATCAAGCCAGAGGAGGCTTTGTATCCCTCCCCGATCAGTTGATCAAAGGGCAGATTTTCAGTTTGAAACCACCCATTTTACATGCCTGAATATTTAAGGGCGAAAAAAGAACATTTCTTCCTTTTTTTTTAAAGGGGAACATAACCTAATCCGTGGTGGCGAACCTATGGCACACGAGCCACAGATGGCATGCAGAGCCCTCTCTGTGGGCACGCGCACCATCGTCCCAGTCCTAGGCCTTCAGCTGGGTTTTATAAAACCTTTTCGCTTTGGGCTTCTGCCACCATGTGCAAAAAAAAAGGTTCAATCAATCAATTTCAATTTCTCGTGGGAAAAAAAAGATCTTGCAAATTTGGAATTGGATTGATTGAACTTTTTAGTCCCACCCAGTCTGCCGTTACCACCGCAGCCACGCCCACCCAATGGGCCATGCCCACCCAATGGGCCACGCCCACCCAATGGGCCACGCCCCCCCCGGCACCCAACGATACATAAGTGGGTTTTGAGTTGTAGTTTGGGCACTCGGTCTCTAAAAGGTTCGCCATCACTGACCTAAATCTATTAACAGCTTTTTGTTTTCTGTCTGTATTTATACTTCTCTCTCTCTCCCCCCCCCTTTCTCTCTCTCCTCCTCTAGGGTGTAATTGACTATATTTTTTATTCCAACACTCACATGAATGTGCTTGGTGTCCTGGGGCCTTTGGATCCTCACTGGCTGGTTGAGAACAACATCACGGGGTGCCCCCACCCTCACATCCCTTCTGACCACTTCTCACTGTTGACTCAACTTGAGCTCCACCCTCCATTCCTGCCTCCGGTCAACGGCATCCATTTGCCAAACAGGAGGTAGTGCTACTCTGTTTGGAGAGCAGGGACCTGTTCATTTGTTTATGGACTTGTACAGTTGTAAATCAAAGTCTGTAGGAGTGAAGTATGGCCAACCTTTTAATAGCTGCTGCTTCGTGCTCCTTTCCGTTTCCTGCGTTTGACAGTACAATTTTGCACAATTTTCGGTGCATATTGGTACCACTTGGCACTAGGGCTGGAACCAAAGTTGTTGTTTGTTCCCTTTTTCAGGTTTTTTTTTTCCGGTGGGGGGGGGCGGCGGTTGTTTTGAAGGTACAGACACAAAGTGCATACAGAGAAAAGGTGGCAAGCTTTACATGTTTTTAACAGAAAGCCGCCTTAATCAACGGTCAAACCAGAAAGGAGGGGTTTGCTTACATGTATACATCCATAGCTAAAGGTTTTGTATTTTTTCCCCATTTTTTTTTTCAGTCACAGCCAGATGAATCCTTCCCCCTGCTCCCAAATCACTCATTTTTTTTAAAAAAAAAAATCCCTCTGCACTAGATTAGATAACGTGCATGGCTCCTGTAGCTCAGTGTTTCTCAAGCTTGGGATTTTTAAGATGTGTGGACTTCAACTCCCAGAATTCCCCAGCCAGCTTTCAATGCTGGGAGTTGAAGCCCACGCGTCTTAGAAATTCCCAAGGTTGAGAAGGCCTTGCTGTAGGGAATTGTAGATCATTGGAAATAGCACCTAACTGTTTTCAGTGTTGATTCGGAGTGCGAATTTGTTCACTTCTCATTTGAACTAACAAGGTTGCGAGACGTTAGCCGTCCTGCCATTAACAACAACAAAAAAAATGTGGCTCTTTTCAGGAGAGCGCTTTTTCGTAAACATCTGGTTGCATCTGGCACTAAGTCCCCAGGTGCACCACCTCCATTTCTGAACTATAAAAAGTTTGCATGCTCTGGTTTGAAATTCACTTGAGTCGCCTCCGTTGCAGAAAGGGGCAAGGATGAGTCTGAACTTCTGGCTTGAAGCCGTGTTGTCTACCAGAAGAGTAAGATAGCACCTGTCTTTTACTTGAAGGAAACCCCAAATTGCAAACTGGATCACTTCAGAGAAACACAGGTAGCGGGACAGGTGACCGGGAGGAGAAAAACAAGAATTGAGGACATCCCAGTTAAATGCTGACCTGCTACATTTAAAATTAGCCACGAGAATTCTCCTGCTAGTAGATCCTCCACCGTGTACAAAGAGATTCCAACCAAAACACAACCCTTCTTTTTATCTTTTGTAAATTATAAATGCCTTCCGTGTCCCTTTTAAAGTATTTGGTTAAGAAAGGTTAATAAAACTAAAAAAATGGGAGATAGATGTTTAGTTTCAGCCTCTTTCAGGCAAAAGAAGCAATTTTTTTTCCCTCGGCGCCATTTTTTTAAAAATTTCAACATGAAAGTGAGAATAATATTAACCTAACCATTCCCTCAGCATTTTCCTCCCCCACCTTTTTTTTCCGAACCCTAGTCGCCAAATAGCCATGTCATGCTTTTAATTCTTTTTTTGTTGTTGTTTCCTTTATTTTTTTTCTGTCAAGTTGGGTTTGTTGTTTTTTTGTTTTTTTAAAAAAGGGAACCCGATTATTTGTTCCCAGCTGTTAATTTTCTTTCTTTACGAAATCTTAAGCATCCTCGCGTGCACGTGTGCTTCTGGTGGCCATTTTAAAAACTTTCTTTCTTCTGGAGGGTGGAAAAATATTCTTTTAATGTCATCTCTTTAAGAGGAAGAGATGGGGCTGTTATCCACTCGGGGCGACTGCTATTATTGTGATGGGCTTGTGCAGAATATTATGCCTCGTCTTTTCCAGTACAGAGAAAGGGACCTGAGCAAGCAGGGTGGTGGCTGCATGGACTTGGAAGATGCTACATCTTTTCATCTGGCCTATTTTGATCCCTTGCACCTGTCGCCGCTGCCCAGCCAAAATCAGCGAAAGAAAAACACTCAGCAATAAGGCAACCTTGGCTCTTTTTTGACTCGTGGACTTCAACTCCCAGAATTCCTGAGCCAGCTTGTCTGGCTCAGGAATTCTGGGAGTTGAAGTCCATGAGTCATAAAAGAGCCAAGGTTGCCTACCCCTGCCTTAGTGGATAGAGTCACACTTAAAAACCTTTCAACAGCAGCAACAAAGGCAAATTATTTTTTTTATGTTTTGGGTATTTCTGCTTGCTGCTATACGAGATTCCTTGAGCTTATATTTTAAACTTTTCATGCACTTTACTATTTCTAATCTGGAAAAAAAATGTGATATTTTTTAATAAATGAGGTTTCCATTATGTGAATGAAAATTTTTAAAGGAGCTATATTTGTCTCATGAATACGCTTTAAACAAAAAACAAAAAAAGGAAAATAAAAAGAGTCAAGTAGTTAATTTTAAACCCCAAGGAACGGTAGCCTCCCCCCCCTCTCCTTTCTGTTCGGCTCACTGTCTGAAATAACAAAGGGAAAATCGAATTGGGCTCCGGATTGTTCCCTCCTGCTTGTAAGAGGGGTGGAGGTGGAGCAGAATGAATTACTGAAGAATGCAATCCACTTTCCAAAGGAATTTGTCTTCATCAATTGCAACTCGCCGCATTATGTAGAAGAAAAGAAATATTAAGCAGAGCAATATTCCTTTATAGGCCCAATTACCCTGTGGCTTGCTTGGTGAGCTGTTCTTGCAAGTCGGTGCAGCTAATACGCTTTCAGGCTGCTCCCTCTGTGGTTTGTTTTAACGCGGTACGTGAACCAGGAATTCTGCTGGGTTTTTTTTGTGTTTCTTTTTGTGGCTGGTTCCCGAAGAAACAAGCTAGAGTTTCAGATTCACACAGTGCGTTAAAACAAATCCCCAGCGGTGTAGGCCAGTTCATTTATTTGCAGTTAGTTCAGCCTTGTTGAAGCTAAGCAACGCTGGTGTAAGCAAACTCAGAACGACAGTTCCACTTCAGATCTCTTCCTGTAATCTGGAGCAGGACTTTGATAGATCCATCTGGCCTTTCAATGTGCTTTTTTTTCTCTTTTTTTTAACAGATCACTGCCTCCTCTTCCCCCCCTCCCCCACGTACACACAGTTGGCTCCCTTTGGTGGTGGGGAAGGCATCTCACACACTGCATACACGAGCTGACATTTGCAGCTCTGTTTTAACCTCATTTCCCACCCAAAGGCTAAAATCGAATTACGAAGCACGAGAAGGTTTCTCTCGTTTTAGAGATCACATCGGTGCAGGTATTTTCTCTTACATACCTCAAAAAAAAGGGGGTGTGTCTATATATATATGGATCTTTGGTCATTCGGGTTTTTTTTCCCGCGTAGCTTGAAGGTGTAGGAGCAACGTTTCGACGGAATCCCATCCATCATCCTCAGGCTGGTGGCTTCAGCTGAAGCCACCAGCCTGAGGATGACGGATGGGATTCCGTCGAAACGTTGCTCCTACACCTTCAAGTCTACGCGGGGAAAAAACCCGAATGACCAAAGATCCACATACAAAGCCAATTACGATACAGTACTGGGAAGTCAACTAGCATAACAAAACTTAAATTTTGTGGGCATTAACCCTTTTGGTTTTGGTTTTGTAAGGGCATAACCTTTGGAGAATTGGTCTTTGCCCCAGCCCTCGATGCAGTGAACACAAGAGTCCCAACTTCTGTTTGCTTCCCTAGGGCTGGAAAAAGAGAGTTCCCAGTCGGATTGTGTTCCTGAGTCATCTACTGTATCATTTTGGAGGCTTTTTTTCCGCCTTCCTTTTTTTACTTTTCTTTTGTGCTCTGGAGGTATGCACTAACAATTTTCCTCCTTATACGTGCATGTTAACTAGCAGAGTGAGCAATAGTTCCCACCATACTTCACTCCCAACTATTTTTGGAGATGTTTGTATAAAATGGAGTTTAAAAAAAAATCACCTGTGATTGTATATGAATTGCAAAAGGAGCCGGTTTATTAAATAATACAAAAAACACGACATGTTTTGTAATGTTGTTGGGAGGATAAAAAGCAGGGGACAGAAAAAAAACAACAACCTGGGAACATTTGTATACCTCTTAAATTCCTTTTGGGGTTTGGTTTTAGTTTAGGTAGAAGGGAAGAGCTCTGCAGTTTTCTTTGCGGCTTTTAAGAAATTGCACAAGGCTTTTGGTTTTCGTATTTTTCAAAGCAATCGTTGCGTTAGTCTCAGTCCAGGAAAACACGAGGAGGATCGTCTTGTTTCCCAAGCAGAACCAAATGCAGCTTTGGGGACAACTGATGGGGAAGCGCATCATAAGACGGGGTGCCAAGGCATTGCTATTTAACACATACAAAAGAGCTTTTGTTGCATGTGAATAAAAAGGATCATCAAATTGAGGCTGCTGATGTTGTATCTGAGCCCATACTTTTCTTTCTAAAATAAGGATTGCAAAAGTATTGGATTACATTTATGACTGTGAGGCAACCGTAAATGGTGCTGTCGGGACGTTGAAATGTATTGTTGGATTTGCAATACAATGCTTCTTTACCCTCAGTTGCCAGGATGATTGGATATAAGCTAATTTAAACATAGAGCGTTACTGACTTTATTTGTAACCCTCAGTTCATTCAGAAGTTCTGGTTCAGCACGGTCGTATCAAAGAATGGTTCTGTATGTGAACATTTGGAATAGTTACGGAAATGGCAGATTATAGCTGATGTACACTTCTCACAGATGCCATTGCTTCTGTGAAAACCACACTGAGGCTCCCCAGTTGTGCCCAGATGTTGCACTAGGCGTTCCTTTCATGAACATCAAGCCACCCTTGACCTAGGTTCCTTTGCAAGCAAACAAAATCCATATCTGCTAAGTGTTGACATAATATATCTTTAGTAGAAAGCTAGATTGGTCAAAATTAATATGGGGCAGAGTCAGCTCCAAGTGGGGTTTATAGCATCACAGACCAGTTCTAATGCCCTCCTTTGCAACATTTCCTTCAGAGGTATTGGAGGTACTAGCTGAGGATTATGGGCTTTGAAGGGCTACTCCAAATGGGCACCTGGGCATTTGCAATGAGAATGAATCATGAAAACTTTACCGTTCGTAATAATAGAGCATTTCTAGTCTAGAAGCCTGTTCTCTTTTTTTTTCTTTTTCCTTTTCTGTCTTTGCTCTTAGTTCTTAATAAAGAACAGGATTCATCTCAGTAATAGTCATATTGTCTGGAAATAAGCCATTTATTCTCTCCCCTATGTTTATTAGAATAAATTCTTTGCAGCTCATTGTTACCCCAAGCCATCTAGCCACCTCTTAAAGCTTTCAGAAAGCGACTTAATGGATTGGATCCAAATTTAATTAGAATGGACCCATTAAAATCTATGCCTCTTGAGTGTCTTACTGGTTTCGTTGGATGTGCTCTTAAGGATGACCAAATCTGGATGCAAACCATTGCTTCAATGGCACAATCAAGAGGATAGTGGTCATTATTAGGGGGAAAAGTCACTTTACTTTCCATTCTGAGTGATTTGTAAGCTCTCAGAGAGTTTGCAAAGGTTTATACGTCTCCCATCTTTTTTTTTAACTACCCTTTCATTATAGTTAATCAGAGAGAATAATTGCATTAATCAAATGGCTAGTTTAAACTCCTGCCCAGTTCAAAAGTACAAAAAAAACCCCAAACTTGGAGGGCTTATTCAGTTGTTTTCCTCCCAAATATATTGAAAATTGTCATCTATAGAAAAAGCTAGTCACTTAAAAAAAAAAGAGAGGCATTGTCTTAATTGCTCATCCAAGATTAGCTTTCTCCTGAGAAAAATAGGTAATTTCAGCTTTTTACTTGGTATTTTTTGTCCTTTGATGAACAAGAAACAGAGAATGTCCTTCTTCAGTCCATTATAGTGCTAGGTCCCTGTGGACTAAATGCAGCCCACCCTTGGTCTCTCTTTGTCTGGACAAAAAGTTCAGATCTATTTTTAATATACTCTCTCATTATTATTTCCATCTACGAGCCACAAGGGCCAGGAAATTGAGGTGCTTAACAGAAGCATTTTACTGCCATTTTCTTTACAATGTCAAAAACAAAATCCTCTTTGAGAAGTCAATTTAATGTAGTTTTAAATCTGAGGACATCATACCCTGATGGGTTCCTACTATTCCTGTGTTGGTAAAAAAAAAGATTCGATTGCTAGGTACAATCTTTAACATGATGATGAATATATACATATTTTAATTTTATTAATGCAAACATTTTATAATTCTGTTCTAATAAAATAGTAATTATATTGATGTAAAAATAATTTACAGTAATTCCGTTAACGTTGAAGACAAATTTTGAGATTTATACCAAAAAAAAATATGGCAGAAATGTAGACATCTACAATGGATGAATTTTTACTGAGGTGTTAAATGCAACATCCTGAGGACTAAGAAAGAATTTAGATTTCTTAAATATGAAACAACTTATGACAGCCCAACTACACACAACCGCACTATTGGGCAATTCATGAATAATTAAACATTACCTGAACATTTGTCTGAAATGGTATAGGGTTTCCTGCCTGAGCAGTGGGTTGGACTAGATGACCTCCAAGGTCCCTTCCAACTTTTATTATTATTTTTACCTTTAAGGTTCCCAATCTTAATCTTGGGGATAGGGTTTGAATCTTAAAGGACAAAGCCGGCTAGCACTGATCACGATACAAAATTAGCAGAATAATAAGTACACATAGTCCTTGACTTACGACCGCAATTGAGCCCCAAATTTCTGTTGCTGAGGCATTTGTCGTGAGGTTTGCCCCATTTTACGACCTTCCTTGCCACAGTGCTTAAGTGAATCATTGCAGTTGTTAAGATAGTAACGCAGTTGTTAAGTGACTCTGGCTTCTGTTGATTGTCAGAAGGTGGCACAAGGTGATCACATGAACCCAGGACACTGCAACCGTCATAAATAATGAGTCAGTTGCCAAGCATCCAAATTTTGATCACATGACCGTGGGGATGCTACAATGGTCATATGTGTGAAAAATGGTCACAAGTCACTTTTTTCAGTGCCGTTGTAACTTTGAACGGTCACTAAAAAAACTGTTGTAAGTCAAGGACTACCTGTAATAATAATAACACTACAATAAGGAAAGACGAAGCAAAGCAGTGACTTGGCATGTTGAAAATCAATGCGTCTCTTATATAACATCTTTATTTACAAAAAAACACTGCTACATAAAGGCAAATATGCGTGTCCCAGAATAATGTTGCAAGATTGAATCTGGGACTAGAGGTTTACTCTTTTGAGCTTTCAGAAGTTTCCTTAGGGAACTTCTCTCTCCTGGAATATGTGCTTTGGCCTATTCTGTGAATTGTATTTATGTGGTGCCTTCCTACTGGTTGATTGCTGTGTTGATTTTCTGGCGATTATAGCCAGGGAAGTGATTGGAACCTGGAAAACTTCTAAAATAATCTACTGGATCACCTGCCTTGATTGCCCCGTGACTATATAGGAGAGACAAGGAAGAAGCTAATCACCAGATTGCAAGAACACAAGTGAGTGGTCAGATGAAAAGACCTGAACTCATTGGTAGCCTCACTTTGCAATGAATAAGGACTTACATTCAATTTTGCAAGTACTAAGATTGTTGGCCGAGCAGGTACAAAAATAGCCAGGGGAATGATTGAAGCCTGAGAAATGGCCCCTTTGTCAGTCAAGAGGAGTGCTGATTTATTGGGTAATTAGGAGCCGAGGGCATGGCAGCACAAGGAAACAATAGCCGATTGCCAGCCATCAACACACCAACAATAAGAAGGCACCACATAGATAACACTCACAGAATAGCCCAAAGCACATACTCCAGTAGAGAGAAGTTCCCTGAGGATAGGTCTCAGTACAAGTCCGAAAGCTTAGAAGAGGTCCCGATGACCGACCCAGATTTGATCTTGCAACACAATTGTATCCCATATTTTAAAAGTTCATAATTGAGAATTATCCCAGAAGATTGCAAACAACCTCTACAGTTGACTGATCTTTCTCAAATGCTCAGCTAGCTTGAGTGCAAATGCCTTGTGGTCTCCTGTCCAAGTACAATTGCAGATGGATTCCACATCCATTTCTGGTTGATCTACATGCAACTCTGCTTGCCTCTAGACTCCACGTCTGTAATACAAGAAATTGTAGGTGGTTGTAATCCGGCATTTTGGGGCAGTGTCCTGTAATTACATTGTCCCCACCTGTCAGTCATGGGCAACACAGCCAACAAAGTTGTTATGATGGCATGTGGGTGGAAAGTTTTCCAACACAAGGATTCGGGAGAGAGGAGCGTAAGGGCAGAAATGGGTTTTTAACTGCAAAACTCATTTTAATCCCTTTAAACCATCCAAAAGGCAAAATACGGTTTAGAAACGCAAGTGGGTGGAAGCCTCAAGACTACCAATGGAATTCTGAGCTGCATGGACAAATGCTTAATCCCCGTTTGCTCAAAAATTATGTTTTCGGGCAGTGCTAGAAGAAGACAAAAAAAAGGAACTGTATAGTCTCCAAATGCCTGCGGCTGCATAGTTTATGCCTTTTGAACAAAGTTTATGCCTTTTAATAAAATTTGTTAAGTTGGAAAAGGTGCCATTAGGCGCCTAATTTTATTTATTTATTTTTTTAATGGACACAGCGGCTCCTGTTTTGTAAATTAAGCAATCCTCTCACCAGGCTCCATTTTAGAGAACTGTTTTGCAACAGATCTCGAGACTTGTTTTGAAACTTCACATTTATCTACATGTCGAAAAAGGTTAGTGGCACTTTCTGCAAAAGGAATACATTTTTATCACATAGCCAGCGCAACGTTAGGCATTGTTATAGTTTGTGGCAAATGTGCAAAACATATACGTTGCGGATGCCCGCCACAAATATAGCAACACATAGTGGTTCAATGTTGAGTCATAAAGTGGAGGCCTGGCTTGGCTACCCATCAGCCACAATACTGCCTTTCATATAAAAAATAACCTTTTATCAACTGCCACGCTTCTGAATGGCTTAAAAAATTCCCCTTTTTTCAGCAAAACTGCTCAGACATTCTTGCAAAGTACAAGACAGAAAAAGCATTTGAGGGAATCTAGGATAAGAATTTAGGGACGCGGTGGTTCAGTGGGTTAGGATGCTGAGCCTGTCGATCAGAAGGTCGGCAGTTTGGCAGGTCGAATCCCGAGTGCCGCATAACAGAGTGAGCGCCTGTTACTCATCCCAGCTTCTGCCAACCTAGCAGTTCGAAAGCGCGTAAAAATGCAAGTAGAAAAATAGGAATGACTACGGTGGGAAGGTAACAGCGTTCCGTGCGCCTTTGGCGTTTAGTCATGCCAGCCACATGACCACGGAGACGTCCTCGGACAAGCGCTGGCTCTTCGGCTTTGAAACGGAGATGAGCACCGGCCCCTAGAGTCGGAAACGACTAGCACGCATGTGCGGGGGAACCTTTACCTTTACCTTTAGGATAAGAACAGGATTATGATTATATGAAGTCCTGGGAGGAAAGATCACGCTAAGTGGAGGAGTGGGCTAATGCCTCCTTAAGTAACACCAGCTGCCTGCAATTAGTGCAGGTTCGCATCCCACCAGGCTCAAGGTTGACTCAGCCTTCCATCCTTCCGAGGTAGGTAAAATGAGGACCCAGATTGTTGGGGGCAATTAAGCTGACTTTGTAATAATGCCGCTTGGGGTGTGTGTGAAAGCCCTAATAAGCAGGCATATACATAGAATGAAGGCTACTGCTAAGCTTGTAAGCCGCCCTGAGTCTTCGGAGAAGGGCAGGATATAAATGGAATTAAAAAGAAAAGTACGTCATAATTATTAGAAACTAACTAGAAGCAAAACTCTGAAATCATAGAGTTGTGGAGTGGCTGTATAGTATAATAGTATACTATATTCTTTGCTAGAATTGTTAAGTTTCCTTTAAGCAAATGCACAATATCTTGAATTTTATTCCCAAACAGTCCGTACTTTCTTGTGTCTGCCTTCTGCCACCAGCTTTTTCCAAGGAATGCAGAAATTACTACTTGAATGGATTCAATTAAATTTATACATATAGAAAGATAAATCTGAAGCTTGCAGGACGGGCTGTTTTGTCAAGATAGTTTAATGATGTCTTCACCCCCAGAAAATCCATTTGCAATTATCTGGAATCAAAGCAAATTTGTTGTTATTACATAACCTACAATTCCTGATGATTTTAAATGTTAGAAATGGTCATAAGTGTCTCTTAAATGAAAGGATTGCAAAACTTAGAAATCTTAGAATCCATAACTTGCTCCTTTATGTGAGTTGAAGCCTATGCTATTTTTGGTATGGTTGCCCAAGTGCCAAGAAATAATAACTGTTTATTGTTGAAAATATTCATTATTGTTGAAAATATTCCAAACTACTTCAGACATTTTATATTGCCAATCCTTCCAGCAACTAATAGGATAGGCCAATATTGTGATTCTCCTATTTTATATGGGGCTAGCCAAGTGGATAAAGATGATAAAAGAATTTTTGGACCGAGAACACTCTTCTGTGGATTAAGCAGTTTCACAAAATAAAACATACATTTGTACAGGATAATGTACAGCAGCAATCCCCAATCTTTCCAGCTTTGTGTACCAAAGGGAGGGATGATTCTGCTCAAATACCTCCATTTGCGCAAGCAGCGGGCACACAATGGAACTTTGCACACGTGTTTGCCTGCTGCTAAGGCAAGTGGGGCTGTGTGTGTGCTTCCCACTTCCGCAGCCCAGTTCCGAATAGTACAGTTACTCCTGACTTAGTGACTGGTAGCGCTGTGACCAGCTGAAGTTAAAACAGGACTTCCCCCAGAGAAACCAACAACCTAGTTATGATGGCCACACACATTTCTGTAATCACATGATTCCCATTTTGGGTGCTTGGCAATCAGCCAGCGTTTACGGCTACTTACAAGTATCCTGACTGATTTTTGGCAGATTTTGCCAAAGGGTATAAATGTGGGCCAGTTGCAATCAGGTGATTACAGGCTGTCAGAACTTCGAACCTGAGTCATCGGTTATTCCTGGGGAGGTCCTAAAAATTAAGTAACCGGTTATAAGTCAAGGACTACCTGTACAGCACTTGAAGATTATGTGAAATCCTCTGATTTGTTCCCTTTCTTAGTGTTTGTCTCAGAATCCCCTTGTTTTGTGCTGTATCTGTCTAGTTCCCACCATGAAGCCACCAATATACATGATGCAAAAAGGAGTTTTGGTCTATACCAGGGGTAGGCAACCTTGGCTCTTTTATGACTCATGGACTTCAACTCCCAGAATTCCTGAGCCAGCTATGCTATGCTGGTTCAGGAATTCTGGGAGTTGAAGTCCATGAGTCATAAAAGAGCCAAGATTGCCTACTCCATACAGTGCACTTCTCACATGCCCTGAACCTGATCAAGGTTGAGAGGGAATGACTGGCCCACGTTCCCCCAGATGACTACATAACCTAAGGGAGGATTGGCACATGGGTCTCCCTGCTCCCTAGGCCAGCTCCTTTGTCACTGCTCTCGGAAACCTTGGTCTAGTGGTTAAGGCACCAGGCTAGGAAACAGGAGACTGAGTTCAAGTATCATCTTAGCCAGGAAATCCAGCTGGGTGACCTTGGTCCAATCACCAGAACTTCTGAGTTTTAGTCCCACCTTAGGCATGAAAGCCAGCTGGGTGACCTTGATCCAGTCACCAGAGGTTCTGAGTTTTAGTCCTGTCTTTGAAAGCCAGTTGGGTGACTTTGGACCAATCACCAGGAGGCGGTGAATTCTAGCCCCACCTTAGCCATGAAAGCCAGCCAGTCACACTCTCTCAGCCCAACCCACTTCACAGGGTTGTTGTGGGAAAAACAGGAGGAGGAAGGTGTGTGGCATATGTTTGCCGCTTTGATTTATTTGTAAAAACAAAGGCAGAATACAAATAAATAAAAATATGCAAGACTGTACCTCTTGGTCAACTTCTTAAGCAATGGAATCACCCAAGGAGTGTCAGGATGGACGCAATATCTCCCGTTGTTTCTCAGAGTTAATCTGAAAGAGAAAAGAGGCGGTTAGTTTTCCAGATGACAAGCTTCCTCTAAGGCTGTCCTAATCCAGACTGAAGCTGATTTAGTCCCACTTACATAATCTCAGTCCTTCGGCAGTGTATTCCTTCAGGGATGACTTTGACGTATTTCACTCGTTTAGGACTAAAAAAACCCGAACCGTACCTTAAGCACTTGCACCTTCCCAAGTGGGCAACATGCCCTTCCATTGCCAGACCTGTTTGCAAACAAATGCACACATTTTGTAATACTGCAATTATTCTTAGTTTATTCTTAACATCTTTGTTAAGTATTGGGATCGGTTAGGCCAGGGGTAGGCAACCTTGGCTCTTTTATGACTCGTGGACTTCAACTCCCAGAATTCCTGAGCCAGCATGGCTCAGCTTGGAAACTCTCCTTTTCCCCTCAGCATGGCCAGCTCAGGAATTCTGGGAGTTGAAGTCCACAAGTCATAAAAGAGCCATGGTTGCCTATCCCTGGGTTAGGCATTGACGAGGCGATGGTGAAAGCAACAAACATGTTTATTAGGTTAACCCAGAAGCCGCCCTAACTGCTGCTTAACCTCTACTTATACGGACCACCGGTAGGCGCCGGCCCATGGAATTAAAGCAGTATTTCCCGCCCAAAACACAAGCTAACAATTCTGCAGACAAGCAGTCTGGAATTTAAACAGACACAGCAGTTAACTATTAATAACGGTAATTTACATCAATACATAACAATCTTGATCTTAGATTTTCCTCCAAAGTGCTTTCAACGACACACAATATAACTATTTTGCCTCTCTGGGTAATCGCCATCACGCTGTAAGCACTGCAGGCTGAAAGAATAGCTGTAAGTTATTGTTTTAATTACAATTTAATGGGTAAACCACAATTAGCTGGGCTCACAGAATAGACAATGTCGTGGAGTGTTTGTTTCATTGCGTTGCGTTGCTTAGCATCATGGATGAGCTCCAAGCACGGGTTTTGGAACCCATGATTTATGACTGAAGCATGTAACAAGCCACTAAGGATTCTTTACAAGCCACTGATGAAACAAACACTGGGTTAGCGTGATACATGACCTTAGCCGTTGTGACTGCATAAACTGTTGTATTTGCACAACAGACAAAGTTTACTGTGAGCCTAGGTTTTCTGTTAGCTTACCAAGTTGGGAACTTTTGGGACCTTGAATTGCATACATCCCAAAAAACCAAGTATAATTATTATGTTTATTTACTAAACAATTTATATAACACCCAACTCACACATTGTCACTCTGGGCAGTGTACAAATGCAGAAAGTAATTGCATGAATGCAGCCAATGAATTGCCTGACGCACAGCAGAGGCCGATCCAATCTCTGCCCAATTGTATACTAATTTATTATTATTTTTTGAGAATGGTAGACAGTAGTTAGAGTCCCTTAACTGCAAGGAAGAAATTCAACCTAATATCTTGCCTCAGTTCTTAAGTAACAAACATATCCTTAGGGTTCTATGGTTTTTTTTTAAAGTTAATTCTGTAGCACACATTTCCAAGTATGAATAGAAGTGAATATTTGTAGCTCAGGATTGAAGTGTGGGGCCCTTGGTGCTCTCCCACCTTGGTTTCAAGAAGCAACGGATGGAAACTAATCAAGGAGAGAAGCAATCTAGAATTAAGGAGAAATTTCCTCACAGTGAGAACAATTAACCAGTGGAACAACCTGCCTCCAGAAGTGGTGAATGCTCCAACCCTGGAAGTTTTCAAGAAGAGACTGGACAACCATTTGTCTGAAATGATTATAGGGTCTCCTGCTTGAGCAGGGGGTTGGACTAGATGACCTCCAAGGTCCCTTCCAACTCTGCTGCTCTGTATCAGGAAATGGGTTCTGCAGTTAAGCCCAATGGGAGTCAAGCTGAAATTAAAGAAAAGAGACTTACCATCCATCTGATTGATGTGGCTGGCTATTAAGGCAAGCATTAGTATCAGAACCAGGCCTTTCATCACCCTAGGATCATAGGGTTCCCAGTAAGGATGGATTGAAGAAGTGTTTTCTCCTTATAAACCTTTTCTTCCTAAAGGGAACTTGTAGATATTGTCTTACAAGAGTGGTTGGGGGAAAAAAAATCCCCTTGCAAGTATGTGTGTCTATCTGTATAAACTTCTGTATGCATTTATTTTTCCTGGTGTTCTCTGAAGGAGAAGTAATTATACCATTTTACCTATTGATTAGGGGAGGGGAATTTTGAAAGGGGGAAGTTTTCTGTAAAAGGCCCAGAAACCTTCCTTCATTGTGTCGGGACCTTCCGTGCTCTGGGTGTTTGGCTCTGACCACAGGATTAGAGGAGACAGCAAACGTCTCTTCTGAGTAATGTTGGGTACAATTGTATTTGGCTTGAATTTTTAAGCCACCAACTTCAAAGTTTTGGGAGTGCCCACGTTTTTGGGACCTTAGCAATGCAGTTCTCCATTAAAACTATCTGAAACAAAAGTAGAGCTACAGTCGAATATATTTATCTCCAAAAGTAACTCATAATGGTTGGGTTCACAGATCTAATCTGAAATTTGAGAGAATTCAAGTTCTAGCTTAACAAAAAGAAGGCCGAGGGGAGACCTTATAGGCAGGGGGGTCTTCAAACTTGGCCCTTTTATGACTTGTGGACTTCAACTCCCAGAATTCCTGAGCCAGCATGGCTCAGCTTGGAAACTCTCCTTTTCCCCTCAGCATGGCCAGCTCAGGAATTCTGGGAGTTGAAGTCCACAAGTCATAAAAGAGCCATGGTTGCCTATCCCTGGGTTAGGCATTGACGAGGCGATGGTAAAAGCAACAAACATGTTTATTAGGTTAACCCAGAAGCCGCCCTAACTGCTGCTTAACCTCTACTTATACGGACCACCGGTAGGCGCCGGCCCATGGAATTAAAGCAGTATTGCCCGCCCAAAACACAAGCTAACAATTCTGCAGACAAGCAGTCTGGAATTTAAACAGACACAGCAGTTAACTATTAATAACGGTAATTTACATCAATACATAACAATCTTGATCTTAGATTTTCCTCCAAAGTGCTTTCAACGACACACAATATAACTATTTTGCCTCTCTGGGTAATCGCCATCACGCTGTAAGCACTGCAGGCTGAAAGAATAGCTGTAAGTTATTGTTTTAATTACATACCTACAGGCAGGCTGGCTGAAGAATTCTGGGAGTTGAAGTCCACAAGTCATAAAAAGGACCAAGTTTGAAGACCCCCCCCTGCCTTATAGCATCTTTCAATACTTGGAACAGCTGTCACAGAGAGGGCAGGACAAAAAATAATAGGTGGAAGATCATTAAAGAGCGATCCAGCCTAGAATCAAGGAGGAACTTCCTGACAATAAGAACAATTAACCAATGGAATAGTTTGCCTCCCAAAGTTGTGGGTGCATCCTTGGAAGTCTTCAAGAAAAGATGGACAGCTGTTTGTTGAAAATAATATGAGGACTCCTGCCTTGGGCTGGGGACTGGACTAGAAGACCTCCAAGGTCCCTTCCAGCTCTATGACTCTATGATAGGGGTTTTCAAACTTGGCCCTTTTATGACTTGTGGACTTCAACTCCCAGAATTCCTCAGCCAGTGTGCCTGGCTGAGGAATTCTGGGAGTTGACGTCCAGAAGTCATAAAAGGGCCAAGTTTGAAGATCCCTGCTCTACGAGAACAGTTACAGCCATGCGAGTTCAAAACAAACACAAGAAGCCTGAACTCTCTATATTCACACAACTCAGTGGTTAAAGTTCTGGATTAGAAAGTGGAAGATCATGAACTCTTATCCTCTTGGGAGTTGCACTAATAAAGCAGGTTGTGACCGTCATCATCAAATTCACCTGCTTTCTGCATTCACCTGGGGGTCATAAACTAATCAAAACAGACTGGAGTTGTGTATACAATGTCACCAAAAACATCACAAGGTGAAATCTAATAGAGCTTTTCTTGTCCATCAAGTCTTTCAAGATTGCATTTGGGGAAGTGTGTTTTTCCTACTGGAATATAAACCAATATCGCCATCCTGTGTGGTTTCCCCTTAAACACCCCCACCCCCAGCCTTGCATTTGTCTGCTTCCCAAAATTAAAACTGGATGAAGTCTGGGACAAGAGAAACAAAGCAAAACTCTTCTGATTTTCTATTCCGAGACAGGAGAAAGCAAAGAGGAACTTCAAATGATTACACTTCCCATCTTAGTCAGCAGCAATTCTCGTGTCTCATGCAATAATTTTGAAAAATGTGACAAAGGCAGAGCAGGTATTACAATGCCTGCTCAGTGGGGAAAGGGGTGAGGTTCCAGGAAGATCAATTTTACTCCACTTCTGCAAAGAGAGAAGCAGGGAGAAATAGAATTTTGGCCATCACTCCCATAAAATTACATGGAGAAGGCACTGGAATAAACGAAGAAAAACCACTGGACGAAGAAATAATCAAGAAAATGCTGGATTGTGCTGAAATGGGCAGCCTTACATTGAGGATCAAAGAAAAAGAAGATGCAGAATATTTTCAAACATGGAATTTAACTTTATCAATGGCTGGAAAAACGGGATAGAGAGTAAGAACTTAACTTGTATTACCAAGCAAAACAAACCAAATTAGACAACACATTCATTAAGCACCAATGAAATGTAATAATATTAAATCAATAAATATTTTTTTTAAAAAAATTACATGGAGAAGGGAAAAGTAATGCTGGGAACTGGGATTTTCTCCCTCCTATTGGAAAGGAGAACTGAGGAGAATAATTATTTTTTATTCATGTTTATTATATATATATATTATAACTGAAGACAATGAACATAGCTAATACTCCTTCCTACTCCTATTTTCTCCACAACATCAGCCCTGTGAGGTGAGGTGGGCTGAAAGAGAGTGACTGGTCCAGTCACCCAGTTGACTTTCATGACTCAGGTGGGACTAGAACTCACTGTCTCCTGGTGATTGGTGCAAAGTCACCCAGCTGACTTTCATGTCTAAGGTGGGATTAGAACTCACAATTTCCTGGTGATTGAACCAAACTCATCCAGCTGTTATTCATGCCTAAGGTAGGACTAGAACTCACAGTTTCTGGTGATTGGCATAAAGTTACCAAGCTGTCTTTCATGCCTAAGGCAGAACTAGAACTCACAGTCTCCTGGTGATTGGAGCAAAGTCACCCAGCTGACTTTCATGTCTAAAGTGGGATTAGAACTCACAATTTCCTGGTGATTGAACCAAACTCATCCAGCTGTTATTCATGCCTAAGGTAGGACTAGAAGTCACAGTTTCTGGTGATTGGCATAAAGTTACCAAGCTGTCTTTCACGCCTAAGGCAGAACTAGAACTCACAGTCTCCTGGTGATTGGCACAAAGTTACCAAGCTGACTTTCATGTCTAAAGTGGGATTAGAACTCACAATTTCCTGGTGATTGAACCAAACTCATCCAGCTGTTATTCATGCCTAAGGTAGGACTAGAAGTCACAGTTTCTGGTGATTGGCATAAAGTTACCAAGCTGTCTTTCACGCCTAAGGCAGAACTAGAACTCACAGTCTCCTGGTGATTGGCGCAAAGTCACCCAGCTGACTTTCATGTCTAAAGTGGGATTAGAACTCACAATTTCCTGGTGATTGAACCAAACTCATCCAGCTGTTATTCATGCCTAAGGTAGGACTAGAAGTCACAGTTTCTGGTGATTGGCATAAAGTTACCAAGCTGTCTTTCACGCCTAAGGCAGAACTAGAACTCACAGTCTCCTGGTGATTGGCACAAAGTTACCAAGCTGACTTTCATGTCTAAAGTGGGATTAGAACTCACAATTTCCTGGTGATTGAACCAAACTCATCCAGCTGTTATTCATGCCTAAGGTAGGACTAGAAGTCACAGTTTCTGGTGATTGGCATAAAGTTACCAAGCTGTCTTTCACGCCTAAGGCAGAACTAGAACTCACAGTCTCCTGGTGATTGGCGCAAAGTCACCCAGCTGACTTTCATGTCTAAAGTGGGATTAGAACTCACAATTTCCTGGTGATTGAACCAAACTCATCCAGCTGTTATTCATGCCTAAGGTAGGACTAGAAGTCACAGTTTCTGGTGATTGGCATAAAGTTACCAAGCTGTCTTTCACGCCTAAGGCAGAACTAGAACTCACAGTCTCCTGGTGATTGGCACAAAGTTACCAAGCTGACTTTCATGTCTAAAGTGGGATTAGAACTCACAATTTCCTGGTGATTGAACCAAACTCATCCAGCTGTTATTCATGCCTAAGGTAGGACTAGAAGTCACAGTTTCTGGTGATTGGCATAAAGTTACCAAGCTGTCTTTCACGCCTAAGGCAGAACTAGAACTCACAGTCTCCTGGTGATTGGCACAAGGTTACCAAGCTGGCTTTCATGCCTTAGGTGGGACTAGAACTCACAGTCTCCTGGTGATTGACCCAAAGTCACCCAGCTGAATTTCATGCCTAAGGTGGGACTAGAACTCAGAGTTTCTTGGTGATTGAGCCAAACTCACCCACCTGTTTTTCATGCCTAAGGCAGAACTAGAACTCACAGTCTCCTGGTGATTGACCCAAAGTCACCCAGCTGGCTTTCACGCCTAAGGCGGGACTAGAACTCATTGTCTCCTGGTTTCTAGCATGGTGCCTTGACCACTAGACCAAACCAGCTTGGGTTAAAATGCTGGTATTGGTGCCAGTTCTCTGATCCCCAGTATTGTTCCTCTGTGGGATTGGAGAACTGAGCATAGAACTTTTTTTTTCCCTGTCTCCCATTGCATAAAGTTGCCCTCCATTAGACAGAGCAGTGTTAAAAATTGCATGCTCCAGTCCTTTGGATCAGACTGCGTCAGGCCGTGGCTAAAGAGCATTTCCTCCAACTTTCCATTCCAGGACAATATCCCAGTCTGTGAAATTGAGCATGACTCATTTAACAGCCACCTCTCTTAGCAATGGAAAGGGCAGATCTATTGCCGTCATAAGCCGATGACTACCTCTAATGTATATTCAGTAACAGCACATATTTTATCCCCTGTATTATTATTTACATGCATATAGCAAGGAGGGAATTGGCTGCTTCTGGGCATTACCATTTACACAACTACAGAAATGCCCCCAAACAAACAAAGCTCTTCTCTTTTTTGGCAGTAAGCTGGAAAACTTCCTCTTTGCCATTGTCTTCAAAAATGGTTCCTTTTGGGCTGTTATTAAAAAAAATACTTTTTTTTAGCAGCTTGGAATATCCGCAAGAATCTAGCAGTAGCCAAAGGAAAGCCCCTCCAGGTATCAGGATGTTATTTGCATCCTCCTTAAGTTTCTTTTTCCTTGCAGCAGCAGAGCAGAAGCAGCAAAGAACAAGCAAGACACAAAACAACACACACACACACACACACACACACACACACCCTTAAAGGAATCCCCTAAGAAGTCAGCAGGTCCACTGGACAGAACAAGCCACATCACCCAATATGTAATTTATAATTTCAGTTTTGGAATTCCTATCCACCGTTCATCCTTGAACTACCACATCCTTGACTTACAACACTGCGACCGTCATAAATATCAGCCAGCGGCAGAACATCAGAATTTTGACCATGTGACCACGGGGATGCTGTAACGGACGTAGGTATGAAAGATGGTTTTATCTTGATTTTTTTCCCCGGTGCCATTATAACTTTGAACGGTCACTGAACGAATTGTTGTTAAGTCGAGGTCTATCTGCATGTCCTTGGCTTCAGAACCCAACAGGATCCATCAAGGTCTGCTGCAGCCTTCCTCCGTCTGGACCCTCCTCAAGAGTCAAAATTTTGCCTCCTAAAGATTTCTTAAAGCCATGCCATATAAAGAGAGTTGAAAAGGACCTGGGAGATCTTCTAGTCCAGAGATCCCCAAGCTTTTGGGCACCAGAGTCCAGTTCTGTGAAGAGTCGTTTTTCCACCGACTGGAGGGTGCATGGTTTTGTGTGCTGCTTTCGTCTCGCAGATGGGGCTTTACTTGTTTGTGTGGCCCGGTTGCTGGCATGCCGCAGCCCGGTACTGGTCTACGGACCGGGGTTGGGGACCCCTGTTCTAATCCAACCCCCTTCTCATGAAGCGAATGAAGCAACCTGAGCAGCAAGGAACACCTGGCTACATGTTGCCCTTTTTTTTTTTTTTACAGAACTCTAGGTATATAAACATCTCCACAAGAGATGTTTTTAAAAAAATTTAAAAGGCAATTTGAAAGCCTTATTTACTTACTTTTGCTGTCAACGTACAGGCAGTCCACAACTGAGCCGAAAATTTCTGCTGCTAAGTGAAACGTGTTAAGTGAATTATGCCTCATTTCCCCCCCCCCTTTCTTCACACAGTTGTCAAGAAACACTGCTGTTGCTAAGAGAATCGCTGCACTTGTCAAGTTAGTAACACAGTTGTTAAGGGAATCTGGCCTCCCCATTGACTTTGCTTGTCAGAAAGTCACAAAGCACGATCACATCACCCTGGGACACTGCGGACCGTCATAAATATGAGCCAGTCATCAGAGCGTCTGAATTTTGATCTCGTGACCGTGGTGAAAAAGGGTCCTAAGTCACTTTTTCCAGTGCTGTTGTAAATTTGAACAGTCATTAAATGCACTGTTGTAAATTGAGGACTACCTGTCCCTGGAAATTCCAAACAAAATTTCTGCTGCTAAGTGAAACATTTGTTAACTGAGTTTTGCCCCATTTTATGATCTTTCTTGTCATAGTCATTAAGCGAATCAATGTAGTACTTAAATTAGTCAAACCGTTGTTAAGCGAATCTGGCTTCCCCATTGCCTTTGCTTGTCAGAAGGTCGCAAAAGGGCATTCCGTGACCCTGGGACACTGCAACCGTCATAAATGTGAGTCAATTGCCAAGCGTCTGAGTTTTGATCCTATGATCTATGGGTATGCTACAACAGTCATAAGTGTGAAAACGGGTCATAAGTCACTTTTTTCATTGCCATTGTAACTTGAAGGAACTGTTGCAAAGTCAAGGACTACCTACCTGTGTTTCCCCCAAAATAAGACCGAGTCTTATTTTATTTTATTTTTTTGTCGCCAAAAGAGGCACCAGGTCTTACTTTTGGGGGATGTCTTACTCCCCTCCAGCACCAACAGCCCCACCCAGCCAGCCCACTTCTTCTGGGGCCGAAGGAGCAGCTTCATGCTGCAGCTGCATTCAGGCCTGCATTTTGCAGTCAGACCTTTCCGGAAGGCCTCTGCAGACGAGTACCAAGCTATGGATTCAATCCATAGCTCAGTCCTCAGCTGCAGATCTCTTGCAGAACCGAGTTATGGACTGAATCCGTATCTTGATTCTTGGCTGCAGTGGCCTTCTTGGAAAGGCCTCTGACTGAGAAATGCAGGCCTGGTTGCAGAAGGGGCCTCAGAAGAAGAAGTGAGCCGGCGAGGAGAGGCCTGGCTGCAAGCGAAGTGGGTGTGGGGCGCGTGGGCAGATCTATACCCCCGACCCCCATCCTAGCTTGATTTTTAAGTGTGTGCCTTGCCCCCAAACTAGGGCTGATTTTTGGGGTAGGGCTTATATTAGGCCCACACCCCAAAATCAAGCTAGGGCTTATTTTCGGGGTAGGCCTTACTTTCAGGGAAACAATATATTGAGATTGTTTTACAATGACTGGGAAGCTGGCCTGCTAAGATTGTACTCACCACTAGAGGTCAGGATACTCCTGTTTATGCTGGAATGCTCCAATTAATTTTATCCATCTGAAAGAGGTACAGGTTGTTCTCCACTTATGACCACAATTGAGCCCAGAGCTTCTGTTGCTAAGCAAGACAGTTGTTAACTGAGTTTTGCCCCATTTTACGACCTTTCTTGCCATAGTTGTTAGGCCACAAAGTCACTTATGACCCTGCAGCCATCATAAATATGAGCCAGTTGTTTGAAGTTCGATCACACAACAACATGGATGCTGCAATGGTCTTACAAGTGTGAAAAAGGACCAGAAGTCACTTTTTTCAGTGTTGTTGTAACTTCAAACAGTCACTAAATGAACTATTGTAAGTCGAGGACTACCTGTATGAACGAACCTTTATTGTCAAAGTACGACCACGTATACATTGAGATTGGCTGAGCCTCCCTTCGTGCCCCCCCCTGCAACTTACAGTGACAACAAACCCACCATCTTGTTACACCATGTGAGCTAATTGCACAACACACCGGCCTGGCAACTCAATCATACATAGAGTTATTTCCCATTCAGGACCCTGACAGCCCATAGATAGAAGCTGATCTTCAGCCTGCTGGTGCAGCTGGCTATACTCCTGTATCTCCTACCTGATGGTAGGAGAGTAAAGAGATACCGTCCAGGGTGTGAGTCATCCCTGAGAATCTTCCTCACTCTTCCAAGGCAACGAGCCCTGGCGATGTCATCCAGTGGTGTCAGGGGACAGCCCACAATGTCTTGTGCTGTGCTCACCACCCTCTGTAAGACTTTCCTGTCCGCGGCTGTCAGACCAGCATACCAAACCACAAAACAGTGCGAGCGGACGCTCTCTATAGTAGACCGGTAAAAGAAGGTCATTAGCCGTTGTTCTACCCTGTTCTTCCGCAAGACCCTGAGGAAGTGGAGTCTCTGTTGGGCCTTTCTGGCCACCTGGGTTGCATTGACTTTCCAGGTAAGATCTTCACAGAGGTAGACTCCCTTTTTTCATCATAATTTTGATCACGTGACCCTGGGGGTGCTGCAATGGTCACTAAGTGTGAATAACAGCCATCAGCCACTTTCTTCAGTGCTGTTGTCACTTTGAACGGTCACTAAACAAAACGTTGTAAGTTGAGGACTGCCTGTACAAGCATTTCAGCCCACACACTCTTTTGGGATAGCTGTGGTGACCTCTGCCACATTCACACAGGCACAAACCTTTGTAGCCTTTGCAAATGAATTTATTACAAAATAAGATTGGCCCGTTGACCATCGAGGGCTTCTTCTGCATTAGCGTGCTCTATTTGAAAAGTGTGACTCATGACACAAACATTGCAGGTTTCTTTCAGTTTCAGAGTCTGGCTGGAAGTGATAGAAAGGATGGAGCATAATTTCCTTCCTTCACTCTTTCTGAGTGACATTCGAATTGTGTTCCTCTGGCCACATGCATGGTAGTTTGTTTTGGGAAACGTTGTGTGAAAACATGGGTCTTTCTTTTAGTACTGCGTTTACAAGTCTCTGCGCAATGACGACTATGACAGCAAAATTAAACATCTGCTACCTGGACTGCAAAAATCTGGGTACCACTAAAAGTTTATATCTTTATATCTTCCATAGAAATAAGCTGCTGGCATTTTTTGCAAAGGCTTGTCTCGGGATCTTGGAGTCCTAGTGGACAATCACTTAAATATGAGCCAGCCATGTGCTGCAGCTGCCAAAAAAGCCAACACAGTGATAGGATGCATTAACAGAGGGATAGAATCAAGATCACGTGAAGTGTTAATACCACTTTACAAGGCCTTGGTAAGGCCATACTTGGAATATGGCATCCAGTTTTGGTCACCATGATGTAAAAAAGATGTTGAGACTCTAGAACAGGGGTCTTCAAACTTGGCCCTTTTATGACTTGTGGACTTCAACTCCCAGAATTCTTCAGCCAACATGTCTGGCTGAGGAATTCTGGGAGTTGAAGTCCACAAGTCATAAAAGGGCCAAGTTTGAAGACCCCTGCTCTAGAAAGAGTACAGAGAAGAGAAACTAAGATGATTAGGGGACTGGAGGCTAAAACATATAAAGAATGGCTGCTGGAATTGAATATGTCTAGTTTAATGAAGAGAAGGACGAGGGGGGACATGATAGCAGTGTTTCAGTATCTCAGGGGCTGCCCCAAAGAAGAGGCAGTCAAGCTATTCTCCAAACCACCTGAGGCAGGACAAGAAGCAACGGATGGAAACTAGTCAAGGAGAGAAGCAACCTAGAACTAAGGAGAAACTTCCTGACAGTCAGAACAATTAACCAGTGGAACCACCTGCCTCCAGAGGTGGTGAATGCTCCAACACTGGAAGTTTTAAAGAAGAGACTGGACAGCCATTTGTCTGAAACGGTATAGGGTTTCTGCCTGAGCAGGGGGTTGGACTAGACTCTAGTTGCCGAACCCTAGTCACTAGAGGATCTCCAAGGTCCCTTCCAACTTTATTGTTGTTGTTATTATTACTATTAAATGGGATATAGAAAACTGTAAACAATGTGATATTCTTCATTCATTTTTAAAAAGTAATCAATGGATAAATTTGTTTTCTCAAACTACTCACACAATTCTCACTAGATCAGGAGCTGCTGAGTGACAAAAATGGTCACACACTAATGTGGGACTCCTTGGCTTACAATAGGGGTCTTCAAACTAGGCCCTTTTATGTCTTGTGGACTTCAACCCCCAGAATTCCTCAGCCAGGCACGCTCATGCATCATTGCTCATGTATCCTATTTTTTGTCTTCCTTGAAAGAAAGTGAGTAGGGGGGAAATTAGTCATATGCCTGCAGTCCTTGATTTGCAACAGTTTCCCTTAGCAGCAGAAATTTTGGGCACAAATGTGAGTCGAGGACTACCCGTACTGTAGATTTGCTGTTGCAGGTGTGTGCAGGTGTGTGCGTGTAGCAAGGATACAAAATCCCAGCCCACCAAAACGGCACTCACAGTGTGGACTGATCACCAGGAGATGCATCTTGTTCCCCAAATGAGGTCGCCTCTTCATTTTATAATTCTCTTAACTAAGGTGGGCCGATGTGAGGGAGCAAATACAGGCAGTCCTCGACTTACGACCACAACTGAGCCCAAAATTTATGTCGCTAAGTGAGACATTTGTTTAAGTGAATTTTGCCCCATTTCTTGCCATGGCGATTAAGTGAATCACTGCAGTGGTTAATTGAGCAACATGGTCGTTAAGGGAGTCTGGCTTCCCCATGGACTTTGCTTGTCAGAAGGTCGCAAAAGGCGAACACGTGATCCCGGGACTCTGCAACGGTCATAAATATGAGTCAGTTGCCAAGCATATGAATTTTGATCACCTGACTATGGGGATGCTGCAGCAATTGTGTGAAAAACCGTCGTAGGTCACTTTTTTGAGTGCCGTTGTAACTTTGAACGGTCACTAAACAAACTGTCGTAATTCGAGGACTGCCTGTATGGGCCCCTGGTGACAGGATCAGGTCTCCAATACAGATGAGTTTGGCTCTCAAAAGGCAACAACCGTTAATTGTAACTAAAGGAACTACAACTGTCATTGTTAACTACATTACTTCTACAAATTGGATAACAAGTTTTGAATGTGATCTCAGTTTTAAGTGTAAGGCCAGCTGGAGGGAAACACAGGTAGTCCTCGGTTTATGACCACAACTGAGCCCAAAATTTCTGTCGTTAAGTGACATATTTGTTAAGTGAATTTTGCCCCATTTTTATGACCTTTCTTACGACCGTCGGACAAGCCAAGTCAATGGGGAAGCCAGATATCGCGGAACAACTGTGTTATTAGCAACTGCAGTGATTCACTTAACAAGTGTGACAATTAAAGTCACAAATTGGAGCAAAACTCACTTAACAACTGTCCCGCTTAGTAGCAGAAATTTGGTGCTCAGTTAAGATCGCAAGTCGAGAGGGCTATAGTTACTATTTAAAACAAAAACAAAAACAAAACAGACCTATGCCACAGATTTAGCTGGTCTTTATTATTATTATTATTATTTATCCACTCACACAGAAATACAAACTTCCTAATTCTCATACGCCACTCCTTTGCAGATTAGAGCTTGCATCTTCACATTGGTTCTGGATTTCCAAAAAGTCCAAACACTCTTAACAATCATTTCAGGAAGAATTAAAACACAATCACCATCACAAAGCAGAAAGCAAGAAGCTTCACATTTGGGGATCTATGGATCACGCGGGCCTTGCCTCTTCCAGGACCTTCCAACGTTATTTCAAGGGGAAAGTCGTATTCCATACCTGTAGGGGAGAGATAGAAGAATATAGTTGTTTGACCTAAAAACTGGGCATCCACAAACTGTGTGGTCAATTCAGGTAGTCCTCGACTTATGACCACAGCTGAGCCCCAAATTTCTGTGGCTAAGTGAGATGGTGGTTAAGTGAATTTTGCTCCATTTTATGACCTTTTTTGGCCAAGTGAATCGCTGCAGTTGTTCAGTCCGTTAACAGGGTTGTTAAGTAAATCTGGCTTCCCCCTTGACTTTGCTTGTCAGAAGGTCGCAAAACGTGACCACACATGATCCTGGGACACTGTAACCATCATAAGTATGAGTCACTTGCCAAGCATCTGAATTTTGATCCCATCGCAGGGGGATGCTGCGACGGTGGTGTGAAAAAGGGTCCCAAGTCACTTTTTTCAGCGCTGTTGTAACTTTGAACAGTCACTAAGTGAAGTGTTGTAAGTTGAGGATTATTTATCCCTGGGAATTCCAGGGATATTGGCTAAACTGAGAAGCTGAATAGATTTCCAACATCCAGAAAAATTAAAAAAAATACTGCATGGATGCCAGAAGTCCAGGACAACTTTAAAACTGTTTTGATTTTACTTACATGTTTCCCATCATGTTCAATAAATTGTTCACCCATTTCGCTTTGGAATCAATGCAGACTTTGTGGTTGTTCTTTAGGGTGATTCTGTAAAGCAAGCAAATTTGGATGAGGTGCCGTTGTAACTTCAAACAGTCACTAAATGAATGAAGGCAAATTACGATAACAATAGAGTTATACCAGACCTTGGAGGTCATTCTAGTCCAACCCACTGCTCAGGCAGGAAACCCTATACCATTTCAGACAAATGGTTGTCCAGTCTCTTCTTAAAAACCTCCAGTGTTGGAGCATTCACAGCTTCTGGAGGCAAGTCGTTCCACTGATTAATTGTTCTAACTGTCAGGAAGTTTCTCCTTAGTTCTAGGTTGCTGTTCTCTCCCTGATTAGTTTCCATCTGTTGCTTCTTCTTTTTTTAATCCCACTTATATCCCGCCCTTCTCCGAAGACTCAGGGCGGCTTACAATCTAAGAAGCACAAATCAATGTACTTAGCAATAGCCTTCATTCTATGTATATGCCTGCTTATTAGGGCTTTCGCCCCCCCCCCCCAGCGGCATTTTTACAAAGTCATCTTATTGCCCCCAACAATCTGGGTCCTCATTTTACCTACCTCGGAAGGATGGAAGGCTGAGTCAACCTTGAGCCTGGTGGGACTCGAACCTGCACTAATTGCAGGCAGCTGGTGTTACTTAAGGAGGCATTAGCCCACTGCTCCACCAAGGCTCTTCTTGTCCTGCCTTCAGGGGCTTTGGAGAATACTTGACTCCCTCTTCTTTATGGAAGCCCCTGAGTTCTTGGAACACTGCTATCATGTCCCCCCACGTCCTTCTGTTCATTAAACTACAGACATACCCAATTCCAGCAGCCGTTCTTTATATGTTTTAACCTCCAGTCCCCTGATCATCTTTGTTGCTCTTCTCTGCACTCTTTCCAGAGTCTCAACATCTTTTTTACATCGTGGTGACCCAAACTGGATGCACTATTCCAAGTGTGGCCTTACCAAGGCGTTGTAAAGTGGTATTAACACTTCACGCGATCTTGATCCTGTCCCTACATTGCAAGAACCAATCTGGATTCAGTCACTAAATGAACTCTTGTCAGCCGAGGACTACCTGGTGTGTCAATGACATCAATCAAATTTGTTTCATGAGAGATTTTGCTTTAAAATCTCCTTTGAGTTGTGGTGGAACAATTGTTTACTTGTTCCTTCTTTGAGGATATTGTCTTCTTACTTCTCAGGCCGTTCTACTGCCTGGGACTATTTTGCTGGGCTCCCTTACTAAGTACTAATCAGATCTGACCTAGGTTAGCGTTTACAAGATCCACCAACCTAAGCTAGGGCTATATCTGCTCATGGACCGCCTCGAGCTCATCTTCAAATAAAGCTTGCAAAATGAGCTCCTCCTCATGGCAAAATTTCATCTGGTTCAACTAAGCTTAGTTGTCACTCATTTTGCTTGGAAAGAGCCAGTATGACTTGGAATAGTGCATCCAGTTTTGGTCACCACGATGTAAAAAAAGATGTTGAGACTCTGGAAAGAGTACAGAGAAGAACAACAAAGATGATTATAGGTCTGGAGGCTAAAACATATAAGGAACGGCTGCTGGAATTGGGTATGTCTAGTTTAATGAAGAGAAGGACGAGGGGTGACATGATAGCAGTGCTCCAATATCTCAGGGGCTGCCCCAAAGAAGAGGGAGTCAAGCTATTTTCCAAAGTGCCTGAAGGCAGGACAGGAAGCAACGGATGGAAACTAATCAAGGAGAGAAGCAACTTAGAACTAAGGAGAAAATTCCTGACAGTTAGAACAATTAACCAGGGGAACAACCTGCCTCCAGAAGGGTGAATGCTCCAACACTGGAGGTTTTTAAGAAGAGACTGGACAGCCATTTGTCTGAAATGGTATAGGGTTTCCTGACTGAGCAGGGGGTTGGACTAGATGACCTCCAAGGTCCCTTCCAACTTTACTATTATGATTATGACTTAAAAACAGCACTGCTTGGGGAATTCTGGGAGCTGATCCCCATATCTTCAAGTGGCCAAGGCTTACATAGAAGATAAACAAGGACTAGCTGTATGCTAGAAGACAAGGAGAAAAGGCCCAGAATAAACTTCAGAATCTTAAGTTTTGCATACTCAATAAACTTACATGATTTCCATTCTTTTGCAGGCAATCCCAGGTGGAAGGATCTCGACTTTTGCATATTTTGCGGGACGAATGAAGCTGCTGGTTACTCTGGCACACTTGCATCTTAAATTCAGCGGGTCAAAGATACCTGTGGAATTCCAGAAAAGATTATAGTTACTCAATTTAGATACCCAACTGAGTATTCAAAATGCTATTCAAATGTTTCATGGCATGGAATAGAGAGGACTAGTAGAGAGGTACTGAATTTTGCTTCCTGGTACTGCTTTCAAACTACCTTCCTCAATGTCCCAATGGTGCTTTTTCACGAGGCAACTTGTGAACTTCTTGGGGTGTTTTTTGAAGAACTTTCACTTCTCATCCAAGAAGCTTCTTCAGCTCTGACTGGATGGGGGGGAATGGAAGGATTTAAACCCCTTGCAGAACAGCTAGTCATTTGCCTTCTTTTAGAGAAGGGGGTCTTCAAACATGGCTCTTTTATGACTTGTGGACTTCAACTCCCAGAATTCCTCAGCCAGGCATGCTGGCTGAGGAATTCTGAGAGTTGAAGTCCACAAGTCATAAAAGAGCCAAGTTTGAAGGCCCCTGTTTTAGAGAGTCGTTGAGGCCACTTGGAGATTTATCTATGTCCTCAGGGTCACCTGAGTGGTGCAAATGGGTGTGGAGCCTTCTTGGAATCGTTGAAAGGACTGTCTTGTAGACTGGAGATAGACGACATTGTATACCTCCCCCTCTGTAGAGAGAAGTCCATGAGTCATAAAAGAGTTCAATTTTGATATAGATGGCCTCTTTGACCCTTTTTTCAAACCAGTGGTCCTCTCTGTCCAAAAGGTGGACTTTGGATGCTTCCCTGGAAGCTTCTTGGATGAGAAGCGAAATGTCTTCAAAGAAAAACAAGAAACTCCAGTTGCCTCATGGAAAAGCATCTTTAGGACAACTATGACCTGGATGTCTGAGAATCTCCATAGACCCCTTCCTCGGGCGAGTTGAACCTACAACTCCATCTTTTGCGCTATCAGAGGAAGATGGTTTAAACACTGCATAGCTGACTCAGGAATTCTGGGAGTTGAAGTCCACGAGTCATAAAAGAGCCGAGGTTGCCTACCCCCTGGCATTAGTCCGTCTGTTTTCCCCTCTTTCTCTGCGCCAGAAACCTGGGAGATTTTCACCTCTGCCTCCCGTGGTTTACTAATTCAAAATGTAAAAGGAAATTAAGGAAGCTTGATCTCTAGTGTCCACTTCACCTGCCCTTCCTTCCTTGCACAAAAGGAAGAAGATTTAAGTCGGATCTCATTGGAGGTGTCAGTGGGCCTCCAGAAAGCAATGGCTAGAGGAGGGATTGAGAAACTCATTCATTTTCCAGTTTTTGCCAGCAAGAAACCCTACTCAGATCTCTCAGGCACATTTTAACTTCTCAACCCTATCCTGCAGAGGGATTGTCGGGCTAAGAGGTGCTCTGAGCTTCCAAAGAAAGATGGAATGGGATCAGTAAGGAAGTTCCTTTCATTTGCAAACCAGTTTAGATGTGACTCTTTCCAAGCACTCCACACAGATTTACCAAGATGCGTACAAAATGTATAAAATTCCGAACCTGTTTAAAATTCTAAAACCACTTGCATACCAATGCTGCCGTCAGGATGAAGGATTTATTTATTTCATTAAGCACACGGCAAAAATGCTCAGACAAAAAGCACATCACAATTACATTCTCAGTTGAGCAAAAAATGAAAAATACTCTTTATTTGCAAATTCAAAGCTAGATTATTGATAGTGTCAGTGTACAATGCTTTGGTAAGGCCACACCTGGAATACTGCATCCAGTTTTGGTCACCACGATGTAAAAAAGATGTCGAGACTCTAGAAAGGGTACAGAGAAGAGCAACAAAGATGATTGGGGGACTGGAGGCTAAAACATATTGGGAACGGTTGCTGGAATTGGGTATGTGTAGTTTAATGAAGAGAAGGGTGAGGGGTGACATGATAGCAGTGATCCAGTATCTCAGGGGCTGCCCCAAAGAAGAGGGAGTCAAGCTATTCTCCAAAGCACCTGAAAGCAGGACAAGAAGCAACGGATGGAAACTAGTCAAGGAGAGAAGCAACCTAGAACTAAGGAGAAACTTCCTGACAGTTAGAACAATTAACCAGTGGAACAACCTGCCTCCAGAAGTGGTGAATGCTCCAACACTGGAAGTTTTTAAGAAGAGGCTGGCCAGCCACTTGTCTGAAATGGTATGGGGTTTCCTGCCTGAGCAGGGGGTTGGACTAGATGACCTCCAAGGTCCCTTCCAACTTTTTATTATTATTATTATTATTATTATTATTATTATTATTATTATTATTATTATTATTGAGGGGGAAAGGGAAGGAAAGGAAGAGAGAAACTCAGGATGGTACTACTTACTTGCACCAGCGATGTAGCAGGCAATCAGCAAAACGGAAAGCCCAAGGAAGACACGGTTACTCATTCTGTCTGTGGAAGAAGACACTTCGATGCCGTCTGAAAGCTCAGCCAGATGGATTTTTTGGTGCCTGGCCACCTTCAATTTATTTCCTAGGTTCCCTCACTCCACGTCATCAGCAAAGAACTATTTTGGGCAGCGTGCAAAGTTGCATCACACAATTTTCCCATACATTTCCCTCAGAATGTGCGGTGCTGAGGTTTGCAATTTGATAACAAAACCAATTCTTAATTTAGGAATTGGGGAAACGGTTCTGAAAGAATAAAGGAACTATATTCTTAAGTTAGAAGGGCAAATAACGACTTGTTTTTTTTTAAAAAAGGGAAACTGACATTAAATATTACCTATACTGTTGCAGGTAGTCCTCAACTTACAGCCATTCCTTTAGTGGCCATTCAAAGTTACAACAGCACTGGAAAAAGTGACTTAAGACTGTTTTTCACACTTACGACCGTTGCAGCATCCCCCCCCCCGTGGTCACGTGATCAAAATCCAGGGGCTTGGCAACTGGTTCATATTTATGACGGTCGCAGTGTCCCGTGGCCAGGTGATTCTCTTTTTGTGACCTTCTGACAAGCAAAGTCAATGGGGAAGCCCGATTCGCTTAGCAGCCATGAAGCTAACTTAATAACTGCTGTGATTCACTTAAGAACTGTGGCAAGAAAGATGGGGCAAAAAAATGGTCTTAACAACTGTCTTGTTTAGCAACGGAAATGTTGGGCTCAATTGTGGTCATAAAATGAGGATTATCTGTATAACAGCCCCCCCCCCATGAGCAAAAGATGCCATGCTACATGTAGCTCAGACATGTCAAACACAAGGCCCGGGGGCCAGATCCGGCCCGCGAAGTGGTTTCATGTGGCCCGTGAAGCCATCCTGGAAACAGTGAGGGAACGGCCCCCACTGCCTTGGCCCTGGCCCAGAGACCTTCCTTCTGCCAGAGACCCTCAGATCTGTCCCACTCTTGCCCAGGCCCCCATAGGCACCCTTGATGCGAATGATGTAGAGCTGGCCACGCCCATCCAGTAGGCCATACGCACTCTAGCCACGCCCACCCAGTAGGCCACACCCACCCTGGCCATACGCACCCGGCCCCTTGAGGGCAACCGCAATGCTGATGCGGCCCTCAATGAAATTGAGTTTGACACCCCTGATGTAGCTGTTTGAACGGTGCGCTGAAGAAATTTGAGCAGGCAAGTACCTGGAAAATTGGCTGATTGTATGATACTCAACACCTACCGTGAATTTTGCCTATCAGTTGAAACGCCTTTAGTGACATGGTTGTTAAGTGAAATTGGCTTTCCTCATTGGCTTTGCTTGTCAGAAGGTCTCAAAAGGTGGTCACATGACCCCGGGACACTGCAACCATCATAAATATGAGTCAGTTGCCAGTTGTCAGGATTTTGATCACGCGACTCTGGGGATGCTGCAATAGTCGCAAGTGGGGAAAACAGTCCTAAGTCACTTTTTTCATTGCTGTTGCAACTTCAAACGGTCAGCAAACGAAGCATTGTAAGTCAAGGATTAGCTGTGAAAAGCGGCAAAGGCAGAACTGCAGTGGGAATGAGAAATGTAAAAGCGCACGGAGGTGAGAAGCTCAGTGTAGTGAACAGTGAGATGAATCGGCTACACAGTGACACCTTGGCATCAGCAAAATGGACTGGAATTGGACACCATGATGTAAAAAAGAAGTTGAGACTCTAGAAAGAGGTCAGAGAAGAACATCAAGGATGATTAGGGGACTGGAGGCTAAAACTTATGAAGGACGGTTGCTGGAATTGGGTATGTCTAGTTTAACAAAGAGAAGGGCGAGGGGGGACATGATAGCAGTCTTCCAATATCTCAGGGGCTGCCACAAAGAAGAGGAAGTCAAGCTATTCTCCAGAGCACCTGAAGGCAGGACAAGAAGCAACGGATGGAAACTAGTCAAGGAGAGAAGCAACCTAGAAGTAAGGAGAAACTTCCTGACAGTCAGAACAATTACCCAATGGAACAACCTGCCTCCAAAAGCTGTGAATGCCCCAACACTGGAAGTTTTTAAGAAGAGACTGGACAGCCATTTGTCTGAAATGGTATAGGGTTTCCTGCCTGAGCAGGGGGTTGGAATAGGTGATCTCCAAGGTCCCTTCCAACTTCTTCATCATCATCATCATCATTATTATTACTTTCACTCAGAAGATCACACTGATCACTACTTAGAAAATAAAGGTCTATAGTCAAGAAGGATTAGGCAAAGACAATGTTTTGGGTCACTGCAATCAGTGAGTGACTTGGAGGACATCCTTTTCATGTGATGATTTAAATAAAATTATCCGAGTTTATGCTTCAACTGCTGAGGCAGAAGAAGAAGGACCCTGACAAGTCAAGTGGTCAAGTTCATCCTGAAATTGATAGTTCATGCTAAGGACACTGCAGTACTCTGACAGCTGAAAATGCAAGCAGTTGAAATTTGTTTGAATATTAGTAGCTCGGGTTGATAGTTGGACTGTTGGTTGGTTCTCCCAGCTTGGCGATTTGGCTGCAGACGTTTCGTCTCCATTCGTGGGGACCTCTTCAGTACGTTTTAGTGCAACCAAATGAACACCACCATTTGCATCACACAGCCGATACTTAACACCAAAGAGTATGGCCCAGCAACAACAACCAGCCAATCAAACAGCTTGGAACCAGGCCATGACTCAGCAACAACATCCAGAGAAACAACATCCACACCAATTTGCATCACACGAAAAGGTATTTAAAGGCCAGTGCTCTGACAGACAAGCACAATTCAAAGTGCACTGAAGATCTCCCCCCTCCCCCAAATGGAGAAGAAATGTTTGCAAACATATCTCCACGCTCGGAGTTCAAACCAACAGCCTATGCAAATAGTTTCCAATCTCAGGAGCGAGGAAGCTGGTCTGTAAGAGCATGATCAATTATCAACGATGGTCAAGGGCCTGGAGGCTAAATCACTCAATGAACGGCTGAGGGGAGGGAGGTATCTTTAACCTAATGAAGAAAAAGCTCAGGGGTGACATGATAACATCTTCCAAACTTGAAGGACTGTCGCAGGGAAGACGGTGTCAATTGATTGTCCAAACCATCTGAGGGCAGGACTAGAAGCAATGGGTGAAATCCACTTGAAGGAGATCCAAGCCTAGAACTGAGGAAAAATTTCTTGCCCTTGAGAACCCTTGCCCGGTTCCATGGAGAAAGGTTTTTCCACAGACTAGAAAGTGTCTGATTTTGTGTGCTGCCCGCATCCTGCGGATGGGGTTTTGCTTGTTTGTGCAAACCAGTTGCTGGCATGCCACGGCCTGGTACTGGTCCACGGACCGGGGGTTGGGTGACCCCTGGACTAGAAGACCTCCGAGGTCCCTTCCTGCTCTATGCTTATATCAAGTCTCTTCAGTTTTGAAATAACGACGCGAAGGAAAATTCTCCTCACAAACCCCCCACGGGTTTGATTTGAATTGAGATGAAGTGGAAAGGCCCTTGTACCAGTAAACTCAGTTCACTGAGCAAGCATTTCTCTCTCTGTTTCCCCTTCTGTTGTTCTGTTTGCCCAGGGGAGCCATTCTTATCTATTTGGCTTCAATAAGAGAGGCGGCCACCGACTTCCTCTTTGGATAAAAAGCTTGTCTAAGGAAGGTCCCTCTTTTCACAAATGTTGTCTCTGAAGAGCATGACTCCCTTTTCTGAAAGGGGATTTACAGCCACCACCACAGGAGGAAAAGATCAGCAGAAATTCTTTAACAGGAAAAATGCGACGAGGGTATCGAAAAGGCAAATGTAGTGTCATAAGATGACCTCTCGGGCAGATCATCAAGATATGGAGAAAATATAACCCCCCCATGGAAGACCAGATGAAGAAACGGATGGAGCTGGCAGAGATTTATTTATTTATTTATTTTATTTTATTGGATTTATATACCGCCCTTTCCCGAAGGACTCAGGGCGGTTTACAGGGTATTTAAAACCAAATCAATACAAAAGTTTAAAAACAATTTAAAAAGATTAAATTAAATCCCTAAAAAATAAAAACCCCAGTTAAAAATTCTCAGCCTGGGCCGGAGAGCTCAAAGAGCCAGGTCTTCAGGTCCCGGCAAAATGAACGAAGGTCGGGGGCAGTCCTAAGCTCCACGGGCAGCTGGTTCCAGAGGGCAGGCGCGCCCACTGAGAAGGCCCTCCCCCTGGGTGTTACCCGCCGGCAATCTTTAACTGGCGGCACCCTGAGGAGACCCTCCCTGTGGGAGCGCACTGGACGAAGGGAACTTGATGCTGGCAGCAGGTGTTCCCTCAGATATCCCGGACCCAAGCCATTTAGAGATGCTTTCCTCAAAGAAAAGAATGCATCCAATATTGTGTTTCCACTTGGAAAATGATTCTAGATTTTTGTACTCCAGATGGGGGGAAAATAAAAAGAAATTCTGGTTTTGGGATTTGCGGATTAGACAAGTTTGTTGCTATAGAAGCGGCTCGTATTTGCTACGTACGGAAAAGTAAAAAAATGAGGTTGTAATTTTATTAGCTTTATTCTGAAAGAGTGATGTGGTGGCCTAGTGCAGGACTTTTCAACCTTTTCACCCTTTGTACCACTTTTAGGATATGGCAACATCCGAGTACCACCAGTCGCCTAGCAAGGTGTTGAAAACTTGACCAAAAAAAGAGGAAAAAAGTGATGAAGTACAGCTAGTCCTCGACTTACAACAGTTCACTTAGTGACTTTTCGAAGTTACAATGGCACTGGAAAAAGTGCCCCCCAAGCCACAGACGAGCAAGACACCTACCTGCCCGCCCGGCGGCGCTGTTTCTCCTGTCCGAGGTTTTCATTGTTGTGAGCATTTCTGTTGAGGATTGGCAGCAGGGGTGGTGTGGGGTGGGGGTTTGTGTTTGGTTTTTATTCCCCCCCTGTCTGCTGGGTGGTTGCAGCAGGTTTTGGTCACTGCACATGACCCTGGGACACTGTGACCGTCATAAATATGAATCAGTTGCCAAGCATCTGAATGTAAATCACAATACCTGGAGATGCTGCAACATTCCAGTTGATCGGCACTTCTTCTGGGCTCAGCAGAAGCACCGGGATCAGCGCCGAGCTCCAGCTGGATCCTTTTGCTGATCCTGGCGCTTCCCCTGAGCCCTGACAGCCCTGAAGCTCCAGCCATCTCTTGCTCAGGTGTGTGATGCTGCCACCGGTTCAGCTCATTCCCCTCCCCAGTACCACTTTTCTAGGATGGTCGCGTACCACCTGCCAGGTGCCAATGTACCACAGGTGATACCTGTACCACTGGTTGAAAAGCCCTGGCCTAGTGGGCTTGCCTCCCACTCAGAAGTTTGAAAGTTCGATCCTGCGACAGATGTTTTTCTCTCTCTGGGCACAAAGAAAAAACATCTGCTACAAACTCGGCGTAGGTGTTAGGAAGGGCATCCAGCCAGTAAACGCTCAGCTCCATTCAGTCGCCCAGACTGTACCCCGAATTAAGGGATTACTACAGGGCCATAAAAAGGGAGTTTTATTCTACTGATCTGAAAAGAGTAAAAAGTCAATGCTCCCCCCACTTTTTTTTCCACTTAAAATTATACATTCAAGTAAGATTTGGAGAAAATACGGTTTATTCTCTGAACTAAATTGATTAAAAAATACGTAGTATCTTCAGTGCTGGTTTATGTTTAAGTGGAATAGATATTTATCAATATCCTGCAGGGTATGAATATGTCATTTCTAAGTACTTAAATCAACAACTGTGTTCAGAAGCTCTAATTAATCACTATTCCTTTCTGCATTTCCTGAAAATCACTTCCTGAAGACCCCCACTGTGACACTGCCTTTAGTGTGTCTTCACTTTCTTCCATGTTCACATCTGGAAAATTGTTATAACTGCATCTCCACTTGTTCAATAGTTCTTTCCAGGTGTGTGTGTGTGTGTGTGTGTGTGTGTGTGTGTGTTCAGAGCATGGGGTGGTGGAATGCTTCAGATTTGATTCAGGAATTGTGGAAATGTGAATAGAACAGGAATGCAGGCCCAGCAACTCATTAAAGTAACTACATCATTTTTCATAGTGGTGCATCTGCTGTGGGCAATTTGATATAGCTCCTTTAATAAACCATACATACAATATAATATGCACATATACACACATATATACAGTACATATACATAAATACCTACACACACACACATACACATGTATAAGTAGTCCTTGACTTACAACCATTCACTTAGTGACACTTGGCAACTAGCTCCTATTTATGATGGTTGAACTCTCCCGGGCTGATATGTTCACCATTTGTAAGCTTCGCAACTGGCTTCCAGCAAGCCAGATTTGTTTAATGACTGCATGGTTCACGTAACAACTGTGGCAGATAAGGACATAAAATGAGGTGCAAGTCACTTAACAACTGCCTTGCTTAGCCATGGAAATTTTGGGGCGAACTGTGGTTGTAAGTTGAGGACTACATTTTTGTGTGTTTGTGGTGTGTGCATGTGTGTGAGTGTAATATACTATTTTGCTTGTATAATGGGAAGATGTGTTAACGTCATAACAAATACTTCAAGGGTAGTCCTTGACTTACGACAGCTCATTTAGTGACTGTTTGAAGTTACAACAGCACTGAAAAAGTGACTTGTGACATTTTTCACACTTATGACTGTGGCAGCCTCCCTGTGATCATGTGAACAAAATTCAGACACTTGGCAACTGACTCACATTTATGATGGTCCTGGGATCACGTGATCCCCTTTTGCAACCTTCGATGAGCGAAGTCAGTGGGGAAGCCAGATTCCCTTAACAAAACCAAGTTCCTAAATTAACAACTGCAGCGATTCACTTCACAAATGTAGCAAGAAAGGCCACAAAAATGGGTCAAAATTCACTTCACAAATGTCTAGGGTTAGGGTTAAGGTTAACACCTTTGATTGCATCTACATAGAAAAGGCTTAAGTAAATTTTCATTCTGTTGAAGATGCAATGAAATTTATTCATTTGTCAAACAAAATTACAAAGCTGAATGAAAAAAATAAAATAAAAAAACCTAAAATGCGACAGGGTCAGTAGGCATGTCTGTGCACTTACGCACATACCCTTAGGAACCTCTTAAATATGGGATGAGGGCCACAGATGTTAAGCTGAGTCAACTGAATTGGGTAAGATATTCAGAGGTAATTAATGCTCTATTTCATCATTTACTCCTATGCGATGTAAAAAAGATGTTGAGTACAGAGTACAGAGAAGAGCAACAAAGATGATTAGAGGTCTGGAGGCTAAAACATATAAGGAATGGCTCTGGAATTGGGTATGTCTAGTTTAATGAAGAGAAGGACGAGGGGGGACATGATAGCAGTGTTCCAATATCTCAGGGGCTGCCCCAAAGAAGAGGGAGTCAAGCTCTTCTCCAAAGCACCTGAAAGCAGGACAAGAAGCAACGGATGGAAGCTAATCAAGGAGAGAAGCAACCTAGAACTAAGGAGAAACTTCCTGACAATGAGAACAATTAATCGGTGGAACAACCTGCCTCCAGAAGCTGTGAATGCTCCAACACTGGAAGTTTTAAAGAAGAGACTGGACAGCCATTTCTCTGAAATGGTGTAGAGTTTCCTGCCTGAGCAGGGGGTTGGACTAGAAGACCTCCAAGGTCCCTTCCAACTCTGTTTTCTATTCTATTCTATTCTATTCTATTCTATTCTATTCTATTCTATTCTATTCTATTCTATTCTATTCTATTCTATTCTATTCTATTCTATTCTATTCTATTCTATTCTACCCTACCCTACCCTACCCTACCCTACCCTACCCTACCCTACCCTACCCTACCCTACTCTACTCTATTCATTTTGGAGAAGGCCCTATTACATATATTAAGTTGAACTGGAAACAAGGTTTGGTGCTCTCAGATACTCATTGTCTTTTGAACTATCATGGGGCCAGCGTATTTGACAGACCCACCTCTTCCCAGTTGCATCTACCCAGCGCACCAGAGCAGGAAGTCGACGTATTTTGTAGGCCGCATCTATTAAGGATGTACACCTGCTGGGATGAATTTAAGTCATTTGACAGTTAATAAATGAGCAGCAAACATTTAGCAAGCTCTAGAAGAATGTAGGTACATACGAATAAGTTCTATGGGACATCTGTGGTTAGGCTTCAAGAGGAAGTTGGCCAGAAATGTTAGAACTGGGTAAAGTTGTGGTTTATAATGTATAAGTTTCCGATAAAATGGAAGAGGAGCTTCCCCTTGCAAATTTTGCCCTAACATTGCTAAACTAACTTCTGTGAATGGTGCAGGGACCTCGGGTTTGATTAATTCTCACCCACTGTAGGGAAATTAAACTTAGTGGTGGCATTCTTTGGGAAGAGGGGGAAATGTTCAAAATGTTCCTCTCGGAGAATTTTGTGTCTGAATTTGCCCGTTCATTTTTTCATCCTTGTTCAGATTCTCAGCCCTTGGAGGCCTTTCCTTTTCACCATCACAAATTGTGAGCCAAATCCTTTGACAATCCCTACTCCTTCTGTACACACACCTTAAGGTATGTATTTTCTCATCTAGTAGCATTAAATATCAGAATAACAACAGAGTGTGAGAAGACTGGCAAGAAATCTGTGGAGAGTCAAGAAAATAAACAAATGGGTTGCGAAAGAAATCAGAATTAACAGAATATCAGAGTTGGAAGGGGCCTTGGAGGTCTTCTAGTCCAACCCCCTGCTCAAGCAGGAGACCCTACACCGTTTCACACAAATGGTTGTCCAATCTCTTCTTTAAAACTCCAGCACTGGAGCACCCACAACGTCTGGAGGCAAGTAGTTCCACTGATTAATTGTTCTCACTGTCAGGAAGTTTCTCCTTAGTTCCAGGTTGCTTCTCTCCTTGATTAGCTTCCATCCGTTGTTTCTTGTTCTACCTTTAGGTGCTTTGGAGAATAGGTGGACCCCCTCTTTTTTGTGGGAGCCCCTCAAATATGGGAAGACTGCTAACACGTCACTGCTATCATAATGGGTAACAGATACAGTGCTTATGGATGGCTGTACATGGTTTTTAATAGCCGTATAACAAAAATCTGAGCCCTGATAGAATTATAAATAACAAACTATTGCTTTTCACAAAGCTGGACTACTTGGTCCTTGGGGAAACATTCATGGAGACTTCAAAGCAAGTTGCTGAATGGTTCGGGATGGCAAGAAATGGGCCTGGGCACATTCTCAGTTCCGATATGTAGTGTTAATTGGTGGATGCAGCAGTTTCATGGGATTAGCTACAAACGGATGCTATGAGGAATACAGATGGTCCTTCCTTTACTGACTGTTCAAAGTTACAACGGCACTGGAAAAAGTGGCTTATGATTTTTTTTTCCACACTTATGACCTTTGCAGCATCCCCATGGTCACGTGATCAACTGGCTCACGATGGCTGCAGCATCCCGGGGTCATGAGATCACCTTTTGCAAGGTGATCTGACAAGCAAAGTCAATGCAGAAGCCAGATTTACTTAACAATTGTTAAGTTACTCACTCAACAGGTGCAATGATTCACTTAACAACTGTGGCAAGGAAGGTGATAAGTTGGGGCAAAACGCCCTTAACTAATGTTTCCCTTAGCGACATAAATTTGGGGCTCATTGGGGCCCAGAAGTTGTGAATGCTCCAACACTGGTGGTTTTTAAGAAGAGACTGGACAGCCATTTGTCTGAAATGGTATAGGGCAGGGGCAGGCAACCTCGGCTCTTTTATGACTCATGGACTTCAACTCCCAGAATTCCTGAGCCAGCCGAGCTGGCTCAGGAATTCTGGGAGTTGAAGTCCATGAGTCATAAAAGAGCCGAGGTTGCCTACCCCTGGTATAGGGTTTCCTGCCTGAGCAGAGTGTTGGACTAAGATTTATTTATTTTTATTTTTATTACATTTATATCCCACCCTTCTCCAAAGACTCAGGGCGGCTTACAAGCTTAGCAGTAGCCTTCATTCTATGTATATGCCTGCTTGTTAGGGCTTTCACACACACACACCCCCCAAGTGGCATTATTACAAAGTCAGCTTATTGCCCCCAACAATCTGGGTCCTCATTTTACCTACCTCGGAAGGATGGAAGGCTGAGTCAACCTTGAGCCTGGTGGGACTCGAACCTGCACTAATTGCAGGCAGCTGGTGTTACTTAAGGAGGCATTAGCCCACTGCTCCACCAAGGCTACTTAGATGACCTCTAAGGTCCCTTCCAAGTTTATTATTATTATTATTATTTGTGGTCCTAGGTTGACCTGTACTGAAAGCCTGATCATTTCATTCTAAGGAGATATTAGGAGAATACATTATTGCAACCAAAAAAACCCCACCCCACCCATAATATACTATCGTATGTTCTGAAGAAGTTTCCAAGACATTTCATGAGAAACCAAAAGGGGAAGAAGTTTTCATAGCAATAAATTTTAGAATAAAGTAGAAGTCTTTCCTCATATCATGCTTCCTGGGAGGGGGAGGGGGGAAATGCCTCATTAATTGTTGTGGGTGTGTACTCTCAGTGTTACCTTCGTCTCGTGACTAGCCCATTGTTGTTTTCCCTCATCTTATCCCTAAAATGGCGTAAAGGAGAGGTAGTGGCGCAAAGGTTAGAATGCAGCATTGCAGGCTAATTCTGCCAACTGCCAGGAGTTCGATTCTCACCGGCTCAAGGTTGACGCCCAGTAATCGTGGGCGCTCCATCGCTGGAAGTTTTTGAAAAGAGACTGGACAATCATCTGACTGAGATGGTAGAGGTCCTCCTGCTTGAGCTGGGGGCTGGACTAGAAGACCTCCAAGGTCCCTTCCAGCTCTATGCTATTCTAAAAATGTTTAAGTGCTTTCATTACTATTGATCAGTGTTTCTCAACGGTGACAAAGATATGTGGACTTCTGGGAGTTGAAGTCCATAAGTCATAAAAGGGCCAAGTTTGAAGACCCATGGGTTAAGGAAGGAGACTAGAAAGTGGGAGACCGTGAATTCTAGTCCTGCCTTAGTCATGGAAGGGGCTGGGTGACCTTTGGGCCAATCACCAGGAGTTCTAGTGAGCTCTAGTCCTGCCTAAGACATGAAAGCTGGCTGGATGACTTTTGGGCCAATCACCAGGAAACTATGAGTTTTAATCCCGCCGTAGACATGGACGTGGTGGCTCAGTCGGTTAGGACACTGAGCTTGTCGATCGGAAGGTCGGCAGTTTGGCGGGTCGAATCCCGAGTGCCGCGTAACAGAGTGAGCGCCTGTTACTCGTCCCAGCTTCTGCCAACCTAGCAGTTTGAAAGCACATAAAAATGCAAATAGAAAAATAGGGACCACTCCGGTGGGAAGGTAACAGCGTTCCGTGCGCCTTTGGCGTCTAGTCATGCCGGCCACATGACCACGGAGACGTCCTCGGACAAGTGCTGGCTCTTCGGCTTTGAAACGGAGATGAGCACCGACCCCTATATTTGGAAACGACTAGCACGCATGTGTGGGGGAACCTTTACCTTAGACATGAAAACCAGCTGGGTGACCTTGAGCCAGTCATTCTCCCTCAGCTCAGCCCACCCTCACAGGGTTGTTGTTGTGGGGTATATAGGAGGAGGAAAGTGTGTTGGATATGTTCAGCCCCTTGAGTTATTTTTCAAAGTAATAAAGGCAGGATACAAATAAATAAGACAGGGGTCTTCAAACTTGGCCCTTTTATGACTTGTTGGCTTCAACTCCCAGAATTCACACTGGCTGAGGAATTCTGGGAGTTGAAGTCCCCAAGTCATAAAAGGGCGAAGTTTGAAGACCCTGAAATAAGTCTTACATTGAAAAGATATAAATTTACTCTCTTCTAATGAACAATGATGGTATCTTCAGACGAATGCCAATGAATAAATGAACAAAACCCCCAATTGCCAGGCAGAAGTAGGCCGACTGTTTGAACACACCAGTGGAAAACCAACAACCACTGAGACTGTAGATTTTGTTTAAAAAAGGGGTATAATTTAGGTCCTAGCTACAGTACATGTCCTGCCTTAAGAAGACAGCGCCATCTAGGGGTCTTCAGTACAACTGGTGCTCAGCTAAGAAGCTTTAAGCCAGCCTTTCCATCTGGTGTACTTCAAAATGTCTAGTAGTTTAATGAAGAGAAGGACTAGAGGAGACATGATAGCCTTGTTCCAATATCTCAGGGGCTGCCCCAAAGAAGAGGGAGTCAAGCTGTTCTCCAAAGCATCTGAAGGCAGGACAAGAAGCAACAGATGGAAACTAATCAAGGAGAGAAGCAACTTGGAACGAAGGAGAAACTTCCTGACAGTGAGAACAATTAACTAGTGGAACAACCCACCTCCAGAAGTTGTGAATGCTCCAACACTGGAAGTTTTTAAGAAGACACTGGACAGCCATTTGTCTGAAATGGTCTAGGGTTTCCTGACTGAGCAGGAGGTTGGACTAGATGATCTCCAAGGTCCTTCCAACTTTAGATGATGATGATGATGATGATTGGATCAACATAGTTGACAGATTGAAATTAGCTGTATGTATCCGTAAAGCAGTAGTTTAGGATATGTGGAGCGGAGTTTAGTGGCAAAAGTTCGTATTTTTAATCTGGACTATTTCACTAGTTTGTTATACAGATAGTCCTTGACTTATAACCTGTTGTTTAGGGACTGTTGAAAGTTATAACAGATCTCCCATTACTTACAACTTGTTTTTGAAGTGGAGGCACCCTTCCCACCTACCCCGGTGCTCACATAATCCTGCAGCAAATGCGAGCTGGTTGCCAAACACCCAAAATGCAATTACGATCCCAATTTTTAACCTGGTTTTGCCGGCTTCTGATGCTTACTTCTGGTTTCCAGCCAACATGGGGAAACTGGGGGTTGCTTAATGGCTGTGGAATTCACTTAACCACCACCACAAAAAAAATATGTCATAATGTTAGGTCGGGTCAGGTGGTAATCTGTTTAATTACTTAACTGCAATTCTGTCAATTAGGCTCGTAGGTCGAGGACTCAATTATTTTGCACAGCCGTCAGTCACCCAGTCTACCCACATGATGTAAAATAATTGAGGGTAAATATGTCCAAGCTAGATTATTTAAGGCAATTATTTAAACTTGTGTATAAATTGTTAGTGCAGAGGTCTTCAAACTCGGCCCTTTTATGACTCATGGACTTCAACTCCCAGAATTCCTGCCAGCCTGGCTCAGCTTGGAAACCTCTCCCTTTCCCCTGTGCCTGGGTGAGGAATTCTGGGAGTTGAAGTACACAAGTCATAAAAGGGCCATGTTTGAAGACCCTTGGGCTAGTGATAAAGGATAGCACCCCAACGTATGCCAAAATCACAGACTAAGGCAGCTTCATGACCACATAGCCTGAGTTGCTCCAGACTTCCTCTATAGCTAGCCCTCAACTTACAACTGTTCATTTAGTGACCCTTCGAAGTTACACCACCGGGAAAAGCGACTTACAACTTTTTCACTTACAACCGTTGGGAGCATCCAAAGTCATGCGATCAAAATTCAAGCACTTGGCAACCGGTTCATATTTGTGTCGGTTGCAGTGTCCTGGGTGTGTGTCATGTGATTCCCTTATGCGACCTTCTGACAAGCACAGTGGGGAAGCCAGATTCACTTAACAACCGTGTTACTAACCTAACTGCAGTGCTTCACTTAGCAACAGTGGCAAGAATGAAAAATGGGGTAAAACTCACTTAACAACTGTCTCACTTAGCAACAGAAACTTTGGGCTCAGTTGTGGTTGTTAAGTACTACTTGTATACATATGTTAGCAGGCTAGGATATGGATTTGATTGGCCGATCTGAAATTCTGACTGTAATCACCCTCCTTCACTTTGTTTTCCACCAGGTTACTTTTTTAAACGCATCTAGTCTGGTTATATGTTGTGCGGGAACATCGACAAGGATGGTGTCGAAAATCTCTCTAGAAGCCTAGGATAAGTTCATTATCATTTTCTTGTAATATTATCTTCACTTTTACTTTATCTTCACATCCTCATTATAATTAAGTTTCCGTTACTTAGAAGTTGTGACCACTTCCTTAAAAAATGTGTTCTGGTTTCTGATTTTGTCCCAGCTGCCCTGTTATACCGAAATCACCAGAGACTCAGATAGGAAAGGGAAAAAAAAAGCATTTGGTTTTATTGAACAGAAGCAGAGAAAGAATCTTGAGATATTTCTGAGCAAAAATAGTTTTCAAAAAACATTCTGACAAGATTCTGGTAGTACCAACCCCGCCCCCTCCCCGGCCTTCCATATACATTATTTATATCATATACAAGGTATAATAAATTAATATCTACATGCAACATATAGAAAGGAAAGTACACTGTAAAAAATACAATATTTTTCAGCTTATTTTGTTTTTTTAAGGTTTTTTTTACAGGTTTTAATTTACATTTTTACACATTTTTGTAAACTTTTTTTTTCTTTATAAAAAATCAGATCGCACCGCACGTTATCAACATTCACTTCTGCTACACAGGAAAAAACACACAAAGCAAGGATCGTAACTTTATTGCCGCTTCTTTTCAACCACAGCCTTGCTTTCACATTATTACTACAGACTAAATGACTTCTTTTGCTTACTTTGCATATATTTAAAGGAACTAAAGTAAAGCAACCATTAAGTCTGTGCTTTAACGGGGGGGGGGGGGGGGGGGAGAGAAGGCTAGCAATTAAATGTCATGACACCCATTTTATCAACTTCACATTTATCAAAACGTCTCCATAATCAATTGCCTTTCCACTAACCATTTTCACTTAAGCATGCAAAAGTTAACGAATATAGATTTACTTAATAACAATGTAAAAGAAAGAATGAAATCAGCTTTACACTGAAATCCGGCACGTTCTAATTTTAATAGTATCATTTTTTTTGTTTTAACAGTAACACTAAGGTTTTCTAAAAAAAACCCCAAAACATTTAATTTCCTAATTTGAGGATCTGAAAGCTCACCTTTAGAAATTTTAGCACTAAAATATGCTTCAGAACCGATGTGGATTGGTTTTGCGTTTAAAAAAAAAAAAGCAGCTTATTTATTTTTACCCAAAAACAGCCTTTGTGATTAAAACAAGTCTCCTGAAACGAAGTATTTCTCCAGGAATACTTTCTTTAAAAGAATAACACAAAAATTATTTAAAATCTTAAAAAAAAAGAAAGAAAAGAAATTCATATACGTTTCTGCGATTTCATTTAATCCACCAAATACGTCACACCGCTAAGATTCAACCTATTTTCAGCAGAGAATTCAACCCCACCTGGCGGCAGATCCCTGCTCCTGTGGATCGTTTCTCGCTGAACAAGGCTCAAAACGGTCAATTTGATCCCTCGTGCCCACGTCAGACGTTACCATCAACACAAAGGTAAAAAAAGCACAATATGTATTGTGAGTACTCCATGAGATCTTGTACCAAAGTACAAGGAATGCTAAGATCAGCTTTTTCCCAACCCCGTAGTAGCCCGTTCCGGCCGCGTCGGTTTCGACCCCCAGAATTTTTATCAACAAGTAAGAGCGGGGATACTGGGAGTGGAAGCCTGCACTCGTGGAAGGCACCCGGGTGGGAGAGAGGGCTGGTTTAGAGACTTATTGCCTACAAATAGTACGATGCATCGGAGAGCTCAGACTAGCACATGGAATCGAAGGAAAGAGCCTGCCACTTTGATTTTGGCTGGAGGTCAAAAAAGAAGGCGCCTTCGCCATCGCTGGGAGGGGAACTGCTCAGGCTGTCTTCTCCACAGCTCATGTCTTCACAGGAGTCCTCACTGAAAAAAAAAAGAAAAGAAAACGGCGACAGTAATTAGCCATCATGAAGAAAGGGGTGTGTGGAAAGAGCAACCAATTATGGTACAGTAGCCATCGACTTAACAGTAGTTCGCTTCAAAGTTACAACGGCACTGGGAGGAAAAAAAAAACAGGGCTTATGACTGTTCCCCCCCCCCCCCTCCACACTTACGACCATCGCAGCATTTCCACGGTCAAGTGATTCACATTCAGATACCGGGCAACCCACTCGTATTTATGACACTATGTGTGTGTGTGTGACGTGATCCCCTTCTGCGACCTTCTGGGGAAATCAAGATTCACTTCACAACCGTTGTTGCTAATTTAACAGCTGCAGCGATTCACTTAACAGAGATGGCAAGAAAAAGTCGTAAAATGGGCCAAAGCTCACTTAACGAATTTCTCGCTTGGGAACATAAAATTTTGGGCTCAATTGTGGCCGTAAGGCGAGGACTGCCTGCATTCATCACGTATTATTCTCTTCTGAGTCAGCCAAGTCACTGTACCTTTTTCCTTACCAAAGTATTTTTTTAAATCAAATTATTACTCAATTTTCTAGCAAATATAACTGCACCTAACCATATATTGCATTTGAATCAGCGAGGGACTGGCTTTGCAAGCTTCCGAATTTTAAGTGCAAAGGTCAAACCAGTTCTGATAATCAGCCACTTATGTTATTGAGCACACTGATGGCGGCAACCTTCCAGAAGAATCTCAGGGAGGCCTCCTTAATATTTTATTTGTATTTCATATTTTTTAACCACCCATCTCCCTCGAATATTCAGTGAGATGCTAGTAAGGCTGTAAGCTCCAGGAACATTCTTTCACCTTTGGCGGGAATATAATAAAAAGTTTCTTGAGTTTATGTTTGTTACATGTATTTTGACGACCCAAAACTTAAAAACTGCAAATTAAAAAAAAACCTACTCATTTTCTACATCTAGCTACCAAATTCGTTATTGCTAAACAATGAACCGCTCCAGATAGTATCTTAGCAGATAAAGGTAATATTTAGCTTTGTCTTCAAAAAGCCTTTGATCAAATCCAGTGTAGGAGGAGTAGTGAATCACTGTTTGACAGGGAATTGTGAGAGTTCACTGTATATAGGAGATATGCATCCAGGCAACAGCTTGTATCAAAAATTATGTGCACTTTAAAATGTACCAGCCCTAGTCATCTTTTGGAATTAAGTAGACAGACGGGCAGACAAGGAAGAGCCAGAGCATGGAAGAACAGGATGGCAAACAATTTCCATGCTTTTCCAAGAAAACAACGCGGGTATCTTCATGTTGTAATCATCAGCACAATGCAAAGGAGACTTAATGTAAGATTTGAAATACGATGCCTTGAAATATCAGATAGCACGATTTAAATGATGGCTGCCCACTCCATTAGATTGTAGGCAGCAAACGAAGTTTGACTGCTGTTAAGAAAGAGATGTGCGAATTCAGCAGTGCTCATAATCATCTTATCCCACTGTGATCCTCAGTCTCATTAGCCACAATTGTGTACTTAACTACTCATCTCATTATCACTGACAAAAAAGGAATCTGAAGAGAGATGGCTTCACTGGATAACCAGAGACATCAGTTCCTCCTCTGCCAATCTGCATGCCATCGTATGTTAAAGCACAGGGGTGGGGTGGGTTGAAATGGAAGATAGCATGTTAACCGTGAAAGAGCTAACTGCCATGGCCATGGAAAAACCAACTCGCAATTACCTACATCTCAGTGCAAACATGGGATTTAAGCCAAAGTACATAGGTAGCATTAAATAATCAGAGAAGTCTGTTGAAAACATAAGAGCAGGAGTGTCAAACTGCCGGCCTGGGACGCATCATCTGGAAGCCGGGCCCACCCCATTGCCGGCACCCGATACGTTGTGCGACGTCATGTGACGCCGCGAGTTTGACATGTCTGACGTAGAGGATGGAAAAGGCATTCTATTCCAATGGGAATAAAAAGCTTCTCAAAATAAAAATAAGTTTATTCTAGTTTACTCTACTAGGCCCTCTCTAAATATACGCCCCATCTTCTCCAGCAAGATACAGTAGATCAGGGGTCTTCAAACTTGGCTCTTTTATGACTTGTGGACTTCAACCCCCCAGAATTCCTCGGCCAGGCATGCCTAGCTGAGGAATTCTGGGAGCTGAAGTCCACAAGTCATAAAAGGGCCACGTTTGAAGACCCCTGCAGTAGATGTAATCCAACTCTTCTAAGAGGCATCAAATGGAGGAAAGTTGGTTTATTCCGACCAAAATGCTCATTACTTATTTTTCCAAATGAGGTCTTTCTAAACGTAGTCGTGTCAATGCCACAGAAACACTTATTTAACCATCAAAACCTAGAGGTGACTAATGTATCCTTTACTCCTAAATACAGAAAATTTTGTTTTTCTAAATGCCAGCACAGGAAACGCTAGTCGATGGGGTCATCAATCTGTCCTTCCTGCGTTTACATTATTGAAAAATAAGTTACACTTAAGTTACTTGTACTGACTACATACGGAGAGCCAATAATAAGAGAAAGCCCAACAGACTTTACCTACCTCTCGCTTTCATCAAAGCATCCAGCCTCTGGGATTGTGGGCAACTCAGGAACACTGTAGTAGCTGTTTTGAAGATTCTGGGCAGTGCGCCTTGAAACAATCCAGACTAGTTTTTTATGGTCTGGCTTGCAGCAGGCGGGAGAAGCATAATCTGCTAAGCATTTTGAGACCAGCTCTCTCCAATACAGTAAGTCACTGTCGCTTATCTGAAAAAAAAATAAAAATAAAAAATCACGTTTTTTTAAAAAAAAGTTCTTTCACAAATTAACCACGGCTGCCATTGCGTGTAATCCCGGCTCCGTACATCCGACGTAGATTCATACAGCTCAGCCTTTAGGCAAATCAACTGGTACACGTAACCGTGAGGGCTTCGTTACTGAAGTTTTTCAACCCTCCTGTCTTGTGCCGGGGGTTAAGCTAGACTTCCAAGGTCCCTTCCCGCTATATGATTCTATAAACTCAAACCACATTTGTCCCAAGAAAATTCACTGGCTTTAACAGAACCCACATGCATATGAGACCGTGGAGAAATGCAGTCTGAATGACGTGTTGAGGAGATAACATTTATGTGAGATGATGCAACTTTTAAGAGAACAGAGCGGTTGCTTTTCCAAGGTAAATGGGGAAAAAGTCATGGCCTGTCTTCCATTTACAGGAGGCCAGGAATTCTATATTCCAGGAAGATGCATTGTCTTCCCAAATTATCTACCTTCAAAATGGGAGGGACGTTTTCCTCTATACCAGGGGTCCCCAACCCCCGGGCTGGGGATCAGTACCGGGCCGTGGCATGCCAGCAATCGGTCCACACAAACAAGCAAAGCCCCATCCGTGGAATGCAGGCAGCACACAAAACCACGCACTCTCCGATCCGTGGAAAAACCTCTCTCCACGGAACTGGTCCCGGGTGCCCAAAAGGTTGGGGACCTCTGTTTTATACAGTTTTTTTAAAAAAACAAAACAAAACACACAAGCACATTTTTGAATCAACTCTTATTATTTTCCCCCCATAAAGGTTTAACGGAATAGCTGGACCTCAGGTAATGAATGCTGTTGTCTTACCTTGGAGTGCTTCTGAACACACAGAAGAATCTCAAACAACTCAATGGATTTCAGAGTTTGCACTTCCAGAGAGAGAAGGCACAGGGCCAAAATGGATGGCTGCGGGGGAGAACAATATACATTCAGCCCAGAAACTGAGTCACTGACCTCAACTTTCGTTACCGCGAGTGGTTTATTGCAAACTTACTTTTGCTTTTGAAAAAACAAGTCGGCAGTTGCAAGCTTTCAATTGTGCTTCCAGTTTGTCGAGATTCAACAACTCTTTCCTGCAAAGGGTCACAATGAAATATTACTGCTGGATGCACCTGTTACACTGTGACTTGAGCTTACACAACATTATTAAATCAGAGCCTACTAAATCATCTCTTAGTACAGTGTGCAAATCTAAACTCGGAGAATACATAGTGAATCCATTTGCTTTCCAAATAAAATGCCACAAGCTGTCTATAGTCAGATTGACTTATCTCATTGCACATGAACCATAAAGAAACCTGTCAGCCATTTAAGTATCTGAACTACAGCAAATATTGAAAAGAAAGAAATCAAGAGTGTTAACAGGGATACAGGCAGTCCTCAACTCACAACCAGTCACTTAGTGACGGTTTGAAGTTACCACGGACCCTGAAAATGGGACTTATGAGTCAAGATTCAAAGTTCTAACGACCACGGTGTTTGCTTCATGACTGCGGCAAAAGAAGGTTGTAAAAGCTGTGTGCAGTTTACGTGCTAAGTGCTGATCGTCGTGACTTAACAAATCGGAATCTCTGTCACAAGTCAAGGACTCTCTGTATTGCATGTTTCAATTTTTTATATTATTATTTCTTTTTTTTACTGGAAATGAAAGCATGGAACTGGGCCAACCATTACCTTTCTGAGGTATGGCAGAGTACAATAGTATGGTATAAGTGCAAAAAAGTTAAGGCAGTAGTTGCTTTGAAGTCAAAGTGCAGTTTTTCAGATATTATTTTCTCCATCCGCTTCAGGTCAGAAACGGTGCATTTGCATTGGCTAATTCGGATGACATCATGAAGAGACGGGATGCTGCCTTCCTCTTCCACCTGTTGAGCAGCCAGCTGGAAACAACAGACTCCGATGCAGGATAAATGCTTAGGTTTCACCTAAGTCAAAGGAAAACCACTTTATGAATAGCCAGCTACTCAACAGCGCTGAAGTTTTAAAACATTGCGGGTCTACTTATTTCACAGTCAACAGGCCGCTTCAATTTCAGTTCGTCAGTGACAAGAAATATTAAATGAGAAAGCCTCTGATCATCTTAAATCCGCTCAACATTCCACTAATAACAAATATTTCCCAGAATTTCAGCACGTGCTCACGTGGCCTTATATGTGGTGCACATATATAACTGACATCATAAAAAAGTGGCCCGTAACTGGGGTTCAGATTGAAGAAAAACGAAGGGAGAGAGAAAAAGAGAGAGAAGGGGGGGGGAAAGGAAACACGAAAGTAAATTTTAAATATGACACGCTTTTAATATGTAACATATTCTGAATAGTTACATATTAGCCTAACTGCTTAGAGAGGAACTAGATTACCTTAAGACCAGAACAAATAGTAAAGGCTGTTTATCTGTCTACTTAATATAAAACTCTGCAAACTAGGATACGGCAATTCTTTTCCTCCAAATACCTTCATGAGCGCCAAAAACCTGTCAAGAATGTTGACAGCCAGGACAAAGGTTTCTGTGGCAAATCCAAAGAAGCTGACCAAACTCCAGAGATCTTCCACTTTTGCGTTCCTCTGTCTTGGGCATAAGGTGTTTTCATTCTGTAACAAGTCAAGCAACGTCTTAATGCTACTTGCAGAACTCTGCATCAAAGGCTTACAATCGCATGAGCTATATATTCTGATCAACCAGCGAGGGCCAGTTACTTGACAGCAGGATCCGAGAGACGTAACTCAGACGGCAAGGGGTCAGAACCAATTCTATTTCAATACCGGAGGTTCTCGACTTACGACCACAACTCAGCCCAAAATTTCCATGGCTAAGCAAGGCAGCCATTGCACCTCACTTTATGACCTTTTTTTTAAACAACGGTTATTAAGCAATTTGTGGTCTTTAAACAAATCTGGCTTCTTTGCTTGTTGGAAGCTGGCTGGGAAGACTACAAAGGGTGATCACATGACCCCAGGACAGTGCAACCATCATAAAGACATGCCAGTTGCCAAGTGCCCAAACTTTGATCATGTGACCACGGGGATGCTGCAATGGTTATAAGTGCAAAAATTGGTCCTAAGTCGCTTTCCCCCCCCAGTGCTGTTGTAACTCTGAACAGTCACTAAATGAATGGTTATAAGTCACCTATAAGTGTAAATGACCTTTTCAAAGTACGTTTCCTGGGAAGAACCTTATCGTTGCTTCTTTCAGAAACAAGCGTTGCTTCATTCAATAACTTGGCTAGTCTTGTGAAGAGCAATGCCCATTTTTAAATTGGCAGGCACCGCTCTCTCAGAGGAAGCATCATTATCTGCAACTATCTCTGGACAAATATGCAGTTTCAGCTACGTACAGTCCGATCCCTGCCAAATGATTTTCAGTAAAATCATTTGGGAAGCAAGGCTCCAATAGCTTTAAAAATCAAGGGTGGCGGCAATCTGCTTAAACATCCACTGTAAAAGGTGGGAAGCCAATATCCAGCACTTATACTGGTAGAATAAGCCCTAGTTTATTATGCTGAATTAGGACATTTGAATAGATCTATTTTATAGAAAGCAAGCAAACTGCTCTACACAAATTCTTAACACCCACAGCTTCCTGCTCTGGCTGCATTAAGACCCTCCCCCACTGTTCCTGGCCACTTCCTCCAGAAACAGGTCATATCAGCTGAGTTTCTTCATCACACCCAAATGGCAGACTCCGATCTCCTCACCTCAGTAGTGCACTCAATCAGACTCAGCCCTTTTCCCCTGGGTTGGTATTTCCATTCCTGATCCAAATGGAGTTTAAGCTGTTTGAAGAGCCAGCTGCTCATCTGTTCTTCGGCTTCAATATTCTTCATCTAGGAAAAAGAAAATAAAGTTTTCAGGGAGGGGTGGGTGGGCGCTAAGTACACGGACCACCTCACTGGTTTTCCTGAGATGGGGTTAGTTAAGAGGAACGTCTACTTTTGGTCCATCTGCGGTGCCTCCCAAAGCCACTGTGGAATCGGGAGGTGTTACAAGTGCGAAAAATCAATCTGACAAATCTCCACGCTGGTTGGAAGCCTGCTTCTGCTTCAACGAGACTTATGCTAGAATCATGGAACTGCAATGCTAAATGCCCAGTGGTAGATATAGGATTTCCAAGTCACTAGAATTCTTACCCGAAGGGAGCCTGGAAGTCAAAGGCAGGGGCATATTCCTTTAGCATCCTGAATTCACCATTTCTCCAAACCTCCCCTCTGTCCAAACTGCTTTTTTCAAGTAATAAAACCATCCCATGGGAAGAAGGAGAGGAAGGGTAAGGCACAAAACTGAATGTTCCCTCTTGCTTAAAGGACTAGGAAAAGCTTCCATTTCCCCCACCTTTCACCACATAAGTTAACAAAGAGGATGTTGAGGGAGGGGGGGGGAGCACAGGAGAGCTTTGTCACGTACACACCACGACAATAACTCGTGAGTAGCTGTAGAGGGCGACAAAAGAATACTGAGATTCCCGAGTTCTTGTACGCTTATTATACACCAAATAAAAGAGAGCTCAGTTTTCAGCAGATAGGCATGGTTTCTGGTTAGCATTTTAAGAGCCTCTCCTCAGGTTTAAGGGCCCACATATTTCAGTGTCTACCCACCTGACTTTTACTAAGATATGGGGCAGCTTGGAATAGTCTAAAACATTTCCAGCGGTGTCTCAATCAGTCTCTTTCTCACGCACAAAGATAAACACAGTTTTCAGTTGGAGTTATAAATGCAGTTTGTTTCCACTTTGTCCTAACAACAACCTTGAACACAGATACTGTATAAACAAAAGGCAAGGCCTACAGGTGTTTTTTTTTTCCTTCTCCCCACAGGGAACAGGACAAAAAACAATTTTAACTCAAAACAAAGGGGAGGCGATAGATGCTAACTACACAAGGGATCATATTATAAACAATCCAGGTTAACACAAAGGACTCCTAACCAGATACCCTTACAATTTCTGAAGATAAAATGCTTTTTTTTTTAAACTTTGCTTTCCTCCTCCCAAATACCCAACCTCCCAAAACATACTTCCTTTGTATCAGGGCTGCCAGAATAATCTAATACTCTCTTTTCAATACCTGAACTTTAGTTCTAGTTCCCTCAATTGACCAACCGTAACCCCTGTTTACATTTTCCTTTCCTTTTTCTCATTCCAGCGGGGGGGGGGGTGTCTAATCTCTAAATCCTCTCCCCGATCAGTCTTCCCCTCTCCACTATGTTCCCAAAATGTTTGTTTATTTACCCACGTTACTGTGTTCACACCAATTCAACTCTTCCTAACTGCATACATAAATAAGTCTCTGCCGTAGCCTTTTTTTTTTTTGCTCTCCCTTCCTTACCTTGGATTGTCTCCAGGGCAGTCTCATTGCTTCTAATGCCTCCCCTTCCCTGTCATTGGAAATCAATGCAAAACTCAGCCCCTTAGAATGAAGTCCCGCCCCCCTTGAGGCTAAACAATACCCCAAGAGCCATCTGGCAGTCTGTCTCCCTAGATCAGCCTTCCGCAATCTCACACCCATCCCAGGCATCAAACAATGCCCCCCCCTCCCATCTTATCCAACAGGCCCGACCAATCACCAAGCTGGACAAGGCCTTAGGGAGAAGGGCGGCATATAAATTTAATCAATTCAATTCAATTCAAAATGGGATCGATCACATGATCTCAGACACACACACACACACACACACACACACACCCCGCAACCTTCATGTAAATAGGAGTCAGTTACCCAGTGTCTGAATTTTGATCACGTGACCAAAAGGATCCGACAGCGGTCGTTAAGTGGGAAAAACTTTTGTCAGTGCCCTTGTGGCTTCGAACAGTCACTAAAGGAATTGTCGTTAAGTCGAGGACTACCTGCAATGCAAACTGAGCGGGTTTTGTGTGTGTGTGGTTTGTTTACATCCAGGTTGTCCCCAGCTTTCAATACACTGCCTGCTTTACAAGGGGGAGGGAAGCCCCCCTCCCACTGTTTTCAAAGGATCCATGGTCCAAAGAAGAGGGGGAGGGACCCACAGATGCCCCTTCCGCCATTAAACAAAGCTCTGGGAGGAGGTTACAAAGTATTGCCAGCAGGACTGGCAGCTTTGTTCCCTATGCCATCCCTCGGGGTAAACTCACAAGATTGGTTTTTCTCGCTGTGCACACGTATACATCCGAACTAGCCTGGGTTCTCTGATCCACATATGTAGGCGTAGGTGGGTATGTGCACATCTATTTATTTTGGGGGGCCACGTTTATGCAATGTATGTTGGAGGCGGTTACCCTTTGGGAGCTGTGTGCAACGAAATCTCCCTTTTAACGCAGGCGGATTGGCCTGCATTTAAAGTGACAATCAAAGTTATTCTATCCTGAAATGGCTTTGAATATTAGCATTCAATATTATTATAGTCAAGTGTTATTAGCAGTATTCCACATTATTAAGCGCGTTGGTTTGTGCTTACATTGTAAGCCGCCCTGAGTCTTCGGAGAAGGGCGGGATATAAATGGGATTAACATAAAATAAAATAAAAATAATAAAAAAATTATTCTATTCTATTCTTCCTAATCTCCGCAGGGAGGTCCCTCCCCCTCCCCTCCCCTCCCCCCCCAGCAGTGGAAAGGCGCTCCCTTCGAGGAGCCCCGCCTCCCCCGACAAAGGGGATCGCGCGCATGCGCAGACAGACTCGCTCCTTCCCCCCTCCCTCCCTCCCTCCTCCACCATAAATTGACAGAACGGAATAAAAACTTTGGCGTTACTTTAAATCAATAGTCTTCAAACTTGGCCCTTTTGTGACTTGTGGACTTCAACTCCCAGAATTCCTCAGCCAGGCACGCTGGTTGAGGAATCTGGGGAGTTGAAGTCCACAAGTTACAAAAGGGCCAAGTTTGAAGACCCCTGGCTTTAAATGCACGCCAATCGGCAGGCATTAAAATCGAATTTTGTTGCATTCAAAAAAAAAAAAAAAACAACCCACAGACACACACACACACGACACACGTCCCAGTCTTGACAAGCTGCCTTCTTCCCCCGTTTATTTTTAATAGAGGGGAAGACTCTATTAAATAGATTAAACGTTTTTTAATCGATTGCAATAACAATAATTGCAATAATAATAATAATAATAATAATAATAATAATAATAATAATAATAATAATAATAATAATTGTTATTATTATTATTTGTGTCTCTGAAGAGGGCTCTTTGCCTATCTCAGGGGTCGGCAACCTCGGCTCTTTTATGACTCGTGGACTTCAACTCCCAGAATTCCTGAGCCAGCATAGCTGGCTCAGGAATTCTGGGAGTTGAAGTCCACGAGTCATAAAAGAGCCGAGGTTGCCGACCCCTGGCCTATCTCATCCCGTCCCCGGGCGGGTTTTTCTCCGCGCTAGGTCGGACTTACCTCCCGGCGGCGGCGGCTCTCCCTTCTCCGAGGTGGGAAGGGCCGGCGGAGGCAGACCGGGGGCTGAAGCGAAGGGAGGCGACCTTTCCCCGCCGCTGCCGCAGCAACGACCAGCAGAGCCGCAGCGGCAGCGCCTCGTCGCTACCGACCCAGCCGGCCCGCATTCAGCCCCCTTCCTTCCCCGCCGGCCGCTTCGCCTTCCAGGCCCAGATCTTCCCCCCGCCGGGATTTCAGCGTCCGAGCTGCACCATGGCTCTTCCCTCGGGCCCCCGCGACGCCGTACTGGGAGAGGCAGCCAGAATCGCCTCAGAGCCGCCGCTTCAAAATGGAGTCCGCCCGCCTCGGCGGCTCCGCCTCCGTCACGTGACCCTCCGCTTTTGTTTTGCTCTCCTTTCCTCCTCCATTTTTTTTTTAAGGCGGAGGGATCTACGTTCCAGTGATGGGACGCTCCTTTCCACACACACACACACCCCCGCTCAAAAAAAAAAAGGAGAGGGAATTCAAAGGTTTAAAAATGGAAAAAAAAAACTAGAAAAGGGTCTCTTTTTCCTCCTTAGTTTCCGCAGTGGGATATTGATTAGCCACCAGGGAAGGCTTTTGCGGAGGTCGGGGAGTTCCTCTGAGCTTCTCCTGGGGACAAGGGGAGCGGAAGGACACGCGACTACTTGGTCGATTCACTCCTTTTAAAGGGACAAGGTTAAGCCGAACTACTCGGTTTGAAAAGTCCGCCCAAATGCCTGCTCTCTGATTGGCCAAGCGGTGGGCGAGCGCCGATTGGATAGAAGCGGCTCTGCCCTATCCAGACAACCCTGGTCTCGGTTGTTTTGCCGTTCAAAGCACTTGGTGCTTATTGGCTGACGGTGACGCCAAGCTCTGTTCTCGGCCAATGGGATTTACTCTTTATTTCCCTACACACACACCCCCTCCTCTGTTATTTTACAGCAACGTCGCACGGGGTGGGGCTTCCCCGTCGGTTGCTCAACTGTCATTTCTGTGATGGACGGAAAAGCCCTCTGGGGCTTTTTCGCTCCTCCTTGGTTTTATTTATTTATTTTATTTATTTATTATTTGGATTTATATACCGCCCTATTCCCGTAGGACTCAGGGCGGTTTACAGGGCGGTTAAAATCATACCATACAAAAGTTAGAAGATTTAAAACAGTTAATTAAAACAATTAATTGAATTTAGAGCCCAAAATTTAAAAAATTAAAACATTAAAACCCATTAAAACCCCTCAGTCTAGGCCTGACAGCTCAAAGATTAAATTAAATTAAATTCAAGCCCCAAGAGTAAATCTAAAACCCAGTTAAATTAACAACCCCACAGTCTGGACCAGGGGTCTTCAAACATGGCCCTTTTATGACTTGTGGACTTCAACTCCCAGAATTCCTCAGCCAGGCATGCCTGGCTGAGGAATTCTGGGAGTTGAAGTCCACAAATCATAAAAGGGCCAAGTTTGAAGACCCCTGGCCTGGACCAAATAGATTGAAGAGCCAAGTTTTCAGGTCCCAGCGAAATGAGCGAAGGTTGGGGGCAGTCCTAAGTTCTGTGGGTAGTTGGTTCCATAGGGCAGGCGCACCCACAGAGAACGCCCTTCCCGTGGGAATAACCCGCCGGCATTCATTAACCGGTGGTACCCTGAGAAGGTCCTCCCTGTGGGGGCGCACAGAACGATGGGAAGATGATGCCGGCAGCAGGTGTTCCCTCAGATAATCTGGACGCATGCCATTTAGGGCTTTATAGGTCATCACCAGCACCTTGAATCTCACTCGGAAGGCAACTGGAAGCCAATGCAGCTCGTGGAGAAGAGGTGTTACACGGGAGTATTGGGGAACTCCCATCACAACTTGTGCGGCTGCATTCTGCACCAGTTGAAGCCTCTGAGTGGTCCTCAAGGGCAGCCCCATGTAGAGAGCGTTGCAGTAGTCTAACTGCGAGGTCACGAGCGCATGGGTGACTGTGCGTAGGGCATCTTGGTCCAGATAGGGCCGCAACTGGCGCACCAGGCGAACCTGGGCAAAAGCCCCCCTGGTCACGGCTCCTATATGATCTTCAAAGCTGAGCCGTGAGTCCAGGAGGACACCCAAGTTGCGAGCCCTATCAACGGGGGGTAACACCTCACCCCCCCATCCTTAATGATGGAACAAACTGGTTAACCCAAGATGCAGGTATGTACAGCCACTCAGTCTTGGCAGGATTGAGTCGAAGCCTGTTTCTCCCCATCCAAACCCGGACCGCCTCCAGGCAGTCTTAGGCTTAATTATTAGCCTTTTAATAAAGTCTTAGGCTTAATTATTAGCCTTTTAATAAAAGTGCTCGCCTTTTATCATGGCATCCATGTCTTCTTTGGAAGATTGGGAAACCATTTCTTCCTTTTAACAAAAAGTTATTTTTATACGTAGAAGTAGTCTATTCATAAACTAAATAATGGGGAATATATTCTGAAAGTCTTAAGTAGGTTTTGCAAAGATACAAAGTCGACTGGGGTATAAAGGGTGACATAATCCATAACTTTCACACTTGTGGAATCTGTATTGATTGCCAGATAGGATGGACTTTTTATTTGGCCAAAAATATACAGTGAGTCCTCAACTTAAATGGAGCCTGCCCATTAAGGTTGCTAGTAGTGATGGCTGTTAAGTGAGATGGCCTTGCTTAATGACCCCCATCCCCTGCTTTCCCTGATCTGGACGTAAAATAAAGGGGGGGGGTGTATATTAAGCAAACCAAGGGGTGCTTCAGATGGGAAGGCCTTGGGAGGCCCAGAGCAGACCCAGGCCTGCCTGTCCTGGGTCTCAATACAGCAGGGGTGTCAAACTGCTGGCCTGCGGGCCGGTTTCATCATACCGAAGCCACACCTGCCCCATTGTCGGCAATGCAAAAAGAATCGTGATAATGTGACATGTCACTTGACGTGGTAAGTTTGACACCCGTGCCATACAGCAACAACACCTTGTTGTTAACTCTGCTTCTTGCCTCTCAGGGTCGCCATAGCCTTTAGACCTGCCTTCCTCATTTCCCTGCAAGATTCCCCTGCTATGTCTCTGCAAGGCTTAGTCCTCACTACCCCCAGCATCTGTCAATTGAGGGCCAAATATGGCTCTCTTTTAGGCTCATGCCTTGGCATGCATATTTTCCAATGAGAGAGACGGAGACAGGAAGATCATTTTACTACAGTTTATCAGAATATTCAGACAAATAGGATTCCTCTCATTCAAAGAGGGAACCCCGATCCTTTAGCTTACATCCCCTTTTATAGTTAACATAGCAAAATAAAAATGAAAGAGGAAAAGTTGGTTGGATAAGATGAAAGTAACCCCTCCTTTGCACAGTAAATCAACCACAAAGATTGTTGGAAATTAGATAATCAAATGCCAGTTGACACTAAGGAACTTTTTCTTATCAGGAGATAGCATCCAGCCATCCTTCTGTAACTTATCTTTTCAGTTTAGGGATGTTAGAAGCTACCTAATCAATGCATACAACCACAGGACAAGAATTTTTCCTACATTCCAGTCTAATGGTTTTATCAAACCTTATCACCATTTTAAAAGAAAGAAAAGTAAGTCAAATCAAAATAACTATGTTTAAAAATCTGTCTTTACACAAAGGGGAAAAACCAGTCCAACCTATCAAAAATAGTGCCCTAAAAAACAGAATAAAAACACAAGTTAAGATAGGCAAGAAAATGGTAAGTGAGCACCTGTCCAGCCTAGATGAGTTCAAATCACTAGGCCCAGATGGATTACACCCCAAGGTTCTCAAGGAACTGGCGGATTTGATCTCAGAACCACTGAACTATATCTTTCAAAGATCCTGGAGCACTGGGGAACTACCAGAGGACTGGAAGAGAGCTGATGTAGTTCCCATCTTTAAAAAAGGGAAAAAAATAGATCCAGGAAACTACGGACCTATCAGCTTGACCTCAATACCTGGGAAGATTCTGGAAAAGATAATCAAACAACAAATCAGTGAGCATCTAGAGGCAAACAAAATCATTACTAAAAGCCAACATGGGTTTGTCAAAAACAGATCATGCCAGACAAATCTTATTGCATTCTTTGACCAAGTGACAAAATTAGTGGACCAGAGGAATGCTGTGGATATAATTTACTTGGACTTCAGTAAGGCATTTGATAAAGTAGATCACAACCTACTACTTGATAAGATAGAAATGTGGGTTAGATAGCATCACCACCAGATGGATTCGTAGCTGGCTGACAGGCCGTACTCAGTGTGTGGTCCTCAATGGAACCGTATCTACATGGAAGGAAGTGTGTAGTGGGGTGCCCCAGGGTTCTGTTCTGGGCCCAGTGCTCTTCAACATGTTCATCAACAATTTGGATGAGGGGATAAATGGGGAACTCATCAAATTTGCAGACGACACCAAGCTGGCAGGAATAGGCAACACTCCAGAAGACAGGCTTAAGATACGGGAGGATCTGGACAGACTTGAACACTGGGCGCTATCTAACAAAATGAAATTCAATGGTGAAAAAAGTAAGGTTCTACATTTAGGCAAGAAAAACCAAATGTACAGGTATAGTATAGGGGGTACCTTGCTCAATATTAGTAACTGTGAGAGGGATCTCGGAGTCCTAGTGGACAATCACTTCAATATGAGCCAGCAGTGTGCTGCAGCTGCCAAAAAAGCCAACACAGTGCTAGGCTGCATTAACAGAGGGATAGAATCAAGATCACGTGAAGTACTAATACCACTTTACAATGCCTTGGTAAGGCCACACCTGGAATACTGCATCCAGTTTTGGTCACCACGATGTAAAAAAGATGTCGAGACTCTAGAAAGGGTACAGAGAAGAGCAACAAAGATGATTAGGGGTCTGGAGGCTAAAACATGTAAGGAATGGCTTCTGGAATTGGGTATGACTAGTTTAATGAAGAGAAGGACGAGGGGGGACATGATAGCAGCGTTCCAGTATTTGAGGGGCTGCCCCAAAGAAGAGGGAATCAAGCTATTCTCCAAAGCGCCCGAAGGCAGGACAAGAAGTAACGGATGGAAACTCATCAAGAAGAGAAGCAACCTAGAACTAAGGAGAAACTTCCTGACAGAACAATTAACCAGTGGAACAACCTGCCACCAGAAGCTGTAAATGCTCCAACACTGGGAGTTTTTAAGAAGAGACTGGACAGCCATTTGTCTGAAATGGTATAGGGTTTCCTGCCTGAGCAGGGGATTGGACTTGATGACCTCCAAGATCCCTTCCAACTTTACTGTTATGATTATGAAAACACAAAGTAAAACATAAAGGAACAAATTACCAAGTCCATGTCATGTGCTCCTCAGTCCACCTATATTTTGAAGATCTCTAGTCTAAAGCTTATCAGATGAGTATGCAGAGTGCATTATTAGGGAAGCAGAACAGATTGCTTTATTGCACAGCTGCATGGCACAAATCTAGAAGTAACCTTATTTTCCCAAGCAATCTCAATTCAGTGCAGCCACTCAGAGAGAGGCATCCGGTTTTGGAATTACACCATGTAGCTGCACAACGAAGTGACCCATTCTGCTTCCTTAAGCCAAGCTCTGGAAATCTTCAAAAGTAAAGTGAGGAGGAGGGTGTGGCACCTGGTGGGATGGAAACAGGCCCAAGGCCTGTGGGGAATGAGGGGGACGACGGGGTGGGTGGGGGGGGAGAGAGAGATAGTTGAGGTGCTGAAGCACCCTTGTGATCAGTTGTCAGGGTGAATGATCCTGAGAGCGTTGCAGCAGTCCTAATGTCACAACTGGATGGTAAGTAGCTTTAGGGGAGTCTGCCATAATGGCTACTAAGCTGCTAGTAAAATTCTTAACATAACTTTTAACTGGTAAAATGATGCATGACAGGGCAACAGTTACTGAATCTGGGTACCTAAAATGGGATAACTTACAGAATGTGTCTGAAATCCAGAACCAATTGTTACATGGAATTTTAGTCTTCATTATTAGCATTTTTTACTCTCCTACCATCGGGTAGGAGATATAGCCAGTCGTACCAACAGGCTGAAGAACAGCTTTTATCCATGGGCTGTTAGGCTCTTGAATGGGAAATAATTTTATAAACTTTATGTATGATTGACTTGCGAGGCCGGTGTGTTGTGCAATTAGCTCACATGGTGTAATAAGATGGAGGGTTTGTTGCCACTGTGAGTTGGGGGTGGGGAGCACGAAGGGAGGCTCAGCCAATCTCAATGTATACATGGTTGTACTTTGACAATAAAGGTTCATTCATTCATTCATTCATTCATTTTAAACGATGATGTTATCATTTTTACCATGGCAGTGTTGGCCTGTTCTCTAACTTTTTCTTAGCCAAGGCCATTTTTTTCTGTATGTAAGATCCTGTTTCTTTTTTGCACTAATCCACACAGACTAAATTCCGAGAGTCCTTGACCACACAAGTTTTAAGAACGATACAAACCCATTTGGGAAAGAGTAATGTAACCTATACATTTGCCATTTGTGCAATGTTAAACAGCGCTCCGTGCGCCTTTGGCGTCTAGTCATGCTGGCCACATGACCACGGAGACGTCCTCGGACAAGCGCTGGCTCTTTGGCTTTGAAACGGAGATGAGCAACGGCCCCTAGAGTCGGAAACAACTAGCACGCATGTGCGGGGGAACCTTTACCTTACCTTACTTTACCTAGAATCAATGTTTTCTTTTTTCTTTTTTAAAGACTCGCATGTAAACTGTGTCCTTTGTTGTTTGGATTGCTTGCTTTCTGATGTATCAAATATACCAAATGTATGTATCATTTGTTTCTGTACCCTATAGAAAAGATTTGACTCTGCTCTAATGTTTTTCGCTTTGTCTGAATTACTTGGTGATTAGTATTTTCAGGCGGGCAAAGAAACCCCTTTGCAAAGGTAAAAAATGCCTCTCTCAAGTTCAGGGGTCAAATTCTGATCAGCTCCACACCAAAGTCAGAGTGCCTGGATTTTGAGCAAACACCATGACTTCTGAGAGAATGAAATTTATGGCTGCTTTGGTGCTACTGTCTGCTGCTGCATTGCTGCTGCGGTCATGTGATCTTCGTTTTCAACATTCTGTGACAATTTCCCAGGCAGTCTTGCAATCCCTCGTTCCTTCTGCCACCCAGCAGCTACTTATTTGCCTGCTGGGAAGGGAAGGAAGGAAGATTTCTGATGCTCCTGGTCAGATCCCCACAAGGAAACCCGGGGGGGGGGGGAAACTGGCAGGAAGTTGGGTGTCACTCCTGTTGCCACAGCTTTTTTTTGCCCACCCTTAGGTCATTCTTTCCTCTGTTTAGATAAGGAAATATTTCCAAAATGATGACGCAGCAGGTCATAGGTTGTCTAGCGTTATCTAAAATCAATGTTTTCTATTGTTCAAGTTTCACATGTGATCAATGCCTTATTGTTTGACCACTTGCTTTCTGACATACTACATTCACTGTTTCTGTATCCTCTAAAAAAGACTTGACTAGGCCTAATAAATACTTTTTGCTTTGCTTGCATTACTTTGTGACTTGTATTTTGTTTAGCTTTTTCTGGGGCATAAGGATCTTGCTGGGAGGAAAAAAAATTAGCTGTCTTAACCTGTT